>NC_059076.1:142289783-142594809 GCF_020497125.1 Mauremys mutica
AAAGCATGGTTTGCATTTAAAATAAACTGATTTATTAAACATAGGAAGTATTATCGGTAGAAGTAGTATATTGAATTGATTATTTTCAGTTATGTCTTTCAAGATTTTAGAACTAGTAGATCTCATCCTCTAACACCTTGTTTTGGTTCATAGATTGGAAGGGGAAAACAAACTTTTCCGCTTTTTCAACTCCGAACTGGTTTCTTAACTTTGAATGAACTAGTCATTGAACTGAACTGGATGAACAAACTGAAGTGAAGAAAATATTCTTTCTGTACCCCCAGAAGAGATTCCTGCTGTCAAAAGCTAGATTAGTACTTCAGCAAACTGTGGTTCCGGGTCTTAGCCAGTGACTTCCACCAGTTCAGTGGTTTGACTTTCTTAAAACTTGGCAGCAAACGTACTGATTAATATTTCTTTTTTGTGTTTAATTTAAATTATTTTAAGATTATTATAGGTTTAGGCCTTAACATAGGTTTTGAATTTCAAATTTAATTTTAAATAAATTTGTTTTTAAATTAACCAGTATTTCATTTAAATAAAAAACCCTTGAAAAAAACTTTTTTTTTTATTTAAGAAAGAAACCAATCGATTTCTGTTCCTGGTTTTTGAACACCAGCAACCCAAAATTTACAGTTTAAAATAGAAAAATGTTGATTTTCGGTTGTGAAAACCCAAAAAACGTTGTGTTTTTTAGGGGTTTTTGGCAAAAATATGAAACTTTTTATTTTGACTGAACCAGAATTTTTTTCATGTGAAAATTTCATGTCAAACAAAAACAGTGGATTTTTGGATCTGCTCTGCCCTCCTCCCCTGTTTTAAGTGCCATGCCACTGACTTAGGGTGCTTAGGGACATAGGGGGTTGGATCAGGGCCTGGGTGCTGTGACTTTCCTAGTAGTGGAACCACAATTTTCATGCCCTTCAAATCTCCTGCACCCTGCTGTATCACCCCCCTCCCCCATTCCCTCTCCTAGCCATGCAACCCGCCCATGCCAGCCAGGGAACATCAGTGGAGGATTATCCTGATATTTGAGGAACCCACCCCAGAAGCAGATCAGCCTGGGGTCTTTCCCTGCACCCCCGGTAGACTCTCTGCCTGGCGAGCAGCAATGAGAGCTGCCTGTTCTTTGTGGCCCGTCTGCAACGATCTGGAACACGAAAGAGAAGCACGTTCCCCACGCTTGTTCTTTCTTTGGCTTCCAACCCAAGCCCTGAGCGACGCTTTGCCCTGGTACAGCGCCGTTCGTTGGACACCCTCAAAGCATTGCGCCCACGTTCGTGAAACCATCCATCGCCAGTTTCCAGGTGGGGAAAGTGCGGCACGGAGTGACAAAGTCCACACTGAGTTGGTGGAAGAATTGGGATGAAAACTCAGAGCTTCCGGCTCCCTGATCCCTTGTTCTAATCATTTATTTCGGGTGGTGTCACGGTTAAGCCACTGGACTGGCTGTCTGTAGATCTCACTTCTATTTCCTTCTCTGCCCTGTGTAACTGGGTACCTCGGTTTCCCCTCTGTGTGACGGCAGTAATAATCCTTCCCTTCTCCATCTTCCCTATTTAGATTTATAAACTCTCCAGGGCTGGGACCGTCTCTCAGTAGGTGTTTGTACAGCACCTGGCACAGTGAGGCCCTGATCTCAGTTGACTAAGGTAACACAAAGAACTACAGTGACCAGCCTGCCCCTCAAACTAGGCTTTGTTCTCGTGGATTCAGTTCCTTTCTCTTTGGCACCTTGTTGTTCTAATTCTGTGGTCGGTGTTGTTGCTGCAAAGTGTTCAGTGCAATGGCAAAGGTGAGGTGGGTGGGATAGCTCAGTGGTTTGAGCAACCTTAACCTGCATTTCTTTCCCTCCTTCCAGGTAGGGTTTCTGAAGATACTGCACAAATACGAAATCACATTTCTTCTGCCTCCCATTCAAAGGCTGGGGAAGGACATCTGTGCCATTCCGCTTCCAAACCTTAACCTTAAAGTCATCAGCATCACACCAGTGGCTGAAGGTAAGACCTGCCCCTCCGGCGCCAGCCTATGGAGGTTCAGAAGGGCAAATGTGTTTACTTGAAGGTAGTTTTATTTGTATAGCCCTGTGATCCCCAGGTGCTCTGAACATCTTTCTTTCCTTAATGGCCCCCGCATAATGGCTTCATGGAATGATGGGGTATCAGCATGTGACATGCCAGATGTAGGAAGGCGTTAGGGGAATGCACGCACCCTGCCAGCCGGGGACCGATTTCATCCTCCCAGCTGGTCCTTTAGGTGGCCAGAGCCTAGCAGCAGTTACGGAAACCAGGGCTAGCAGTAGAATTCTTTTGAAGGTGTCGACCAGCACGTGGACAAGGGTGATCTAGAGTACTTGGATTTACAGAAAGCCTCTCACTAGATCCCTCACCAACGGCTCTTAAGCAAAGTAAGCAGGCATGGGAGAAGAGGGAAGGTCCTCTCGTGGATCAGTAACTGGTTGAAAGAAAACCAAAGGGTAGGAATAAATGGTCAGTTTTCAGACTGGAGACAGGTAAATAGTGGTGTCCCCCAGGGATCTGTACTGGAACTAGTCGTATTCAACATATCATAAATGATCTGGAAAAGGGGGCAAACAGTGAGGTGGCAAAATTTGCAGACGATACAAAATTACTCAAGACAATTACGTCCAAAGCTGACTGCAAAGAGTTACACAGAGATCTGGCAAAACTAGGTGACTGGGAAACAAAATGTCAGATGAAATTTGATGTTGGTAAGTGTAAAGTAATGCACACTGGAAAAAAAATAATGCCTACTATACATACAAAATGATGGGGTCTAAATTAGCTGTTGCCACTCAAGAAAGATCTTGGAGTCGTGTAGTCATAGTTCTCTGGAAACATCTGCTCAATGTGCAGTGGCAGTCAAAAAGGCGAACAGTCAGTTAGCCATCATTAGGAAAGGGATAGGTAATAAAATAGAAAATATCATGATCCCTCTGTATAAATCCATGGTACTCCCACACCTTGAATACTGTGTAATTCTGGTCGCCCCATCCCCCAAAAAGATATATTAGAATTGGAAGAGGTACCTGTGACACTCTGCACCCCATATTCATCAGAGTGGTTTGATTTGTGATATGATTATGGCATAATTATGATGCATCTTATACAGAATGTGTGATGAGGTGTCAATGGAAAAGGGATGGTTTGCTAATATGATTATCCTATTAGCATGAATCTCTCATTTTTGTATCTGGAGTTATGAATATTGACTCTGTATCTTTATTTCAATGTGCTTGTCATGGGTAACACCCACAAAGCTTTACATCTGTTCTGCCGCACACTGTGAATGGTCTATTCGAGTTGAATGCCTGTTAGTGAAGACAATGGGCCATGGGGAAAGCTTATCTTCACCCGATGAACCATCCTGGGGACGCTGCAGCCAGCCTATGGATACTGGCTGCCGTGACTCATCGGGACACGCAAGGGCTTGTGACTAGATCACATGACGCCGAACTCCTTTTTGGTACCTGTATTTTTCCACAAACTGGGCTGGGAGCTCGGCTTGGAACAAAGGGGTTCCCGCCCTATGGAATAAGCTATGAAAGGGGAAAGTGACATCACCAAAGGGCCTCACTCCCCACACAAAGACCGAACTGGGGGAAGTGCTGGTCCCAGGCAGGGAAGAAGGAAGCCTGCCTGTGTATGGAAGCTTGGTGGACTGTTTATACCAGGGGTCGGCAACCTTTCCGAAGTGCTGTGCCGAATCTTCATTTAGTCACTCTAATTTAAGGTTTCGCGTGCCGGTAGTACATTTTAACATTTTAAAAGATCTTTCTATAAGTCTATAATATATAACAAAACTATTGTTGTCTGTAAAGTAAATAAGGTTCTTAAAATGTTTAAGAAGCTTCATTTAAAATTAAATGAAAATGCAGAGCCCCCCGGACCGGTGGCCAGGACCCGGGCAGTGTGAGTGCCACTGAAATTCAGCTTGCGTGCCATAGGTTGCGTCCCCCTGGTTTATACTATCTAACAGGGTGAGACACTGCTTAATTCAAATCCTATATAGTATATTAAGCTTATATTGAGTTTTAGTTTATTTGCTAGGTAATCTACTTTGATACATTTGCTGTCCCTTATAATCACTTAAAATCTACCTTTCCGTCGTTAATTAAGCTGTTTTATATTTTATCTAAGACAGTGCGGTTTGAGTGATGTGCTTGGGGAAAAATCTCAGCTCAGGAACAAGAGTCCGTGCGCTCTAGAAGTGGCGGACAGGGGAATAACTCATATACTGGTCAGGCTTTTGCCCAGGGCAGGACGGTACAGCTCTGGGGCCCTAGGCTGTGGAGGGAACCCGTACCAGTACCGAGAAGGACAACAAAAATGATGTGGGGTTTGGAACAGCTTCCATATGAGGAGAGATTCAAAAGGCTGGGACTGCTCAGCTTAGAAAAGAGACGACTAAGGGGGAATATGATAGAGGTCTATGAAATCATGACTGGTGTGGAGACAGTGAAAAAAGGAAGTGTTATTTATCCCGTTACATAACACAAGAACTGGACATCACCCACTGAAACTAATAGGCGGCATGTTTAAAATGAACATAAGGAAATATTTCTTCCCACAACGCACAGTCGACCTGTGGAACTCATTGCCAGGGGATGTTGTGAAGGCCAAAAGTATAACTGGGTTCAAAAAAGAACTAGATAAGTTCATGGAGGACAGGTCCAGCAATGGCTATTAGCCAAAATGGGCAGGGAGGCAACCTCATGCTCTGGGTGTCCCTAAACCTACTGCCAGAATCTGGGATTGGACAACAGGGGATGGATCACTTGATAGTTGCCCTGTTCTGTTCATTCCCTCTGGGACACCTGGCACTGGCTACTGTCGGAACACAGGATACTGGCTAGATGGCCCAAAAGGATCCCCAGAATGTGCCCTTAAAACAGAGAAGTTCCTGCCTTCCAGGGGCACCTGGCTTCCCTGCCATCAGCATGGGGCCCGGGCACTGTGTGGTAGAAGCCGTTTAGCACTTGATTAGGTTGGCGCCCATTGCAGCTCTCTGATGTGAATGTAACGTGATTGTAAAGTGACACCCCCTAGTGGCGGGTTCAAAGAGCAGATGAAAGTCTACTCCTGCTGGCAACCGGAGCCACTGCTCGGTGCAAGTGGCAGATGTCTGTGTTGTGCTGCTGAAGGCGTGATGTTCAAACCCTGCTGCGGGGAGGTTTAGATATTGCATGACGGCATTGTGGGCTGTGTGGGGCATCTCAATGATGATTGCAGGGGCTGTCACATGGGATACCTGGGTTTCCTAGACCTGTATTTATTGCAGCAGTGCCTGTAGGCGCCAGTTGTCACTGGGGTCCCTGTGGGCCATGTGCTATATACACATGTCCTGAGACTTCCCTGCCTCAATGAGCTCACTAACCACCAGACCGCTCTGCCTCCCCAGTACCCCTGCCCCACTCCTTCACTGGCTGATCCGGCTTCTGCATCTCATCTGGCCAGTGAAGCGGCAGTCGCAGGCTCCCAGTGGCATCCCAGACTGACCCTGGAGGCTGAAGGAATAGTAACAGAGGAACAGGGACAGCGTGGCAGGAAAGAGCCTCTTCCGTTCAAAACTTCGCTCTTGATGTGACTCTGCTTTGAAGCGCAAGTGGTGCTTATTTCCAGTGACCAGTGAAGGGTTAATAAACCCTGGAGATTTTAACACCCTGCTTTACTGCCTGAGATTTACATCTCATTGTCCACCAGCTCCTCCGCCCCATTCCAGCCTGCAGCCCTCCTTAAAGGGCCAGCGAGGATTCCTCTTGCATGTGGACGATTGTAGGGCGAGTTGGGCAGTTTCTGGGCTCCCCTTTTGGCCCCAGCAGAGGGGGCGTGGCTGAGGGAAGCGGGCGTGGCCAAGATGTCCCTCTGCTCTGGCTATTTCCCGACTATCTGACTGGTCTTTTGGGGCTGTGGACTAAATGGAATCCCCAGGGGAAAGTTTTCAGTTACAGGAGTAGCGTTTCCTTCAAAATGCTTTGAAAAATAAATTCATCTCTGTTCACCTGACAACCTATCTCCTCCTGGCATGGGTCATCAATGGTGTTTGAATCTGGGACCTGAACAGCAGCACAGATGTTTCTGTCACTTGAGCTAAAGGAGTAACTCCATCAGCTGACAGCAATAGTAGGTAGTTATCCTCTATTGGACTAGCCACTAGAAGGGGACGTGACACACGTTGTTAGTGTGTTTATGCTTGTTTGGGGTTTATAGTATTTGAGGAACACAGTTGAATAAGAAAACACGACACAGGGTCATCTGTGTTCTTACTAAGAAAGGGATAAATTCTGTTTTGAAGTTTTTGGGGCCAGTTTTGATCTGGGGGGCCCAGGTGTAACTTTGGAGCAACTCCCAGTGTGGGCAGATTTACACCGAGATCAGAATCTGACCCTCTTCACCCTCCTGTCCCTTGTTGTTTTGCACTAAAAATACTTTTAACATGGCGGAGAGAGGACGTTTGAACCTCACTGTAGCCCAATAACTAGATTTCACCCGGCGTTCTGTATCATTAGCAGCTGAAGCCCATTGTGTTGAACCTATGCGAGTTTCTGCCATTGTGGCTTGACGCACGTTTCCTCTTTGAAGTGAAGCCTGATTCTAGCATTAATTTGTTCCCAACTGCAGCGAAAATTCTGGAGGGTTGGGTCATGTGGTGGAAACCGGCACAAGACAAACACAATCTTTTGTAGGTGTTCTTCGTAAGTATCAAGTTCTTGCACACAATGACAGCTTGTTGCTCTGTGCACTGAGTCACAGTAGGCAGTAGGCGCTCCTCCCTGTGTGCTGACTTTTCGCACGCTGCCCACACATCAACGTGGGAATAATAGTGAGCGTCCTTGAGTCTCTTCTGTCAGTCACTTGAGGTGGGGGGTGTTTCTGCCTGTAGAAAAGGCATTTCTCCTCCAATTCCGTTGCTGAGTTTAACCATCTAATCTCATTCCACAAGTGGTGATCAGGAAACTCATTCTTTCTGAAAGAATAGAATCCTGTTGTGTGCCTGTGAAACTTTACACACCGCTTTGTCTTTGCCACGAAAAATCAGGAGGAGGATGAAAACTATGGGGACTGTTATTCTTAGTGTGCATTTTGTTAGCCCCTAGAGGCTGCAGTCAGGGCCCCAGCTGCACAGCCACGGAGGGAAAGGACAACCCTTGCACCAATTCGCTCAGTCGTGCATCATGACAACGTGCAGCAGAGGGGTGATGCAAAGAGAGGGTGGAAGGCAAGACAACAGTTAAACAAACTGCACAGTAAACAGTAGCCACAGCTCATGGCCTGCGCAGGGGTTCGTTCCTCAGCACGGCAGAGGTGAATCTTGAGGAGGGATTTGTGCAGGGAGCTAAGGTGGTGGCTTTATGGATTTCTTTTTTTTGGGAGAAAGGGAGTTTACCTCCTGCATAAGGGATATTCTGGGAGGAACTGGGCAGGTGTTTGAGGAAGAAGCTGATTTGTAGGAACCTGGAAACTGCCAGAGCGGAGCAGACCCAAGGTCCATCTAGCCCAGTATCTCGGACAGTGACTAGCACCAGATGCTGCTGAGAAAGGTGCAAGAACCAAGCAGCAGCAGCTGTGGGATAATCGGCCTCTCACATTAGGTTTCGTCCGGATTTCTAATAGCCAGGTTGACTTAATCCTGAAGCGGAAGCATGGTGGGTGCCAAGGACTGGCAGCTCTGGCAGAGCGAAGTGGTGCTAGTCACCATACACTTTCCAGTGCTCTTTCTGTCTCTAGAAAGCAAACCCAGTGTCATTTGGTGCCAGTCAAACAATCTGCTTTAGCTAACCATAGAATAGTTCTGCATGTGGCACCAAATATCCCTCCGTCTCCCTCCGAATGTCATTGGGACAGACAATCAGTTTGGGGGTTAAAGAGGGGAAGGGTTATCTACTTGTATGTGTAGCCGCCACTGCCTGAAGCCTCTGCTTGTGTCCGCCTCCATCTCTGTGTTACTGCCGAGTTTGGGGCTCTCCTGGCAACGTTTCTGTTCTCTGCCCTGATGTGATGGAATATGTGACAGTGGCTGGACTGTTTCCAAGCAGATCTTGTTTTCCTCCCACGTGTGTATAAATGTCCAGTAAGTACAAGATCTCATTTCAAGAAGTGCATTTCGCTGCTGGGTTTCTTAACCACAGACTCCTGGCCTTCTGGAAATGTACTGAGTCTGGGCACAGATCTGGAGCAAAGGGTGGGGTGTAAATGGCACTGCTCAATGAGGCAGGGTGGCTCCCGGACACCCCTCTACATGGTTCCTTCCCTGCTTGTAAGTAGATGGGTAGTTATTTGCCCCTATCCTATACCAGCAGTAAATTAGTAACCCCGCGTTCACTCCCCCGATTGGCTCAGCAGCTTGGCCAGTGAGCAGATGGGCCAGCTTTCCCCTCCTGGCCCATCTGCTTTAGGCAGTGAGTAAATACTTACTCTGCCATGCCTGGACCCAAGAGCCAGGTCTCCCATAAAGGGTAAGGGGCGGGGGGTTCTTTCTCCCTCTACCTCCCTTGCATGGGTACAATGTCCAAGACACTCGAGCTAACATCCTGCAGCGATGAGTTCCAGAGCTTGTTAATGGCATCTGTGCAGTTCTGGGAATAAGATTTGTTAGTGGCATTATCTCTGTGGTGGTGATGCCGAAAGCTCCCCTGTCAGGACGGGGGCCCCACTGGGCAGAGTGCTGGGCCTGCACATGCCAAGACACAATCCCTACCCCCAGGGAATTTAGTTTCCAGTTTCTAGATTATTTTTTTTGCCTCTGCAGCTGCAGAATGAAGCGGGACATGGTCATTAACCCTGGCTATTTAACATCTTTCCTTTGGGGTGATTGCGCTGGATTTGAATTAGCTGCAGAAGGAATCCCGGTGTTCCCGCTGGATTCTAACATGTAAAAGGCGGGTCACAGTTTGTGCTGTGGCTACTCTACAGCTGTCTCCTCTGACCCAGCATTCAAGGTTCTTTAGAAATGACCAGTTCAGAGGCGTACTGGGGGTGCGGGAATGGATGCCCCGGGGACGGGAGGTGGCTTGGGAAGGGAGGATGCTGTAAACAGAAGGCACACGAGGGTTTAACTGCTTATTTTGTAGTGAAATCTCTCTCCTGTTGTGCACGTTGACCCTGTTTTGGGCCCTGCTGCATGTGCTGGGAGCTGATAAGACTGGACTGGAACGCCTGCAGCCCAGCACTTCCACTTCGAAAACTTTCTGGGGTTGATACAGACGGCATTAATTCCTAGTTTCAATTCCCTTCTCTGCCATTCTCAGCTCCAAATTCATCCCCAGGAAGGTAACAAGCACAGGCTAAACTGTCTCCCAGGGTTCCTCCCTCCTCAGTGCTCAGCCCACACCTTCAATCCTCTCTCCCCAGAGAGCCTCTCCCACCTGCTTCTGAGCCACTTAACCCTTTCCTAGCAGATTCCACACCAGCTAACGGGGTGAGAGGAACCTTGCCAGCCCATTACATGGACCTGCCAAATGTTGTGGGGTCACCTTGTGTGGGTTCTGCATTTGGGGTGCACTGCTTGAATCATCGGGGTCGGTCATGGAGCCGTTCAGTCCTGCCCCTCCCTAGAGACGAAGTACAGGGCTCCATCCACACCATGCAGGAGCTCGTGCACGTGTGTGTGTGTGTGTGTGTGTGTGTGTGTGTGCGCGCGCACCACACCATAGCAATCTCTGGCAAGGGGGCCTGTTGTGCCAATGACCTTTTCACCCTCCCCAGGCAGATGGAGGGGTGACAGTGCAGCAACACAGCCCCCTCCCTTGCCCTGTGCTACCCCTTTAACAACTGGGGGAGGAGGCCGAGCTCCCTTGCCCATGGAGCAGCTGTGCAGGAGAGACGTGGGCTGGGTCCATGGAGAGGGTGGGAGGTCACTTGTGTCTGTTCTCGGCTCCCATCTGGCCATCCGTGTGATCTGTCCATGAAGGGACGCCCGTGAGGTGGCCTGATCGGCCCCTGGACTGAGGACTGCAGCTGGGACCCCACCTTTGACGTAGGGCCGAGGGGTTTGTGCTGCCCCCCAGGACTCTCACCTCCTTCTTGGGCCCCAAATCTGCAAAAGTGCCCAGAATGCACGTGCAAAATGCTAGGCCTGGGGAAGCTGAGCGTGCAGACCCTGACTCGCGTGCACGTGAGTAGTCTTGCACACTCGTGTGCTGCTGCCTGTGTCACTGATCACACCCCAGTCTCTGTCAATGTCACTGGTTTTACCCCTGTATCTTCTCTCTATTGTTAAATGCAACTTACATTGAGAGTCTTAACTCCCTTCTGTCTTGGTGTGTTTCCCTCTCCCTCCGGCCCCTCATCTCTTGTGTCAACTGGAGGCCCCCCCCCTTGAGCGTCTCAGCTGCCAGGTCAGCCGTGTAAATCCAGCTGGGCTGCGCTCTGCCGCTCCCCTGTTCTGCGTGGGTGCATCCTTTCCTGCCCCACCTCCTGTCCCGAGTTGTCCTGACCTCTCCTCACCTGCACTGGTTTCTGGGTCAGTGACTCTGAGAGACAGTGCTGGATTCTGCCCCGCTCTGGCAGCTTTGTGGGCGGGGTCTCTGACACACCAAAGCATTTCAACACCCAGAGCTGGAAGAGACTTTTATAGGATCATCCCATTCATCATCCTGCCTGTACTGGAGAGTTTCCTTCCACGTACTTCCAAACACTTGCATGTGATCCTACTAGTTCTTTGTACCGATCGCCCTTCTGTACCATGGAGCTCAAAGCACTTGACCAAGTACGCGCTGCCCCATTTAATTTAGGGGGGTGGAAACAGAGGTACAGAGAAATGAAGTGACTCCCCCCAAAGTCACATGGCAAGTCAGGGGCCTTGACCCCAGGAGTCCAGACTTACAATGCTGTGCTTAATCCATTCGATTGCAGGTCATGCACTAGGATGTTACTCTCCGCAGTACTCCTGGTTGATGGTTTCCACTCGGGTGGCTTAGAAACAGAGGGCTTTGCTGCTCCTGCCAGTGCTGTCATGCACCCGATGACAAGCAGGCACAAATTGCCCCTAGAGCGGGAGCAGATCAGACAGCTGACGGCTTTCAGGCGAGGGCTCCCAGCCGTGCTAGGACAGTCAGAGACACTCGCCGGTTTCTTTCAGGAGCCCCTAGCTGGGGTGTTAGCTGTTTGTCTGAGCCCAGAGGCTGTGCCTTCCTCTCAGAGGAACAAACCAACAGGGGCCTCTAGCAAGGAGCAGGAATGGGGAAACCAGACTGCTGAGGGGCTATTGCTAAGCAGACAGTACTCCCGGGTGTGGCACTCCTCACCGTAGCATTTCTGTGCCAGAGGTTAGACGGGCCAGGTGAGCCCATCTGCTGATCCGGGTACTTGTGCATGAGTCAAGTCATGGGGTAGGGAGTCTCTTAGCTGCTAAATCTCCGATTCCAGTCCAGTCAGCAGGAATGGGGGTTATTCCCTGGCTCACTCGGTTTGTGTGAAATGAGTTGGTGAGGTCTCAGTCCCAGCTGGCCCCCAATTAGCCATCTGGGCCGCCAGCGTTTCCTATGGTAGGAAACCGATCTACTTGCCCAAAATGCCGAGAGAATGCTCACAAATTCACTGCCAGTGCCACCCAGTGTTGGGGGCAGGAGGCACCCGTCGGGGGGTGGGGGAGAGGCCAAGGGGTTTTTGGTGCTGCGGGGGGAGGGGGTATCGTTCATTTACCTGCCCCAGTGGCGTAGCCAGAGCAGTTAGAGCAAACATCAGAGCACAGATGTTTGTGGGTCTAAGCGACAAAGGTGAGAAAAACACTTTCTGCTCCGGCTCTGACCCACTTCGTCACCAGGACTGATGTACCGGGCTTCATTGTGTTTTCCCCTTGATGCATTTGGATGCTGAGTAGGACATCTGGGACCGGATCGGGGCAAGGGGCCCTGTTGGAAACTGCCTTTTACCGTGTCCTCAGCGATTTCAGTACGAGAGCCACTGAAACAACCTGCAGTCAAAGCCCCTGATAGCAGATTGTCCAGAGGTAGCCACTCAAGTGAGCACCATCGGCTCCTCTGGACTCTCTCATCAGCCATTTCTTTCACAGCTCAGCACTCACGTGAGGGGCTAATCTTTTGGGGCACGTGGCTGCTCAGACTGAGGTGACGGGGCCATAACAGTCCCTAGCTAGCTGAGCATCCTGTTGCGCTCTGCGCAGGATCGTGAGGGTCCCCAGAGCCATGCACAGGGTCAGACGCGCAGAACAAGCTGTCGAGCTGGCTGGCTGGGCGAGCAGGGAATTGGGCAGCATTCACCCTGGACCAAGATAGAAGCGCTTGCTGTGTGACCCCGTAACGAGGCTTCATGAGCTGGGATCTAGGGTGGGAAAAACCCTGCTCACCTGCTGGGTGGTTTAGTGCTTCTCTGCCGCTCCCCACTGCACTTTTGATTGATTATCTCCGAGGCCAGTTCCAACTGTCCCAGTGGGGGTGGGGGGGGTCCACCCTCGGGAGAATCAGTCAGCGCTTCCCAGATCTCGGCACCTGCAAAACTTGGCGGCTCATTAATTCCCCCCCCCCATTCTTAAATTCATCCTGTTAAGGATTATAGGTGCCTGAAATGCTGTGGAGCTCCATTGGGTACAGCACGGGACTGGGAGACCTGGGTTCTGTTTCCAGCCCTGCCACAGACCTGCTGTGTGCTCTTGGGGGCGGGGGTGGTCTCTCAGTGCCTCAGTTTCCCCTCCCTCCCTGTGTGGGTCTGGTCCATTCCGACTGTAAGCGTTTTGTGGCAGGGACTGTCTCGCATTATGTATCCGTGCAGCACTTGGCACAGTGGGGCCCTGATCTGAGCTGGGGCCTCTGTGAAACAAATAACGAACGGGCTGCCTCAGACCTAGCTCGAGCATTGCTCCCTTGCTGATGTAACCTACCCAAGGAGATCAGCCCCAAGAAGGCAACCGTGCAAGTTTATCCAGGTGGCATATCCTGTGGGTACGTGATACCGTTTGAATTCTACATTACCCCGCAGCCTCTGACATTCATTCTTGGGACGCTGCTCTGAAGGGCGGCCCAGCTTGTGACTCTCACGTGGAAATATGGGATCTGTCAGAGCTGTCACCTCTCCTCTGGCCTGTGACAACCGTGCAAAGAAGTCGTCTGTATGATCTCAGTAGCAGGGCTGGAGGCTGCCAGCATGCCAAGCCGTCAGCATAATTCAGCTGCTTCTGAGAGCGGCACGCCAGACGGAGCTGGCCCCGGTTCTGCCTTGGCAGGGAGATCTGTGACTCCAGAGCAAGGCTCTGAGAATGCTGGGACTCTAATTAAAGCTGCTGCATTTCACTGGGGATTCCTCCTAGTCCCAGCACACCGGGTTCTTGTAAATGGATCAGAAGCCCTTTGAATGTTTCCTTGCAGCTCTCATTGATTCAACAGACTGGCCTGGTACAGATGCTGACCTGGATGCATCGGCATCCTCGCCTCCCCTTTCAGATGGATACGGGCTGTGAGCCAGAACCACCCGCTGGTCACCTGTGCCCCATGAGATTTTCCGTCCTCTGCTAGGCTTTTCCACAAGACACTGCCTGTTAGCAGCCCTGACATTTTGCGATCACCAAGCGGCTTCCCAAAGAGTCCGTTCAATGGATGCATTGGGGTGCCAGCAGGCTTCTGAAGTGGGGCATGATTGATACCATATTGGGGAGGTTAACTCCAACTTGGAAGTGAGTTGTGTCCCTGCCCGGCCTTTCAGTGGGAGCTGTGTGTCTATCCCCCACCTTGTACGCTGGAAAACCTTCCTCTGGGGCTTTTTAATACAGAAGCGTATTGAGTGTCAAGCCTAACCTATAGATATATATTAAAAGTAGCGCTTTGCCTGTTTGTAACATTGAGGCTCTGATTTAAAAAACAAGCCACTTTGTGGGATCAAAGGAAAGTAGATTTCTGTTCTCTCCTCTCCCAAATCCATTGCTGGTCACTTGCATGTTTGATGGCAAACAGAACATCCAGCTGATACTGTGCAGGAATCTCGTCGCTCTAATCAGTTTGTTCCAGCAGCTCTCTATAGTGACAAGCAATGATACGCGCCATGCTCCACAGGGCACGCGAGATTTACAGTTGTGGTTGGTCCTCAATCAAAGGTAAGTTAGAGCCACTGTGTGAGGTGCCAGAGATAACACAAGGAAATAAATTCCCAACTGTCTGCCGACACTGTGGGCTGCATCCATTGAATTCCCCATCATTCAAATCTGTTCTTTGCTTTCTCTGTCCCAGTCAGCTGAGGAAACTGAGCCTTTTCCTCTCTTCTGTCCCGAAATTTGGGCACCTGGGGCCTGATCCAGCACCCTTAGACCAGCTTTGAAAGTAAGCCAGTCCGGCCGTGCCGGACTGCACCGGCTTCCGCGGCTGGGATTAAAAGGGCTCTGGGCTCCCTGCAGCGGCAGGGAGCTCTGAGCCCTTTAAATCCCTCCCGCAACTTCGGCGGCTGGGCTGGGGCCGGGATTTAAAGGGCTTAGAGCTCCCCGCAGCCACGGGAGCTCCGAGTCCTTTAAATCCCGGCCCCAGCCCGGCAAGGCTCGGGGCTCCCTGCAGCCCTTTAAATCCCAGCTGGAGCTGCGGTGAGGATTTAAAGGGCCCGGAGCTCTGCGGCCGCCGGAGCCCCGGACCCTTTAATTTGCACCTCTGCAGCTGGGAGCCCCGGGTTGATTTAAAGGCCCTGGGGCTCTCAGCCACAGCTGGTGCCCCAGGGCCTTTAAATCTTGAGAGGCCACGCCCCTTCTGGATGAGGCCACCCCCCCCTCAGGACTCTGGCAGTACCGGTAAGTCCTGTAAGTGACTTTCACCCCTGCCTTACACCCAACGAATCCCATGGGCCTTGAATGGGGCTCTCAGTTCCGTTCATAGATGTGCTGCGCAGTGAATGGAGTGGGGGGACTGGACAAACCCCTGTGAAGAAATGTCCTGCAGAGTTAAGTTCTGTACCTGCAAAATGAAACCCTCTTCCCCCACCAAGCCAGGCTAGCCCTGCTCCCACATTCACACGTCTCCCCGCTGTGCTCTGCAGCGCCCATTGCAGTCCCAGGGTGCAGCGGCCTTGCACCTCCATCCTGCTCTGCTCTCCCCCCACGCTCTGCCAGCTCGTGCTGTCGGCAGGAGCTGCCCCTCAGAGCAGATGGTGGAGCTCTTTGGCGCTTCGCCTCGCAGGTGGGGCAGCTGGGAAGAGTTGCCCGTGCCCGGGGTTGCCCGTTATCTCCTGCAGTTTGAGGTTTGGGGGCACCTCTCCAGCTAGGATGAGGGATCTGGGTGCGGGAGCTGAGCCGCTCCAGGGGGGCTCCGATGGCATCGGTCGTTCCCCCAGCAGCCCGCTCTATCGCGAGGCTGGCAGTGAGGTGGCGGACGGCCTGTGAGTGCCAGCAGGAGGGATCTGATGGGCTCCTGTCCCGTGGTTGTGCTGGAAGCGCAGAGGGACGACTCTGCCTCCCCGCTCAAGTCTGTCAAGTCGCAGTTGGGAGGTGTGCGTGGACTGTCCTCTCCATGGCTCAGAACTCTTTCCTGGTGCGAGGCCCGTGCGGGTTCCTCAGCCAGGCGGGCAGAGCGGATGAGCACAGTGCCGGGTGCGTCTGGAACCACAGAGCGCTCCTGTTGGTGCAAACTCCGGGCCTTCTGCTTTTAGGCTTGGCTAATGTGCAAGGAATGATGGGAATCCTCTCTGCCACAGCCTGGCCGTGAGCCCGGGGTCCTGCTTGGCTGGTGGGGGGAGTATTGGGTCTGTTAGTGGCGGGGGGGGGTCCTTGCCTGCCTCCCTTTGGGAGTGGCTGTGCACTCATCGCTCGCAGGGGCAGAAGGGACCGTTCTGACCATCCGGTCCAACCCCCTGCATAGCACGGGCCAGGGAACCTGGCCCAGGGATTCCTGCAGCCAGCCCGTTGCATGCCTGCCCTGACCACCTGGCCAACTCCCACCCAGTATCCAACCTGCCCCTTGGGTTCAGATTCGAGAGACACGGCGTTTCTGGCTGCCCCAGCTCCTTGAGCCTGGGCAGATCTGGGCATGGCACAGATGCCGCACTGGGCATTCTGGTAGATTGTCCTGGTGCTGCGTAAGACTCACCCCTCAGAAGGGAGCCCATGCAGCACACAATCCCCTCTCGCACCCCATCCCGAGGCCTTGTGGGAGCCATCCGGGGAGGGCAGCATGGACAAAGGCATCGCCAGCCTGCCCCTTCCCGCTCTATAGGACACTGTCCAGGAACATCCATGGCGGAGCTCCAACTTTCACGTCTGCCATGCCCAGAAGCTTAGCAAGTTCTGCTGCTCAGCTCCATCCCGTCCCCATAGATAACAAGGGCTCACGAAATGCCCGGAAACAAAACCCCAAACCACATGTGGAGATGGTTGCGCCCTCTTGTTTTAAACTCTCTGCAGTGATGCTCGGTGCACTCTGGTTTTATCACCTGCAGGCAGGGTTTAAGGAGCCATTTTGTTTCAAAGGTTTGTCATGCAGCCACTGGTTTTGGAAGAGAATTTTAGATCAGCCGTGGGGGGAAGAGGGGGATCATTAAAAGGCAGCCGTGGGCTTGTGTAGGCTGCAGAGAGCGAGCAGCTGACCCCAGCAGGGCTTTGATGCCTGGTATTGTACAGGGGGATCTTCTGAAGCTGGAGTACTGGGTGTCTATACCGTTAATTGGTAAATGGTATGGGGTTTGATAGGTCAGAGGGGTTTATACATCTAAAGGCAGTTTGTTCCGCTCAAAACTCTGCAGGGGTGTTTGCGCACAGAAATCTGCTCATATTCTTGAGTTGATGTTGACCAGGTGGCCGCGGGTCAGACTGAAACCTGTGAGGGGTCATGTCAGTTTTCTGCTGAGATCCGCAGAACTGGAAGTCAGTAAATTCCTTCCTCTCTCGCTTTGAATGGGCAGCACGAAGCTCTCCTGGAGTTCCCATCGGCAGGCTGATTCCTTCGCTCTAATAGCAGTGCTGTACCCCTGCAAAGCCACTTTTGGTCCATCGATCTTAAAAGTGCTTATCAAGGTAGGTCATTGCGAGCCCCATTTTACAGATGCGGAAATGGAGGCACAGGCATTGGGTGGAAACACAGCACCTCCATTCCCAGCTCTGACCCAGAACTCCAGCCTCTTTGCTCCCCACCCGATGCCTTCTCCCCTGGTGCACACAGCCGAGTTAACTTGGACTGTGCAGGGTCACTTGCAGAAATGCAACCTTCAGCGGTAGCAGCGCGGGGTGGATGAGGCGTCGGGCGGGAGTTAGAAGCTCTGGCTGCTCCTCCTGGGCAGGGTCCTACTCTGCCCTCACCAGTGGTATCTGAGCGCCTTCCAGCCGTGCAGCCGGCGACGGGGATCGTATCGATCCCGGGTGGTTTGTTCTCTCTCACCAGCTCCCCGGGGAGAGTTGTGTGTGCGGTGGAGAGGTTTGTCACGAGAGGGTTTTTGGGACCTATTTCCTAGGCCTGCGCTGCGCCATGTCGATGTCAGAGGAGGCCGGCTGGAGAAGTGCACCCAGAACGGGGGAGGTTTGTGATGGTTCTTTGTCCGGGTGCGAGTTCGTTCCCCAGGCTGGGACCGGGGTATGCAGACTCCCACCGCGTCGGACCCAGTGTTGTTCTCTCGGAGATGTATTTTAAATCTCCATGCGGCCATTAAAGCACCTTGGGTGTTTCAGTTGATCCAACACCCTCGGGAACGTTCCGCTCTTGCGGGGCAGCGGGCGGGATTTGACCCTCTCCAGCCTTGGCACAGGGGCCTCGCTTTAGTTTTGGGCTTCGCTTCAAGCAGTAGAAGAGCCCAGGTTTGGCACTTACCCAGCGTCTTATCCGCACTCGCGGGGTGTGAGGCTCCTGGCTGGGTCAGCAGCGGCCAGTCCGAGCTCATCAGAGTGAGTCTCTCTCCTGGATCTGCCACCGTCCCCGGTGTGCGTCTTCCTGAAGCTGTTAAGAATGAGCAGCTGGTGAGAGCAGCTGTCAGATGCAACGGAAAATGGTGAGTCCTACTCCTGAGGCAGCGGGTCTGGACACTTTGGGCACAGTCGCCCTGTTCTCAGCCAGCTCCCTTGGCTTGTCATTGATTTCCCTACGGCTTGGGAGATCCGAGTTCAAATCCTTGTTTTGCCACCGGCTTCCTGGGTGACCTTGGGCAAGTCACTCAGTCTCTGTGCTTTCGTTCCCCAGCTGTAGCATGGGGCAGTCGCCCGGCCCTGCCTTACCAGGGTGCTGTGAGAAGAAATACATTAAGGATTCTGAGGCCCTCAGATACTAGCGTAGTGTTGGTCAGATACATGCCTTGCACACGTTCAGTTTATTTCACAATTCTGGTCTTCCTCTTCCCTTCCTCTCACCCGGCACTGGCTTTATCTCCATCCCTCCGCATGTTCTGTGCACTGGGGCAACACCCTTCTCCTCCGCAGCATCTGCCTCTTGGAGGAAAAAAACCTTCTTGTGTGTCAGATCTCGTCTGAGCCTTTCTCCCGTCTCCGTCGCAGCCCCTCAGCAATTCATTATTGCGCTGTGTCTCTCAGAGCAGAGAGTACAACGTCTTTGGATCTTCCTTAGCTTAGGAAATTAGGGCTCGGTCCTGCCCGCTGTTCGGGACGCTGGTCCCGCTTCAGCAAAGCACTTAGGCATGTGCGTCCCTTGCAGTTCTCTGAGTCAAATGCTGTGCATAAGAAGTGCATTGCTGGAATGGGGCCAGGGTTTTTCATAGTCATAGATTATTAGGGTTGGAAGGGACCTCAGGAGATCATCTAGTCCAACCCCCTGCTCAAAGCAGGACCAATCCCCAAATCCCTGAATGGCCCCCTCAAGGATTGAGCTCACAACCCTGGGTTTAGCAGGCCAATGCTCAAACCGCTGAGCTATCCCTCCCCCGCTTGCAGGATCATGTCTGTCAACAATATTGAAACGTCAGGTCCTACAGTGGATTGGAGGCGAATTGGATCAAACCCAGCAAGTTAGTAACTGGAACCGGTTCTGTGGAATCCGGGGTGTGGGGAGTTTAACGGCTCTCGGGTGTAATTTTACTGTCAGTGAAGTGCAGCTTCTGCAATAGAGCAGCTGAGCACAATAGACCTGAATTATCTTGAGAATCTGTCTCTTGGTCCTGGTGGGTGTGTCGAGACAGGGAGCTTTGTGTCTGTTTCAGAGATTTCTCTGGTTCCTGAACTGCTTGTTTGGAATCATTTGTCTCTAATGAATGTTCCCTGTGCGCCTGGCTGATGGCAGGGTTCTGTTGTACCTGGTTACAGCGAGGCTGCTTTCAGAGCTGACATTTGGGAAGGAAATCTGTATTAAACTCATTAATCCTTCAAGGTAGCAGGTTGTAGTCCCGGCAAGTAGGATTTCTGTCCTTCCAAGACATGGCACTTTAACCCCTAAACCCACGTTTGTTATTCTCTGCCACGTTTGCTAATGGTTAAAGAATTAATCAAGGGATTTGCTTTCCCAGCCCATCCTCTGCTGTCGGAAGGGAGCATGCCCAGGGCTGCACAGCGGATCAGTAGCAGAGCCAGGAAGAGAAATTAGGTTCTCAGACTCCCCGGCCCCAGCCCACCCTGCACTGCAAGAGGAGAAGAGCCTATCTCTGCTTTTCAGAAAGCCCAGCCCTGTGGCGCATGGGGCTCAGACGGTAAGAATGACGGAAGAGGAGGTGTTTGCACTGAGAGGTGACCCTGTGCGAGTGAACGGGCAGGGAAAGGATGGGCCCTCATTGGCCAAGTCTCTTAAGCCACCATCCGGATGGGAAGTTGCCAGGGGAGCCATTTAAACTGCCGATACTGGAGCACAGGGAGTCCCGGCATGGGAAAGTGACAGTGATGAGCACTGTGGGGAACCATGTTCGTTGCATCAAATCTGCTCCGTTGACAAGTCAGAAAGTGTCTCCAACAGCTGGGCCTGCAGATCCCCACCCCCCCCGGGGCTCGGACAGTCAAGCTGGGTTCTCCGTCTCCAAAAAGGGATTTTGCGCCGGGAACAGAGTTAATTGTTCTGCTGTTGATGCCCAAGCCAGGGTAGAGCCCAGCTCCTTCTGCTGTAGGCTCCACAGGGCTAGTAGGAGTAAAGACACTAAAACTGTGTTTACAGCTCAGGAAACATGGCTCAGTCCATGCAGGGAGTAGGTCTGCTGAGAAGGAAGGTGCCAGTAGTACATAGTTGCTTTTCAGAGCCCCATCTTGGCACTGCTGTTCCTCAGTTTCCCCATAGGGACCATCGATCCTAGAGGTCTCTTTAATCCACTGACAAAGGCATAACAAGATCCATTGGCTGGAGGTTGAAGTCAATAACATTCAAACTGGGAATACGTAGCAGCTTTTAGCAGCGAGGGTAATTAACGAGTGGAACAACTCACTGAGGCATGCTGTGATTTCTGAAAGAGAAGTGCTAACACTCAACCACAAGTTCCTGTGCCTGGTGCGGGAATCTCTGGCTGAAATTGGCTGGTGTTATGCAGGAGATCAGACCGGAGGGTTTTAATGGTCCCTTTTGGCCTTCGCCTCAATGCAAGTGGGAAGAATTCTATTTGCCCTTTGCAAAGCCCATGGAAAGCTGTGGCTGAAAAGCTCTATGTAAGAGCAAAGTATTAGTGCTCTTCTGTGAAGGCTGCGGACAGAGATCGCGAGCCTGGAATCAAACCCCGCAGGCCGCCAGAGGGAAGAGCAGCCAAACAGACGCTAAGTCAAGCTAGGATGTAAGAAGCAGAGAGCAGAACAGGGCTCGATGTGCCCCCACAAACCAGGGGTGCCATGAGAAAAGATCCCTTGGAGAGGGAAAGCCCCCCTCCTCCTGTTGCCAGCGGGGAAGGGCTTGTTCATGAGGAGCGATCCTTAGGTTTCCCTCGGGCTTTGCTCCGCGCTTGCCTTCAAAAGAGCTGGTAAGGCCACGGCAGGTGTGGGAGAATCTGCTCAGGGGCTGCTGTGCGATTACCAGGGGTGGTTCTGGGAGTAGGTTGCAGCTGAGCGACTGTTTAGTTCTCCAGGGATGAGCCATTGCCATCTCAACCCAAACCGAGCTCACGGGCTGCAGCAGGGTTTGGTATCTGACATTTAGACAGCACTGATCTGGATTTGACCAGTGAGTTGTCGGGCTGCTGGGAAGAAGGGTTTTTGCATGGCCATATCTTTAGGCTAAAAAACCGTTGTATTTTGACATCAAAAATGGCATCTCTTGTATCGCAGGCCCGCCGACAGGTGGATGGGCAAAGGGGGCAATTCCCAGGGGCCCGGGTGATTTAAAAGGGCCCGGGGGCCCGCTGCTGCAGTAGCAGTGGCCGGGAGCCCTGAGCCCTTTTAAATCACCCGGGCAGACCACAGGGCTCCTAGGCATGCGCGGTGGTACCGGCAGCGGTGAAGGCAGCCGGGCAGGCATGTGGAAGCCCAGGCCATGCCCCACTGACTGTTCTGCCCTGGGGCCCGGAATTGCTGTCAGCGGGCCTGCCTGTCGGACATGATCACATCTTAGACGTTTAAAATCCTTTTCAGGTTCCACCGTCTGGCCTTTCACCACTGATGTTTGTTTGCTCACTTCGTTCTTCTTGGGCAGGGAAACCACACTGACCTGTTTCACTCTTGTTTATATTGAGTTTCGCTTCCTGCTTTTCATGTGCAGTGTTGTCTTGGTTAGGTTTCCAGTGCTGCCGGGGAAGGTGTAAGTTGGGGGGAGGGGAGGACAGGGGCTGTTCCATTAGCACTTCTAAAATTTGCTAGGCTTTGTAGACATCTCCCCGCCACCGTCCAAGTGCCCTGCTAAAGTATTTGTCCCTCTTTTGAGTGACATACAGCTGTACCATCCTACACTCCTTTCCACCAGCCTCTGCCGCCAGCTGCCTCCTTGCTCCGAAGGCAGGTTGTTAATGAAATTGATCTGTCTGATCATTCCCTTCCTTCTCCCTCCTCAGTACAGCAGTGATGGCTGCAGCAGATCAGTGGGTGCAGATCCTCGGGCTCTGATGGAGAGCAGGAGAGGCAGCACCCAGGCGGTCTGCCCTCAGCAGCTCCCATTCTGCCAGTCTCTCCCGCTCCTGCTGCAGTCTCTCAGGCTCAGCACAGTCACCCCCGTGCTCCCACACAGCCTAACTTTCTGAGTTTTCAGTGCTGGGGGCTCCGTAAAGAATCTCTCTGTCTGCCTGTGAGACACCACGACCCATTCTTCTGCCAATGCTCCTGCGAGCCTGTGGATTGCTGGCCAAGCGGGCGAGTGGGGCTGTAGACACCTACCCGTCTGAGTTTGTCTCCATCCAGATGCTGCAGGGAACAATTCTGCACGGCCCAGACGCTGGGCTACGCGATCGAATAGCAAAGATCTGCCCCCCAGGGCCAGATTTGGAGGGGACGTGTAACTTACACGTTAGGATTCTGATGCAAGGGAGTCTAGGCTGGTGAAATGTAGCCTCTCGGGGACTGATCCTGCTCCCACCAATGTCTATGGGGATTTTGCCTTCGACTTCAATGGGAGCAAGATCGTGGTCTGGGAGACAGTGGGAGTTTTAAGTGTGCGGTGGGGGAGGGGCTATCTCAGCACAGCTCTTCCCACCTGCTCCTGCTTTTCCTAATGCACTTACCGGCTCTGACCCCTTAGTTCCCTTAGACTCTCATAAAGCCGCTTAGCCATTGGGAAATGCACAGCCCTATCTCCGACCCCTCTGAACTCGGCTCTGGGAATTCTAGGGCAGTGCTCAACCAGGAGCAGAGCGCTGGACGTGCCCTTCAGGCTTCACTGATGGGCGAGGGCAGTGTGAGAGTTTGCACAGCTGCATCTGTGCTTTCCACCTTGTGCCTGCCCAGGAGGGAAGCATCTCGGTAAACACCTGTCCGGAAGTGTGATACTCCCCCCAGGGTGCAGTAACCTTGGGAGCTGCCTAGGGGACGTGCACATCCTCATCTGCTGAGAAGATAAAGATCATTTGAAAGAGGCCCCTGCATGCTTCAGTGGCTTTGGATTTTGCAAATTAGTCTAAAAACGCTAAGTCTTACTACTGCCCAGGAGGCTGTTCAGTAACCCGTGTGTCTAGAACGGAATGCCCTGCGCACGAGAGGGAGGTCACTCACCACTGAGCTCGAGGAGCAGGAACTGTCCTGTAATATATCTGGAAAGCATCTAGCACGATGGGGTCCCAAGACTAATGGAGGCCACTAGGTGCTACCGACCTATCAGTAGACAGGGCAGAATTCCACTTGTATTGTTATCATTTTGATGGATAATGTCTATTTATTTTTAAACATTTTTCTATTTTTATCTATTTAAATTTTCACTGTTGTGGAAAATTATGAGTGTCAGACAATGCAGGGGTTGGACAATAATTATTTAATGACTGTAAACTGGCTGGGCAGAAGTTTTGCAGAAAAGGACCTAGGGGTTACGGTGGACAAAAAGCTGAATATGAGTCAGCAGTGTGCCCTTGTTGCCAAGAAGGCTAACGGCATTTTGGGTTGTATAAGTAGGGGCATTTCCAGCAGATCGAGGGATGTGATCATTCCCCTCTATTCAGCACTGGTGAGGCCTCATCTGGAGCACTGTGTCCAGTTTTGGGCCCCACACTACAAGAAGGATGTGGATAAATTGGAGACAGTCCAGCGGAGGGCAACAAAAATGATTAGGGGACTGGAGCACATGACTTATGAGGAGAGGCTGAGGGAACTGGGATTGTTTAGCCTGCAGAAGAGAAGAATGAGGGGGGATTTGATAGCTGCTTTCAACTACCTGAAAGGGGGTTCCAAAGAGGATGGATCTAGACTGTTCTCAGTGGTAGAAGATGACAGAACAAGGAGTAATGGTCTCAAGTTGCAGAGGGGGAGGTTTAGGTTGGACATTAGGAAAACTTTTTCACTAGGAGAGTGGTGAAGCACTGGAATGGGTTCCCTAGGGAGGTGGTGGAATCTCCTTCCTTAGAGGTTTTTAAGGTCAGGCTTGACAAAGCCCTGGCTGGGATGATTTAGTTGGGAATTGGTCCTGCTTTGAGCAGGGGGTTGGACTAGATGACCTCCTGAGGTCCCTTCCAACCCTGAGATTCTATGATTCTATAAAAACGCTAAGATTAAAAAATGTAAAAGCTTTGATAACTGTTAAAATATTGTCAACATCACATGTAAACCCACACAGAATAAATATCCTTAAATCAAGCTCTGATCGGTTCTCAAGCAGCATTTATTTCACTTTGCCTAGCTGTAAATTTCAATTATTATCAGTGCAACTACTTTTTTGTGGGTTTGTGAGAGTATGGTGAAATAGATTTTTTTTAATCAGTAAATGTCAAATTCTTCCAAGCCTAAATCTGAATGATTAATACATGTGAATCAATACATTTTGCATATGTAAATAATGTATATTTCTGTAATTAGAGATGAGCAATTATTTCACGGCTATGTAACACAACAGATTTTAGTTTCTTTCTGCTTGTTGAAGATCAACATATACAGACTCACTCAATAGGCTATTGGGAGGATTCAAACCCATAATCTCTAGTACCATACCCCAGGCCTCTACCCCAGGACCTGAAGAAATCAGTCAGCTAGTCAGTGGTAGTAGTTAACTGTCGTAATCCTTGTGTGGACCAGTCACTAGCGGAAGATGTGACACACTTTGGGTTGTGTGCGCAGATACTGATTTCCTTGAAACCGTTTTTCTGGGTGCGTGTCGGCAAATCACTCTGCAGATTCGATCCACAAACTACAGGACAATTGGAAATCTGAGCCATGTTGCTTCAGTCGGGATGGCTCAGAAGTCACAGGCTTTCGTTTGGACCCCCTGATTGCGGGAGGAATTGTACCATATCAAGTTTGCTCGGGATGCTTGTGCACAAGGCATTAAAACTTGGTTCCCAGGAATGTTTGTGCCTTTTGAAAAGCAACAGGGGGTTGAACAGTTTAAAAAAAACAACCAAAAACCCCAAACACAGACCCTTCGTCTGGGTGAGTTTCAGCTCCGTCCGGTTGGTTAAGTCCCATCTGCACTTCACAAAGCTGCTGAGGGGTGGAGCCTGCTTTAATTTTAATTGAGCTGGGCATGAGTCCTCCTTATGGGTTAGGGCCTGGTGGTTCTTCTGTGTACAGTAAATAGCCACATAGGGTGTTTTAAAGATGTCAGCTTAGCTTGGCAGGAAAACGCACACCCATTTGAAGCATTGCCAGAGAGTTTGCTTTTGGCCTCCGTTTCTGAATGATAAATCAGGCTCTTAGACTGATTTATTGATCCGTGTTCTCATAACAAGTAGCTCTTTAGGTGAATGTAAGAAAGGAAGCTATCTTGGTTATTTACACTGTACCCATCATATTGGTGGCACTGGATGCCTGCCAAAGTTATGCAGTCCACATGAAGATATTCTTCTTTTCTCCAGCCTGCCGGGACTGGGGGTCCTTGTTTCCTGTCGAGGTTCTTGTGGGCAGGCTGGTGGGAGAAGTGGGGCTTGCATTTTGCTCTGAAAGCCCAGAGGCTGACTGCTCACCTTGGCTTCTCACAAAAGGTGAGTGGCCTGCCTCTGAAGGTGTTTCCTGAACCAGGGCTTTGGAGCTGTGCTCCGGCTTCGCTCCAGCTCCAGGCAAAAACCTGCAGCTCTGCTGCTCCGCGCTCCAGCCCCGGGCTCCGCTCCAAAGCCCTGACCTGAACACCCGAGCCTGCCCTTTGAGAAGAAAAGTTCCATTGTCCCAGTAGAACATCGCTGTGGTGGGAGGTCATGCTCTCGTGGGGTGGGCTGGTCCCATGAAGAGAGTGGGCAGGGAGAACTCAAGTCCTCAGCTTGTCCCTCCAGGAAGTCAAGGCAGAGTGGGACACAGGGTGACGGGCTTGGGGTGGTCCCTGTTGCTGACCGGGTGTAGCTGTTCCCTGGGCCGTGGTCTCGTACCTGAATGCAGAGAGTCCTGGAGTTCCTGGATGCCCAGGTCACCGGAGAGCTGGTTGGAACTTTTCCGATGACTGTTTTGCCGGAGAATGACAGTTGGTGGAATCTGAAGTATTTTGCAGAAACACGTCAAGTTTGATGACTTTTTTCATCCAATCACAAGCAGGGACAGGGTTCCAACAGAAACCTGCCTGGCTTCCTGCTGGTTCACTGGGGGTAGCCCCACCGGACGGACTGCCCCAAGGCTGAGGACCCCAGGCTTCTCAAGTCCATGGCTCAGGAGTAGCCCCACCGTCCCTGACACTGGAAGCTCTTTGGGGCAGGGACTTGCTATGAGTTTGTGTCACCTAGCATAATGTAGCCCTGGTCTCAGTGTGGGTCTCTGGGCATTTCCTTTAGGAAAACCTTTGCAAAGCACTTTGAGATTGACTGCTGAAAAGCATTCTGTTAATGCTAAACATCATTAATATGGAGCAAAATGTGTGTTTTCCCCTCAAACATTTGTTCTTGAGGGTAGGGTGAACTGTCAGCCACCGACAGAGCTATGAATCATTCGACCTAAAGCTTCCGAAAGCATCAAAGGGGAAATCTTGGTGGTTCCAATGGATGCTATTTATCTTATTGCTTTTCTTTTGTTCTTGCCCTGCCGTGCCCTTAGCAACCAGGTTAGATGCTTCATAAAGCTTGAATCGTTACATAGAAAAGTTGAATCAACTAGGATGATTGCTCGACTGCCAGAGCTCCTGAGCTCCATTCTGCAGATTAAAACTCAGAGAATGTCGTGTCCCCCCCCCGCCCCCCCCCATGTCACTGTCCTTTGAGCCCCTCTTCAGGCATCGCAGCGGTAACTGGCAAAGATTGTTGACTCTAGAGGTGCACGTTTTTGGCTTACTCGTGTCAAGCTGCTGTTTTTCTGTGTTTCTCGTGAGCTGGGGATTTGACTAGTACCTTTCCTCAGATGAAAGGGCTTAGCGTGGTTTGCTTTTATGTTGCATTTTCTCTGGCCTATGAGAAATGAGAACCTGACAATACTTCCCCCGCCCGCCCCCTTACAGTTTTCAAATGTGTGGCTGACAAGAAAGGGTAGCAATTCCCTGTTTGAATAGAGCTGATCTGCATTTCAGGTATCAGCTGTTCGCCCCCACAGGCATGAGATTGGTACTTCTGAAGAGCTCTTACAAATATTGCCTTTCGATGTGTTTTTCACGTGTGGATCTACTCTGAAAAGTGTGCAAAACCTGCACAGCCATTTCCATCACGTAGGCCTGGTCTACACTACAAACTTAGGTTGATGGAAACTGCCTTACGTCCACCTAATAATGTGTGTGTCTGCACTACCAGGTCCCTTTCACCGACCTAACTCACCTGTTACGTCGACTTAATTACTCCACCTCTGTGAGAGGCGTAGCGCTTAATTCCATGTTGATGTGTAGACGCAGCGTTGTGTAAGTTGACTGAATTGGCCTCCAGGAGGTGTCCCACAATGCTCTACTGTGACCGCTGTGCCGATTGTTTTCAACTCTGCTGCACAGCAACTGGGTACACAGGAAAGAGCCCCTCCCCTCTTAAAGCCCTGGGGACTTCTGAATTCCCATTTCCTGTTTGATCAGCTCAAAGAGTTCGCCAGCCCATCTGATCACGGCGACTCAGTGCCCCAGACGCGCTCCTGCCTGGAGTACACAGGAGATGGTGGCTCTTATTGGTCTGTGGGGAGAAGAGTCTGTGCAGGCAGAGCTCTGATCCAGCCGAAGAAATGGAGACATCTACGAGAAGATGGTGCGGGGCGCGACGGAGAAGGGGTACACCAGGGACACAGCAGTGCCGTGTGAAAATCAAAGAACATAAGGCATGGGAGGCGAATGGTCGTTCTGGTTCTGCACCACAGACATGCCGCTTCTACAAGGAGCTGCATGCGATTCTCGGCGGCGACCCCACCACTACCCCCAAACGCAGCGTGAACACCTCCCGGGAGTCTGAGTCCTGGGCCCCTCAGGCAACAACGCGGAGGAGGAGGAGCATGGGAGACAAGTGAGTGGGGAATTCTCCCCAAGAGCCGGGAGCTATTTTTAACCCCCAGCCGGTTGCAGAACAGAGTCATAGCTGAGCATGATGCCGGAGAAGGCACCTGAGATGAGTGTGCAATTCAGCCCAACTGTAGGGGTTACATGCTCCTTTAATTTATGTTTAATCTGAAGACAGAGTGCAGTGCAGTGGGTATCTGCTTCCCAGTGGCTGCTCCAGCTTCACAGAGGGTGCCCCTGTGGAAAAGACTTCAGTGCACAGTGATGGCCTGGGAATCCTCCCTGGAGATCTCTAGGAAGCTTTCCCGGAGGTACTCTGCAGTCCTGTGCAGAAGGTTTCTGTGAGGGGCTGCCTTAGTTCTTCCACCACAGTAGGACGCTTTCCCACGCCACTCCAGGATTAACTGTGCTGGCTTTATTGCAGTACATTGTATTGCAACATAAGGACCAGGTCTGTACCCAGACGCTTGCAGCATCTGCTCCCTTGTCGCCTCTGTTACGCTCAGGAGCCTGATATCACATTGGGTCTCCTAGTGGAAATGGGCGAAGTTTTCATTACAAGTGCTCACATGGCAAACAGTAGAGCATGTGATCCCCCGCCCATGGTGCTTTCGGGGTTCCTCAGCCTTGGTTACAGCCCTGTCCTGGGGTGGTTCAGTCGGGTGCTGCCCCCCAGGGGGGTCGGGTCCTGCCTGGCACTCACTCCTGTGCTGTGGGGCTGGCTGGGCTTGGCTCTCCGCTCCAGGCGTTGTAGCCTCTGGGGTTGCAGCACTGCTCAGGTTTGGCCCCACCCCCTTGCCTGGACCAGATTTGGGTGAGTGGAGTTGTGCCTTGGCTCACAGGGTTGCAGTGCCACTCACTGGTCTACCCGGGCTTCTGTCATGACGGCTGGGCCAAACCTGAGTGGCTCTGGGAGGGACCCTACAGGTTGCAGTGCCTGGAGCAGGGCGGCGAGGCCAGCCAGCCCCGTGGGACGGGAGCTGCCATGTGACCCTTTGAAACATTCTGGGGACCCAATTCTGGGTCCTGGCCCCGGGATGAGGAATCTGGCATGAGCCAAACACAAGTGCTAAGGCTCAGTACAGGGGGAGCTGAGATTCTCCGGCCCGGACTAGCCAGGAGGTCAGACTGGAGGATCTAATGATCCTGTCTGCCCTCAGGCGCTATGGGCTTAGATCTTTTAGCTGCTAACGTTGGTATCTCAGTGGAAGGTCGGGTGGCATTAGCGTCCTCCCCTGATGAAAGGTAACAGCAGGTCCCCAGTGAAAGAGAGACTGTGAATGTGGCCTGCATGGATTGATGCTTATCATTTGCTGCATTTTAAAGAGCTGCTGGGCGCTGGAGGACAGGCAGGAACAACGTGGCAGGTGGTGTTTTAAAGAGACAGCGGAACAAACCTGTCAGCGGCTCTCCGTGTCGGTGCTGCGGGTGGAACAGTCACTGGCAGCAGCATGTTCGTCCGCTGTCACGCTCGAGCAGTCGGGATTCCCTGGCTCGGTAGTTTGGGGCGGGGTTCTGCGTTCAGATGAGATTTGTCTGTGAGTGGAGTCTCTGCTACCGAGGCGGCTTCTCTGAGTGGCGAGGCTTAAGAAAAGCAGCCAGTCGTCCCGTGGGCCCCAGATGGCTGCTGCTACTAGACAGCAGTTGTGGCCAGATGTCATCCAGGATCGGAGCCCCGGCGTGCTGGGCACTGTGTGCGAAAGGGTCCCCGCCCCGAAGAGCCCCGATAGCCAGCCCCGGAGGGGCCACGCCGCCTGCTCGGACGCTGCCATGCAAGCTGGTCTCAGCGTGGTCTCTCTCACGCTCTTGAGGACAGTTATCCAAGTGATCCCTCTCGGTGGTTTGTCTGACATCTCCTACTGCGCTGGGCCTTGCCTCCGGCTCTAGATTGTGGAACCTGTGGGGAATGACTCTTGTCTTGACTGCTAAAGAAAGGCAGCGAGGAATTGGAACTGGATCTAGTAGAAAGGTTTCCAGCCCTGATCTCCCAAGCCCTGGATGGGCAGGATCTTGTCTAGATCAAGGACCAATCGAGGACTGTCCACAGTGAGGGCCTGCTCCACAATCGGTGTGCTGCAGGAGCGAGGGAGCTCTCCGGGGGAGCTGGGGAGGGCGTTATCGCAGCAGCTGGCCTGGCCTCTGGAACCCCCTCCCCCTAGAGATCAGGGAGCACCCACCTTGCCACCTGTCAGCATGTTTCTTTGACCTCCCCGTCAATCACAGGAGGGCTCTGTTCATGGAGCGGAAGAGGGTCAGCGACCTCTGACAGTGTAGGACTCTGCCAGGTGCTCCGATCTCCGGTAGTGAGGGAACGCTGGCTACAATACACCCTGCGTTGGTAGGGTTGCCAACTGTCTAATCCCCCATGCCCTGCCCTGCCCCTTCTCCGAGCCCCCCACCCGCTCACTCCATCCCTGGGTCGCTCGCTCTCCCCACCCTCCCTCACTTCTCGAGGCGGGGGTCGGCGTGTGGGCTCTGGGCTGCGGGGCGGGGCCGAGGGGTTCGGAGTGTGGGAGGGGGCTCTGGGCTGAGCCTGATGCGGGGGGTTGGGGTGAGGGGTGCAGGCTCCGGCCAGGAGGCACGTACCTCGGGGGGGCTCCCGATTGGCGGCGCAGCGGGGGTAAGGCAGGCTCCCTGCCTGCCCTGGGAGGCCAATGGGAGCTTCAGAATCGGCGCTGGGGGCGTGGGCAGCGCGCAGAGCCACCTGGGTCCCCCCAGGGACCACAGGGACGTGTCAGCCACTTTCAGGAGTGGTGTGGGGCCAGGGCAGGCAGGGAGCCTGCCTTAGCCCCACTGCACCGCCAGACTTTCAGCGTCTCAAATCTCCCGGTTTGGCTTCAGTAGCCTCTGGGAATTAGGGCCTGGAGCGCTGGCAGCCCTATGCCTTGGGGAGACTGAAGCTGACTTCCACGTGCTAAGCCAGAATGACCCACCGCTTCTCCAGCCCGCATGGCTTGTCACATGCCAGAGCTGCTCCTAAGATAGAACCTTTCCAGCAAGTTTTGAGCAAATTACAGGAGGCATTTTGGAGACTTGAGAGGTTGGCTGGTGGTTTATATGACAACAGAGCCCAGCGACCCCCATCAAAGATCAGGGCCCCATTGTGCTGGGTGCTGTACATACCTTAGAAGCAGGAATGATAGATAGCACCACCTAGAGTTAGGGTTACCTGACACTTCCCATTACAAGACCCTGTAACTTTACCAGACTTTAACCAGTCGGGCTGGAATTTTTCACACTTGGGCATCTGCCGCCAGCTCTTTTTAGTTTTAGCAAAAATAGTTCAGTTCTTTGAAAACGAGTTTGGGGAAAATACATTGTTTTGCCCATGTTAAAAAAACAACAAAAAACCAATCTCTTATAACAGTTTTGTTGAGATGCTCTAGCGCCCCCATGCTTTGACACAGGGACTTGAAACTAGGCCTGGAGCTAGCTCTGGCGTCGGAGAGACGCCCTCTGCTGTCCCTGTGAAAAGCGCCCCAAATTTGGCCAAGTTATCAGCCTTTGAAATATTGCAGTTTGCATGTGCATCTTCACCACTCTTGTGATTTGCACCCGTGCAAGGCTCTGAGTCTTGTGGGAGTAAATTGCACCAAAGGTGAGAAGGCAGAGCACGGTTCTACTCTGCTGCATAGCTCAGGCTTGATAATGACCCGAAGACCCACAGGAAGAACCGTCAAGCTGGACCTGACCCCGAGGGGACTCGACCTCAGGTGTCGGGTTGGGGCAGGCGTGGAGATGACTGAGGATGCTTGGATCAAAGCAGAGCGGGGATGGGCGCTGGGAGATGACTTGGCAGGGTTGGGGCCATGGCAAATAGTCCTTTGTTTACAGGGGCTGGCGGAGGCAGCCCTGCCAAGGGAGGGAGTGGTGTGTTCGCACCAGCTGCTTCCTGCCTTGATAGACACTCAGCTGCCAGGGGAGCAGTGTGGCCAGCTGGGACACTGCACCAGGCACCCCCTGCCCTGCCCTGCCCCGCACCCTGCCCTGCCCGGAGTACCTCGTGGGGCCTGCTGCAGCATTTCAGGAAATCCAAAGAGGTGGGCTCTGCAGGTGAGTACTTCCACCCCACCTCTGTGCCCAGAGCCTTGCTGCTGGGCTGGGCCGGAGGTAGCAGCAGATGGAGGGGAGGGGGCTGCCCTGTGCCTGCAGGACAATGGGGCCATCCCACTGCCAGGGGGGCGGATGGCTGTGGCAGGGCTGGGGTGTGGGCATGGGTGGCCCACGGCTCCTGGGGGCAGGGCGGTGAGTCAGGCAGGTTTGGGAAAGGCAGAAGGAGGTGGGTCTATTTGCAGCACCCCAGCTGTGCTGCTCTGCTGGCTCCGGCTCCCGCTGCTCTGAGCCTGACCTTGCCACCCGGCGAGACGTGGCTACAAGGGCCAGGTTCAGGTTGGATGCGAAAACAACTCAGCGCTCTGGGGCCAGGTTCAGAGCTAGTCGCGTTGGGGTTGGGCTTTAAAATGAGCCCTGAGCAGACCAAGAATTCAAGTCTATCAAGTCCATTTTGGTCCTTAAATTGCATTTGAGGAAACTAGCTGAGCGTAGCTGCCCGGAGGCCATAGATTGTCTGTTGCTCTACTGGAAGTTGCTCTGTTTTCTCTGAGCCAGATGGTGCCGGGCTTTATTAGCCGTCTCCCCAATCAGGCCCGGGGGGAAACCACCTCCTGGGTTGCCATCTGTCCAGCCAGATGCACCCCTAACACTGCGGTTTTCCCCACTCCCTGTCCTTGCCTGCCTCTCCTCATTTGCCTGTCGTTCCTTAAAACACCTGGGTCCATTGCTTCCCTATCAGTCTGTCCACTCCTTTTTCCTCTCCTTGGCTTAGCCATCTGGCTGCCTGCAAAGTGGCCCGGGGTTAGATTCTGGCCTGAGGAGTCAGGATTCCTGGGTCTGTTCCCACCTCTGCTCCCAGCACCACGTACGTTACTCCTCGCACCTCACCCTGCTTCACAAAGTGTCGTCGCCATTTTACGGTTAGGGAAACTGAGGCACGGAGCTGGGCTGTCAGAGCTAGGACTAGAATGCCCAGTCCCGTGCTAAGCCAGTAGACAGAGCCTGATCCTGAGATGTGCTAGTTATTCGCGGTTCCCTTGGACTTCAGCAGGAGTTGCGGGCGCCCAGCCCGTCTCAGGATCATCGGGGTAACTCCTACATGTGACTGATACACAGTCTGACTCGCCAGGGCCACTCCCTCAGACTCGAATGGGGATGGCCGAGTGGCTAATCGCTGTGTCTTGCTGATTGCTGGTGTCCACCACCTAGTACGCGGGGTCTTGGGCATTTACTGCAATGCCCATATTACATCATAATCTCTTCGGAGCAAGGACCCAGCAGGAATTCGAGGCATGTGACGTGTGTGGCATGGGTGAAAATACTACAGCATTGTGGGTAATGGCGCAGAATTCCAGATGGGCACGTTGTGTGTAATGGAGCGGAGAGCTGGTGAGAGAGAGCGCCGTAGTTCCTGGCTGTGATCACATGACATGGGTCTGCGTTAGGACATATTACATCCCTGTCTATCAGCGGTTGGGCTGTCTTTGTGTTCGTGGCGTGTGTTGGTTTTGGCATGGCTCTGGAATCTCTCAGGGGGACGATTTGCTCCCTTAACACGTCCCTGTCGGTTTAAATGCTGCATCCCAAATGGTAAGAATCTCTCTTGCGTCCTGTTCCTGAGACAAATTGTGCACCTGTTTGATTGTCTGCAGTTGCAGAGTGCTCTTCAGCTCCAGCGCACGTGGGACTTCCGGTTCCACTGGTTCAAACTCTTAACGATGGCACCCCTCACGTGTCAGTGCGGTGACTGAGTGTGTGCAGAAAGTGGGTATTTGCCTGAACCTTATTTTCACACACGCTAACAGAAATTGGGCATGCCCTTGGGCACGCCGTTTTCCCACATGATCTTCATTGTAAAGGTGACCCTGACAGTCCAGGGGCTGAGAGAGCTGATCCTTGGGGCTGACGCCAAGTGTACAGAGCAGATTAGCCATAGGGCTTTCAGTTCTTCCACCCAACCCTATATCCCAGCCAGTGATCTGCTCTAGTCCCCTCTCTGCCCCAGGTGCCCCGGGGGAAATGGGCCCCATTACAGAGCTCTGAGACATCTGCATGGGGTGATGAACGGGTGGGGCCATCCACGTTTGTGGCCTCTGCTTATTTTCACTCAGGCCTAGTGCAGCGGGAGAAAGAAACGCAGGGTGTGAAGGGCGAGGAGCAGTGTGGAGAAACGGTGCTGAGCCCGGGCTCTGCCAGCTGCTGCCAGGTGAAGGGAGCATTGAGGGTAGGGCTGCCACCCATCCAGATTTTACCCGGGCACTCCGGGTTTTGGCTTCTGTGTCTGGGGGCCATTTAAGGTTGCCAGGTGCCCAGTTTTTGACCAGAAAGTCCGCCTGAAAAAGGGACCTGGCAACCCTAAATGGCACCTGACCCAGAAGTCCGGTTACCGCAGGTCGGGGGGAGGTGCTGGTCATTAACCCGTGCCAGTCCCTGCTCAGCTGGGGCCGCCTCCTACCTGCAGGCAGGCTCCTCCAGACAATCCAGCGAGTGACAGGGACGGGTCCTCAGGGGTAGAGGTGGGGCAGGGGGCGGGGCCTTGGGGGTCCAGTTCCCAGCAGTTAGAAAGGCAGCAACCCTGGTCGAAGGGGGCTACCCCAGCAGCAGTGGCTGGAGGGGGATCCCTGCAGAGGCAGGCCGTGTGCTAAGGGGCCTTGAGGCACATACAGGAGCAGCAGCTCCTGCACCTTTCTCAACCTGAACCTGCCCCCTCCTCCCCCCCCCAGGCAGGGGCCGCGTGGCTGCAGAGCACCCAGCACAGTGCGACCCGGATCCAGACTGGAGTCTCCGGGTGCTGCTGCAGCTCAGACCCTAAACGAGGGCAGCGTGTGCTCCCTTAGCAGTTGCAGCATGTCCGGGCCCCGGCTCTGCACCCCCTTGAGCATAGCAGGGGCTCAAAGCACATTTCGCCTAGAGCTAAGCAGGGCCTGCGAGTGTCTCCCTTTTAGTCACACTGGCGAAGCGCATGCGGTGTCCACAGCAGATAAAAGCCCACTAGTGCTGCCAGCCGGAGGAGTTGCTCCTTCAGCTCGAGCAGGCTGCGCAGCGGTGCTGAAGGGCCGTGGTCCGAACCCCACTGAGGACCCCGGGCCGGGTTGTTACACTTGCTCGATACAGTGGGATTCAGCACCGGCGAGTCCCACCTCCAGCGATCGCTCAGCTCAGGCTCCGATGTGAATTCCCCGAAGCCGTTTCCTGTTGCAATTCCTCGCCTCCCCCTGGCTGCGCGTGGGGCCTTGGGTTAGAGGAGCGGGTGGGTTGTCAGCTCTGACTGGCTTTGCTGTCACCTCCCTGGCTCTCCTGGTTAGAGACGGTTCATGCCACCGGCTCTGCCTCAGCACAGACGCACCTAGCAGAGGTCGCTCGGTCCATCAGGCGTCTGGGACACGTTACCTGCTCTCCTTGGATGGATTAAAGCCCCAGGTCTGTGCAGATCAGCCCCGGGTCCCCAGCCCCGCACAGACGGCTGCGCTGAGGCGCTGCGAGCCGAACCGTCAGCTTGCTGGGGGGAATGGCCTCCTGGCACGGGCCACTGTTCATGGCAGGGCTGCTGGGCAGGGGCGCAGTAGAGGGACGCTTCCCAAGCCTGGCTGCAGGGAGCAAGGTGAGCATCTCCCTGCCCAGAGCTTGGCATCGCTGCAAAGCTCCCGCGCTCCGGGATGGACGGGACCGATCCGAAGCACCGGCTGGTGCTCGGTAGCGCTCTAGAGCAGGTGTTTCCTGAGCACGCTGACTCTCCAGCCCTGGGAAGTGAGGGGGATCTGTAACCGCGCCAACCCTAACCCCTTCCCTGCGTTATCGCCTGGCTCCGAGAGAGTGTCCGGGGGCCGGGAAACATCTTTATCCCCATTTCATAGGTGGGGAAACTGAGGCACTGGGTGACCTTGGGAAAGTCACTTCAGCAAGCCAGTGGTAGAGGCCAGGTCTGCTGGGTTCCAGTCCCATGCTCTATCCATTGCCTGCTGGCTGCCCCAGGCACCGTGTGGGAATGGGCGGCTCTGTCCGAGGGCCGTACAGCCCTGTCGCAAGGCGGGGCTAGGTGCGTATGGACTGGAGGGGATGTTGAGGCACCCAGAGGTGGCGCTGCCGTGACCAATGGCAAGGTCAGGAGTGGGCCAGATCTCCCAGCTCTAACCCCTGCACGACGCTGCCTTCCAGGGGCTTGGCTATTGACTCTTGGCTTTAATTCCTTCTCCATTCCAGGCTACAGCGTTAAGTGCGAGTACACTGCGCACAAAGAAGGGGTCCTGAAAGAAGAGATGATGCTGTCCAGCGAGACCCACGATGGTGCCTGCGTCAAAGTGGTCGTTCAAGCCCGGGTAATGGGTAGGTATCCCTCTAAACTGCGCTGGAAACGGGATCCGGAGCCTTTCACTGCGTGGGCCGCCTAGAATCCAGCCCTGGTGAGTGACTGCAGCCTGATCAGCGGCTGCGGCCCGCTCCTAGGGGATTTAGGACGCAGCGGGCAAGGTGTTTCCAGTAGAGAGATCAGCCAGAGCACTGGGAAGATCTCCCCTGGAATCCTGTGCACAATTCTGGTTACCCATGTTCCAGAAAGAGGCATTCGGATTGGCACGGGGCAGAGGAGGGCTGCTAGGGTGGCCCGGGGAATGGAGGGCCTGTCTTAGGACAGCACGCTGGAAAAGCTTGGCAAAACGCAGGCTGAGAGGGGATCTGATTGCGCTGTAAATCCCCTGGGGGCAGGGAACCATGGAGGGAGAAGAGCTAGTGAAGCTAAGGGACAGTGGTGGCCCAAGAGCCAATGGGGAGAAACTGGCCAGGAGTAAATTCAGGCTGGCAATGCAAAGTGTGGGGAACACGCGGTGGGGCTGGGGGAGGGATTAATGCACGGTCAGAGCAGTGGCAGCGGGCGAGGGGGAAGATGGAGCTTGCTTGGCATGTGATCGGGCTGGTGTGTGGGGTTGCCTGTGAGAGAAGGGGCCGGGCTCGGTGACCCAGCAGGCCCCTCCCAGGTGATCTGGGTTTGGCTGTGGATGTTTCATAGGTCTGCTGGCTCCAGGGCCGCAGAGCAAAGTTGCTTCGCAAGCAGGACGATGACCCCAGGGAGCTGCCCCCCCGGCTGGGTAAGAGGGCGTCAGGGGCCGAGTCTCCCACTTTCAGCCGTGCTCACGGGGCAGGTGTGTGGGTGGAGACGCTTCCCAGCCCCTTCGTGGCGTTTGCAACCGTCCCTTCTGACTCCCCTCCTGAGGAGAGAGCTGGGATGGAGCTCGGCTGTTCTCAGTGGTGGCAGATGACAGAACAAGGAGCAATGGTCTCAAGTTGCAGTGGGGGAGGTCTAGGTTGGATATTAGGAAAAACTTTTTCACTAGGAGGGTGGTGAAGCACTGGGATGGGTTACCTAGGGAGGTGGTGGAATCTCCTTCCTTAGAGGTTTTTAAGGCCCAGCTTGACAAAGCCCTGGCTGGGATGATGTAGTTGGGGATTGGTCCTGCTTTGAGCAGGGGGTTGGACTAGATACCTCTTGAGGTCCCTTCCAACCCTGATATTCTATGATTCTATGAACTGTTTGAGGTAAGTTGCTGTAGGTTGTTTCCCATTAAGCAGACCCCGTCTCCTGCCTACCTCCTAGCAGGTACAGTGCAGGGGGAGCCCCATGGGTTCAGGGAGTCCCCTAACTAATATGCAGAGTCTGTTGGTGTTTCTGTCCAGAAAGGGCGACCCCTTGATTCACAGATTCCAAGGCTGATGGCCTAGTCCGACTCCCTACATAACCCAGGCCAGAGATCTGCCCTTCCTGCAGCTCCCTGCGGGCACTGACTCTCGTGTCGCAGGCTGTTGCTGTGCCCAGGTCTACACTAGCGGGGGTGGTCGACCTAGGATACGCTGACTTCAGCTACGCCATTCGTGTAACTGAAGTCGGCATATCTTAGGTCCACTTGCCTGGCCATGAGTACGGTGGCGAGTCGACCGCTGCCGCTCCCCCGTCAACTCCGCTTCCGCCTCTCGCGAGCTGGAGTTCTGGAGTCGACGGGGAGCGCGGTCGGGGATTGATTTTATCGCCTCTACACTAGACACGATAAATCGACCCCCAATAGATTGATCACTCCCCGCCTGCCCTGTGTGTCCCATTCAACCTGAGCCGGCAGCACCCGCTGACTCGGCCGGTGGCTGGGTGGAATCGCTTTTGGCTCATCATGTGGCAGCTTTTTTGTTCCCCACCCGCACGGGCTGCTGGGGCGGGTCCGTGTCCTCCCATAAGTGAAACTGATCGGCCCGGCTATGCTGTCCAAGCTGAGCAATATGCAGAAAGCAGACTAAGGCACCGATCTTGCAAACACAGGCATGACTCCAAGCCCGTTACGCAGCCCTGATGCGGCTGAAGCACGTGCTCAAGGGTTTGCAGGATGGAGGCCTGGATTTTAAAAGATTCTTTCCCCTGATGTTACTAATCTCCCCGTTATTATTAGTAACACCACTTGGAGACACAGAACTTGTTTCCAGACCGATGTTTAACCTGACCGTGCCCCCTTAATTCCCTGAGCTTCTTATCAGCCCCGCTGCGGCGTAAGGGGTGATTCATCCCAGCAGAGCTCGGACATGCTGGCGGCGTTCCACCGACCCTGATGATAAAAAAAAAAAAAAAAAAAAATTGCTGAGAAATTAGGCTTGAAGGACAGCAGTGGACAAAACAGCTTTTCAAGCTTGAGACCGAAATCCCCTGGCACCCGCAACTGACATTTGGCATCACAGCCGACGCTGCCTGGCAACGGAGTGATAACCATCTCGGATGGAGAGAGAGAGAGAATGAGGAGCCAGGACATTTAAGGCCTGATCCAAAGCCTCGGGCAGTCAACGTGCAGCTCCGCTGACTTCAGCGGCCTTTGGCTTGTTGTGCCTCTGGTTGCTCTCAGCTGGGTGGCTTGGGAACAGCTGGATCTGTACCTCTTCCTGGAAGGCAGCGCTTGCGTCTGCGAGTGATAAGGCGCTGCCGTTGCTTGGGGCACGGGCACCCAGTCCAATTTAGATCTACAGTGAGAAGAGCTGCAGAAGTTTCAGCTGAAACGGCCGGCTTCCAGCGCAGACGCAGCCCTGCGTCATGCAACTCCTCGCTGCAGCGTTCGATGGGCCGCGACGTCTCTGCCGTTCCCTGGCAGATCAAAATGGGCGGCTCTGCCCAGGCAATGCAGCAAAAGTGGGGTTGGCAGAGCTCTTGGGCAGGAGCTGATGGAGATGAACTGGGCTGCTTAAAATGGCCTCCCCCAGCCTCTCAAAGAGCGGAGGTAATAGCCGTAGGATCAGCACGTGGGAGGCCCAGGCAAGTGTGTAGACCAAAGCCCGCAGTGACTTAAATGGAGGTGTGGATTATACCTGCGGGTTAAGCAGACACTCAGACACACTCAGGCTGAGCGTGTGCTGTGATTGTAATCGCAGGCCCTGTTGGCATCTCGGTGAACTGGTGTGAATCCGGAGTAACTCGGGAGTGGCAGGCTGGGTTTACACCAGTGTGATGGAGATTGGGGTCTGACCTGATCAGAGGGCAAGGAATGTCACTTGGCGTTCAGTGAGCGTAGCTCAGACGCTGAGGGAGTGAAGAGCTGCTGCATTCTCTGTGAGTCGCTCTGTGTACCAGACCTGTGGCTTAAGTCTTGGAATATCAGGATTGGAAGGGACCTTAGGAGGTATCTAGTCCAACCCCCTGCTCAAAGCAGGACCAACCCCAACTAAATCATCCCAGCCAGGGCTTTGTCAAGCCAGGCCTTAAAAACCTCTAAGGAAGGAGATTCCACCAACTCCCTAGGTAACCCATTCCAGTGCTTCACCACCCTCCTAGTGCAATAGTGTTTCCTAATATCCAACCTAGACCTCCCCCACTGCAACTTGAGACCATTACTCCTTGTTCTGTCATCTGCCACCACTGAGAACAGCCGAGCTCCATCCTCTTTGGAACCCCCCTTCAGGTAGTTGAAGGCTGCTATCAAATCCCCCCTCACTCTTCTCTTCTGCAGACTAAACAATCCCAGTTCCCTCAGCCTCTCCTCATAAGTCTTGTGCTCCAGCCCCCTAATCATTTTTGTTGCCCTCCACTGGACTCTTTCCAGTTTTTCCACATCCTTCTTGTAGTGTGGGGCCCAAAACTGGACACAGTACTCCAGATGAGGCCTCACCAGTGCTGAATAGAGGGGAATGATCACATCCCTCGATCTGCTGGCAATGCCCCTACTTATACAGCCCCAAATGCCGTTAGCCTTCTTGGCAACAAGGGCACACTGCTGACTCATATCCAGCTTCTCGTCCACTGTAACCCCTAGGTCCTTTTCTGCAGAACTGCTGCCTAGCCACTCGGTCCCTAGTCTGTAGCAGTGCCTGGGATTCTTCCGTCCTAAGTGCAGGACTCTGCACTTGTCCTTGTTGAACTTCATCAGGTTTCTTTTGGCCCAATCCTCTAATTTGTCTAGGTCCCTCTGTATCCTATCCCTACCCTCCAGCGTATCAACCACTCCTCCCAGTTTAGTGTCATCTGCAAACTTGCTGAGGGTGCAGTCCACACCATCCTCCAGCTCATTAATGAATCCCAAACACTAAATTTGGTGCTAAAATATGCTGGACTCCACTCAGAACTCAAACTTACCTATGACACAGGAGTGACAGTGTGATCCAGTCGACAGAAAACCAGGAGTCAGGAGACCTGGGGTTTGTCCCTGGCTGTGCCACTGGTGCACTGGCACTGCAGGAAACCTTCCCGTGCCTCAGTTTCCCCATTTGGAAGGTGGGGAATGGACTTACCCGCTTGTCTTTTTCCAACAAGAGGAGAACTTGTTCAGCCATCTGTGCCCACCACAGCCAGTCGTTTCCTCTTCAGCGAATGGGACGTGCCCGGAGACCACGGTGATGGGTGCCCATAAGGAGAGGGACGAGTAGTTAGTGTTAGACACGCTCTAGGATCCGAGACGCCCTAGCAGCCCCCTCAGATGGGGTTTTCCAAATCTGTCTCAACTCCTTGCTGCCACCTGCTGGCTCTGTAGAGGATTCATCCTTCGCTCTCTCCCGGGTTTAATTAACCCTTAACCGCATTACGATACGCAGCAGGGCGGCTTTGGAGCTGATTCTGTATAATCTCTCCTTTCCCTCGGAATAATTACCCGGCTTTGGGCACATCCTATTAACGGGCCTGACGCTGCCTGTCACATCCTCCGCGTCTGCTGCTGCTGCGAAACGCCATGTGAGCTTCTGAGGCTCTGTAACCACTGCTGGACGCCTCCCTTATATTCTGAGGGGTGGATCCCATTCAGTCGCCCCAGGGCTGCTAGCTGGGCGAAACTCTGGATCCCCTCTCTGTGGCAGTGCCTGTGCTGGGATCAGTGCGTCGTCCGAGGCCAACGGGGTGCAAGCGTCTGGGCACCAACTCCCCGTGAGACGCTATACGCCCTTGGCAGCGGTCTTGCCCCTGGACTTGCCGAACGGCGAGCGACGGGGCTGCCTGTCTGGCGGGGGTAGTAACCTCCCTGCCCGTGTCACGCGTGCAGGAATGCAGCTCTTCTGTGGGCTCGTTAGCAGCCCATGGAATTTGCAAAGATGAATTCAGTTAGCGGAGCGCAGCCTCCAAAATGCAGTTTATTTAGGTCATCTGCCCGGGGACCCGAGTCTGGCATCGCGCTGGGGCAGAGGAGGGCTGACTTTCCTCCCCCATCCCACGGGAGCCGTTCTTGGGGTCCCTCGCAGTGACTGGGAAGGGCTGGCGTCAGGGGATTCCCCAAATAAGATCACACTGAGCCTGCTCCCTTCACAGAACGCTGGGTCTTACCCCACAGGCTGGAGCCCCCACTCACCCATGGGGGAGGGTTGGGTGGCAGCGGGGGGGGGGGGGGCTGTGCTGCTGTGGTGCCTGGGAAGCAATGGAAGGTGATTCTGGTTTGGGAGTCCCTGCAGCAAATACGCTGCCCTGAAGGAGAAAAGGGCTCCTGAAGGAGAAAATAAGGCTGTGGAGGGAGACCGGCAAGGTCCTTGCCCAAGCCTGTGTCCCAGCTACGCCAGGTTCTGCTCTGAATGACATCGGCTGCAGTGACTCCCTTTGCTGCAGCATCAATGAGATCGGGCCCCGAGGCGCCGGCCCAGGGTCCCCAAGGAACCTCTCCCGGGCTAGTGGCTTTATAGCACAAGGAGGCCATGGCCCCGATTCAGCAAAGGATTTAAGCACGTGCTTAAAGTTAAGTACGTGCTTTGTGGAATCAGGGCTGGAGAATTCTAAGGAGCCAGGTTGGAGGTTCCCTTGCAGAGGGTCCAATATGAAGCCATTCTTTACAAGCATCAGCCCTTGAAATAATATCCTGCCTATGTTAACATCACACTGCGCAGGAAATTTGTTTTCTCCGGCGCCTGGGAGCGAATGGAGTTAATGAACTGGAGATTAAGCCGAAGCAAGATGAGGGGGCCATTAGCAGCGATAGCAAAGCAGCCTGCCCCCTTGCTCGGCAGATGGAAGCAAAGATTGAGCAGCAGAGTCACTGAAATGTGGTTTTTAATAAAACTTCAAAACTGCAATAAAAGCCCCAGGAAAACTGGAGTCCTGCAGCAGTTCGGAGCTGATTTTGCTGCAGAGCAGTGACTGGCCGTCCTGCGATTCCTGGCACAGTCAGGAAGGAGGTTGGTGTGGGGAGCAGAGAATTGCAGCGTGGGCGGGAAGGTTCACAGAAGCACAGAGATGGACCTAACCCAAACCAACCTGTCTGCTGACCCATTTTGCCTTCTGAAGGTCAAAAATGGACTTTTCCTCCTAGAACAGCTCCCCTGGTGGCTGGGCTAGGAACTGGGACAGCCCCCAGGAGACAAGCCAGTCACCCGAGGGATAATTTTACTTTTTGGGGTGTATTCTAAATACAAGGGAGGCTGATTTAAATCCAGGCGCTTTAAATCACCAATGGAAAAGCCTGGATTTAAATAATCGATTTTAATCAACTTTTCCATTGGTACTTGAGTTATTTTGTAAAGACAGGTGCATTCTCATTGCTTGATACAACCATTAAAACATCTTCATTTACACTAAAGAGAATCTTTACACTAGGCTGGTATCTTTTTGCTACCTGGGATGGTGCACTGTAACTAGTTAAGCAATTACTGTATGTAGCTTAATATTTTCAGATTCGTATTCATTCACTGCACATTTTTAGTACGTTAGAAAATGGTGAACGGCATGTTGCTCATTTACTAGCAATGGCCATGATTTGTGTCAAGCTGCATTGGAATGGTAATTGGACTTCAAATAAACCCAGACCAGCCTATAAAATGTATTGTTACTAAACAAAACAAGCCCTGAGTGCAGTACAGAAGCTATTGTGCCAGATTTGTAGAGCTTGACCTGAAAAGTTAGATGTTTCCCCCTGATTCTTTATATAGAAAAGCAGCCTTTAACTCACAGTTTTTGATAGAGGCTCATGGATTCAGCATTTATGTTTTGTAATTAAATATGTTAAGAGATTATAATAAACTTAGACCCTTGACAGATTTTGTGTTAAGTTCAGATTTCATTTTAAATGTGTATTTTTAAAAAGAAAAACTTCTTATAATTTAAATAACATAAAAAATGTCAAATTTAAAGCAAACCCTCCCTAATTTTCCCCCTCCCCAAATCATTGTTTTTTATCCACCCTGTCTAAATGTGGGGTGGGAATTAGCCAGTGTGTCCTGGGAGTTGGTGCCCGGTGAAAGGCTTAGTTGGCCAACCCAGTCAGGTTGTTTGGGGAATAAGGGCCCATTTGTCTGTCTGTTCAAACATGCATGTACAAAAACGCATGCTCAATTGCATGCCTCGTTTGTGCAGCTACTATGGAGATAACACCTAGCTCAGATCAGCTGTAGAATTCAAAGCGCCTGAGGTCAGTAGCATTATCCCCATTTTACAGATGGGGAAAGAGAGGCAAAGTGACTTGCCCAAGGTCAACCAGCAAACCAGTGGCAGAGCCAGGAATAGAGCCCGGGTCTCCTGAGCTGTGGTCCAGTGTCCACACTGGCTCTTGATCGCAGGTTGAAATGACTTTTTCTTGTTATAAAAATTGAAAATGTTAAATTGGTCAAATTGAAATGAAACAGTTTGTTCCACCTGAAACTCATTTTTTGGACTTTTAAAAATTGCCAGTGAATTGAAACAGCCTCGAGAACGGAGCTTGTTCATAACTGAACAAAAGGTTATGGCTTGGGCCCTACCAAGTTCACATTCCATTTTGGTCAGTTTCATGGTCATAACATTTTAAAAATCGTAAATTTCATGATTTCAGCTATTTAAATCTGAAATTTCACAGTGTTGTAACTGTAGGGGTCCTGACCCAACGCTGAAGGCAGCAGTGCAGAAGTAAGGGTGGCCTGGTATGATATTGCCACCCTTATTTCTGTGCTGCTGCTGGCAGGGTGCTGCCTTCAGAGCTGGGCACCCGGCCAACAGCCGCCGCTCTCCGGCCACCCAGCTCTGAAAGCAGCGCAGAATTAGGGGTGGCAATACCGCGACCCCACTACAATAACATTGTGACACACACACACCCCCGACCCTCTTTTGGGTTGGGACCCCCAATTTGAGAAACGCTGGTCTCCCCCGTGAAATCTGCATAGAACAGGATAAAAGCATACAAAAGGCCAGATTTCATGTGGGGAGAGACCGGATTTCACAGTCCATGACGCGTTTTTCACGGCTGTGAATTTGGTAGGGTCCTAGTTATGGTGATTCTTTCAAAAGTTTATAGCTGAACATTGACTTAACACAGCTTTGAAACTTTACTATGCAGAAGAAAAATGCTGCTTTTAACCATCTTAATTTAACTAAAACAAGCACAGAAACAATTTCCTTATCTTGTCAAATCTTTTTTTTTAAACTTTCCCTTTATTTTTGTAGAAGTATGTTTAACACAGTCCTGTGCTGTACTGTATTTGGGGTTTATGAGTTCAGTCCTTGAGGGGGCCATTTAGGGATTGGGGCAAAAATCTGTCTGGGGGTTGGTCCTGCTTTGAGCAGGGGGTTGGACTAGATACCTCCTGAGGTCCCTTCCAACCCTGAGATTCTATGATCTGTAAAGTCTCTGCTGCTGCCTGATTGCGCACTTCTGGTTCCAAACGAGGTGTGTGGTTGACAGGTCAGTTCGTAACTCTGCTGTTCATAACTTGGAGTCATTCTTTGCACAACTCTTATCATTCAGTTGTTCACATTGGCACCAAGATCCTTTCACTGAGTTAATGCAGCTGATTTTGGCACATAAATTCAGATTATTCCTTCCAGTGCACGTTGCCTTGCATTTATCAGCCTTGCATTTGATCTTCCATTGCGTTTCAGCCGGCCTGGTTCGGTCCTTAGTTTTCTCTGCTCTGTTTCCTAAATAAGGCATGAAGTTTCAATGGTGAGATCATTAACCATAGGCAGGGCTGCCCAGAGGGGGGGGGGCAAGTGGGGCAATTTTCCCCGGGCCCCGCAGGGGCCCCCACGAGTTTTTCGGGGCCCCTGGAGCAGGGTCCTTCACTTGCTCCTGGGGCCCCGGAAAACTCTTGCGGGGCCCGGGCCCCCGGAGCTTCTTCTGCTCCAGGTCTTTGGCGACAATTCGGCGGCGGGGGGTCCTTCCACCCCGGGACCTGCCGCCGAAGTGCCAGGTCTTCGGCAGTGGGCCCCCCCCCCCACCGAAGACCCCAGGCCCCTTGAATCCTCTGGGCGGCCCTGACCACGGGAATAATTTCCCAATGGTCATGGTGGATTCTCCGTCACTTGCCATTTTTAAATCAGGATGGGATGCTTTTCTAAAAACTCTGCTCTAGGAATAATTGTGGGGCAGATCTGTGGTCTGTGTTATTCGGGGGGTCAGACTAAATGATCACAATGGTCCCCCTCTGCCTTGGAATCTGTGAATCTAAATAATATTGTCATTGGTGATTTTTGCCATCCTGCTGCCCACCCCATCTTCCACATAACTAATAGATCCTTTAAGCAGAATCTGAAGTAATTATGAGCTGAGTGAACCCTGATCCAGCCTCTCTCGCAGAGCATAGTAATTTGTGAGCAAATGTGGGATTCTGTATAATTATTTTTTTTGTTGGCTAATTGGAAATGTTAATTAGAATAGGGTTTTAACAGTACTTTGTTACCTCTCTTTACATCTCTCCTTCTGGTAATGTAATTAGCTTTTTAATTGGCTTCTTTGAATCATAGATGTGTAGGACTGGAAGGGACCTCACAAGGTCATCTAGTCCAGTCCCTTGCACTCAAGACAGGACTATAATAACTACACCATCCCTGATAGGTTTTTGTCTAACCTGTTCTTTCAAATTCCAATGATGGAGATTCCACAACCTCCTGGGGTCAAGTATCAGGGGCAGCCGTGTTAGTCTGTATCCACAAAAACAATGAGGAGTCCGGTGGCACCTTAAAGACTCACAGATTTATTTGGGCATAAGCTTTCGTGGGTAAAAAACCCACTTCTTCAGATGCATGGAGTGAAAATTACAGATGCAGGCATAAATATATACAATATACCCTCCTGGGCAATTTATTCCAGTGCTTAACCACCTGGACAGGTAGGAAGTTTTTCCTAATGTCCTAAACCGCCCTTGCTGCAATTTAAGCCAATTGCTTCTTGTCCTATCTACAGAGGTTAAGGAGAAAATTTTTTTCACCTTCCTCCTTGTAACAACCTTTTATGTACTTCAAAATTATCATGTCCACTCTGTCTTCTCTTCTTCAGACTAAACAAACCCAATTTTTTCAATCTTCCCTCCTAGCTCATGTTTTCTAGACCTTTCATCATTTTTGTTGCTCTTCTCCGGACTTTTCCAGTTTGTCCACATCTTCCCTGAAATGTGGCGCCCAGAACAAGACACAATACTCCAGTTAAAAGAACAGGAGTACTGGTGGCACCTTAGAGACTAACAAATTTATTTGAGCATAAGGTTTTGCTCAAATAAATGTTAGTCTCTAAGGTGCCACCAGTACTCCTGTTCTTTTTGCAGATACAGACTAACACGGCTGCCACCCTGAAACCTGAATACTCTAGTTGAGGCCTAATCAGCGCGGAGTAGAAACGGATAATATCCTGTGGATCAACAGTAATTTCTCTGCCATTAAGTTCCTGTGTATGTCTCTGAATTCAGAAGAACCGATCAGATTTAATGATCAAAGATGGTCTCGCCCCTATTTCACACACAACTCTCTCTTATTCACCTCTGCTTCCAAATGCATTATTACTCATTTCGCCCTCACTCATCATCAGTGTTCTGTTGGCAGTGAAATTACATTCAGTATAATTAATTTATCAGAAATCCATGCAGACTCTGCAATCGTGGTATCTTTCCTTTTTTTCCCTGACCTGGAATGTGACAGAGAGCTTGCAATTTAATATTAATTTGCAATTAGGGAAGTGAGAGGATGTGATCTTTGTCAGTTTTGTTAATTGGAAATTTTAATGGGGAAAAATCTGCGAAAAAAGATGAGACTCTCCTAAAATACTCCCTGCAACTGAACTTGTGACATTGCAGAATATTGTGTCTGTACCCTTTTGCTGTATGGTACAAGGAAGATCTGGGAACATGTGTTGCGATTGTTTTGTATGTAAGGTTTGACATTCCTGGTATTTCTAACCATCCTTATTGATGGATACGTCTTGGGATGATTCAGATGTTGAAGTAGGAGCTATTAAATGAAGGGCCGGATGCCTCAATCTTCACTAGAGATCTTGCCACCCAGGCCTGGCTCTGATTCAGGCAGGGGCGTAGGCATGTGAGTAAGCCTCATTGACTTCAGTGGAACTACACACGGGTTTAACATTATAACCCATCCTGAATACCTTCCTGAATCAGGGCCAGATTGCATTAAACAGGTGTTAATAAAAACTGTTGGAAACAGCCTCAGTAAAAACCACACTCTCCCCACGAATCAGGTTTCACTTGCTCAGTTTCCCAGGTGCCAGTGTAACGCCAACAAACCTGGCGGCAGCAGGTGGGATCAAACCTGGGAGCTCTGAAGCTTTGTGTATGAACCTCTACTCGGTCCACTGCATGAGCTAAAAGACCCCCGGCTCTTAGCCAAGGCTGTAGCAGACTCCTCAGTCTCTATGGTCTAGGGGCCACTAGAGGGCGGCAGAGCGCCACCCCAAGCAGGCCTGAGTGACACCCGCATGAAGGATGCTGGGTTTAGAAGGCAGGACACCTGGGTTCTGTCCCTCCTGTGTGACTGGGGGCAAGTCACTCCTTCTCCTCCCACATTTTGTCTCTTTAAACTGTAAACATTTTGGGGCGGGGGTGGGGGCTGTCTCTTGCTAGGTAAAGTGCACAGCACCATAGGGCCTGACAGAGTTACAGATAGTCAGAAACTCCTTGTCCGGAAAGCGACAGAAAGATGCATGTGAACGATACCAGCTGTGCTCTCACTGGAAGGATCTAGATCCCTCCCTCCTGGGAAGATACGATTTGCCCCCAGCATTTCCACGATCCATGCCTAAGCTAGCATAGCTGGGTATCAGTGAGCATCCGGCGATCTCCGTCCCTGGATTGCTGGGTAAGCAGAGGCCATTCTGTCTTGCAGATCGCCACCACGGCACACCCATGCTTCTGGAGGGGGTCCGGTGCATCGGGGCGGAGCTGGAGTACGATTCGGAGCAGAGCGAGTGGCACGGGTTCGACTAGCCGCTGACGACCGCCACCTCCTTTTAGGTTTTAAATTTAAGCTTGAAATGTAAGAAAAACAAATAGTTCACTGGCTGCAGGATTCTGAACGCTCTAGTTTTGTGGTCACCAATGGAGCTTGTCTTGTGAGGTCTGGGCACTGTGCTTTCACCCCCCTTTCCCTAATAGCAAACCAAACTGTAGGCCACTAGTTGTAAAGGGTTTTGTGAAGAGCAGGTGGTAGCTTATGACTCTGGCTCAGAGCTGAGAGCAAAGCCAGGGCCATCACGGATTGGGTCAGGGTTCTCATCATCTTTTCAGCCTTAAAACTAAACTCTGTGTGCGCGCGCACGGGGCTGTACATGCTGGCATGTGAGTGGATGCCCGACCTCCTGAGCAAGTGTCACCTACTGGGCATCTCTCATATCAGAATAGTATTTCTTATCCTTAAATGTTGGTTATTTTTTCCTTCTCTTCAGTGATCTCATTGTCGCATGTGACTTTGTCCAAAGTTTCTACAGCTGCCATTTAAAAACTGAACAGCTGATGTTTTCTACCATCTCCAGTGGTGGGGTTGGTAAATACACCGGGTGGGGTGCGGTAGCTTCATATGCTTTGGCTGTTTAGTTTGTGTTTAGTCTCAGGAGTATTTCCAAAAACCAGGCATCTGTTGCCTTCCTGAGATTCAGGAGCAATCCCTTGTTGCAAGCCATACGGTGTCTTGTTCTCTCTTTCTGCTGCTGCTGCGATTTTATTTTATTTTATTTTTCATGATCTTTCATGATGCATGTTTAAACGCTCTGGGCTGGATTCTGATCCCAGTTGCAAATCTGGAATTAACTCCACTTTCCCCCAGTGGGTGACTCCAGATTGATTCCATTGGCTTTCAGGGAGTTCACTCCAAGTTTACACCATTGCTGACTGAGAGCAGAATCTGTCGTAAGGGTGCATTCTGCCTTCAGCTGTGCAGATTTAACTCTCTCTAAAAGCAGTAGGGTTGGGTGCATGTACCTGAAGGCAGAATTTTCCCTTTAGGTTGGGTTGTTTGAAGGCATTTAGGAGAGTTGGGGGCTCGGTTCCACTGGGAGTTGGGTGCTTCACCCTCATAGACACCTTTGAAAATCCCAGCCTGAATTTTCATTTCTTAAATGTTGTCTGGTGGTTTTTGTTTTTTAAGACACATGGTACAAGGACCAGGAATAGTGGTTCAGTTCTGAAAGCAACAGAAGGATTTATGTGCCTCTCTCTCTATATGTGTACGTGTGGGTTTTTTAAGTACAAAAAATATCTATATAAAGGAAAATAATAAACTTCAGTTGAAACAAAACAGAACTTGGTTTGTTTGGAGTAACACTTTCTCCAGCGTGCATTTGTCTTGGAGCTAATTCATGTCTGCACAGTGCGGGGCCTGCTTTCACTAACAGGCTCTCGATTCTTCTCTCTGTTGTATACTGGGGAAAGTCATTTTTTGTAACGTCTTGCAAAATCTTTCTGTTCTAAGTTAGACTCCTTTGTGAGAGCTGCAGCAGGCGCTTCTGCACAGCAGCCTCCAGAGCTTCCCTTCCCGTTCCTGGAGGTCTGGATTATTAGTTAATGTTCGGCCAGCCATGGCCTCTTGGAGCTCCAGTCACGGACCCGGATCTCAGTGTGCCAGGCGCTGGACAAACCCAGAAGAAAAGCCAGTCCCTGCCCCAAAGAACTCAGTCTAAGTATAAGACAAGAGAGCTGGTGGAGCCAGACAGGATGTGAGCACAAGGCCAGCAGGACGGACAGCGGTTGTGCAACACACCAGCTATGTCATGTGTTAAGGTTATTGTTGGCATCACAGCAAATGAGAGTTAGAGGGGTTTGTGGGGGGAGAGGGCATTCGTGTTCCCGTTTTCAGAGATGCCGTTCACTTGAGATTCATTCAGAGAGTGAGTTGCTTGAGGGATAGTGGCCAGCTGCTCAGAGTTAGGTACCACAGGGATGGGCTTGCTACGAAGATTCAATTTGACACGTAGTGCTGGAGAGGAGTGAACAGAACCTCACGGCTACATCCTCGTCACAGCAAACCCTTCCGCACGGGGACCCTCTCCGACCAGCACCACCCCGGCCCAAACAACCTCAGTGATCCGAAACTCGGATGAGCAATGTGTGCTGGGAGCACTTTCAAGATTCTGTGCCTTCTCCAAGCGAAAACCCAAGGACCGGGCCCTTTCCCGCTGACCTTGTGGAGTAGGACCTCACCTGGTGGGAACCCGGGCCTGGAGAATGTGAGGAGCAGGGATTCCGTCACAACCACGGGGAAGAATCTCGGTGGCCAGGTCAACAGCCTCTTCTTGTCTAAGGCGGGTCGATTGTTAGAACCTGGAATGTGCTCGCTCGGGGCTTTTAGCACGGCCACCCCAGGCTGTGACGGTTTGGGTAGGAAACCTGAGCTCAGAAGTACGGTGTGGCGCAGAAGGAGCATCCTTTAGCTTAGTCGCGGCCATGTTAAAGTCCCAGGACCAATGGGGTTGGGTAGTTTAATGAAGGGGGCAGGGCTTCAAATATGTCACGTCCCACCTGACCCTGTCTCTGGGCTGCAGAGATGCTTGTCTGCTTCCTCTGCTTTATGGCCAACTGACCAGGCTGCCAAATGAACAGGACATTCATCTCCAGTGCTGCTCTACAGACGTGCTGAGGATCAGGCTGTTTGTGGGGTGATCTGCCTGGGCTTGTGCGCAACGTGCCATAAAGCTTTTCCATTTAATGTTATCCGGGCTGTGTGGAAGGGGGATTCGAGACACCTGCTTAGTGAGGACATGCCCAGGAACCACTGTCCTTGGCCAGGAGCAAAGCTGGCATGGCGAGGGGATCCTAGGTTGGGATGAGACGTGATCTAGTTCCTGAGACCAGACTCGGAGCTGGAGACCCCCAAAGTGTCATGGACACATGTGCTGGGTGTTACGCTCCTGTGCCAAAAACGCGTCTCGTCCAATCATGGAATAGAAACGTTACCATGTGCCAGAGGTGAGCCAACCGCCTCTAGTGGGCGTGAGCGTTCAGTGAGCAGCCTTGAGTTGGCAAACGGTCAGAGAACACGTGACCACTAAGTGCGGTCGACGGGAACTAGGCTTGGTTGGCACCAATTTTCTAGCCGAAAAGGGAATAGAATTGAAATGACACAATGAGCCTTGAAATCAAAGCAGCACGAGTCCTACCGAGTGGCAGTGTGGGCTGGTGGGTAGAGGGCAGGGCTGGAGCTGGGAGACCTGGCTCTATTCCTGGCACTTCGCACCCACCCACTCAGTGTATCGTGTCAATTTCGTCTGTAAGTTCTTGGAGCAGAGACTGTCTCGTACAATGGGTGTGGACAGCGCCTAGCACAGTGGAGCCCCGATCTCAGTTCGGGCCCCACGGGGCTACTGTTCTGCACCTAAATCACACGTTTCGGGTTGAAGTATTAAATACCAATGAGCCCCATGGCTCTGCAGTCCTAGCCATTGGATTGTCCAGCCAGCCGATAACTTAGACCTGTCGTGCTAGGCACATGAGCCACCTGGAAAGAGAAGGAAGATGGTGGAGTGTGGAATAGGCTCCAGCACACAAATCACTATCAATCACTTCCCCTGCCCTCCTGAGAGCCTTCCAGACATTAACTGGGTAATTGATTTCTGTGGCTACTCACTGGTCCTGCGTCTGTGGATTGCAGGCATCATTGGAGACAGCAGGGTTTTCCTTTCCCCAGTGCAATTTGTGCAGTGATTGATTAAATCAGCTTGGAACGAAACCTAAAGAGGGGAGAACATAGCCCCCTCCCCCCCTTGGCTAGCTCCCCAAAGACCCTCACCGCACGGTGCCCCGTGTTACAGCAGCCCTGGCTAGTCCACACTGGGGAGCCGGGTGGTTAAATCAGAGACACTTAGCAGCAGAGCGCATCGCAGCTTGAACAGGCCCATGCTGGTCCCATCAAGCCCATTAGAAGCTGCTGGGTGTGTTTGATTGACAAGGGGAGCAGAGAGCTCTTGGGATCCAGGCACCGCAGCTGGGTCGAGAAGACTCTCAGCTCAATTGCTGCTCTGCTCTAGACTCCTGGTGTGACCTTGGGCAAGTCCTTTGAGCACTTTAGGTCTGGCCGCACCGCGCTGTAAACCCAGGTCTGGGGGACCCAGGCTTGGGGACAGCGTTTCCAAGCCTACCCTGCATTGCAAGCCTGGGCTTACCAGTGCCGGGCCCGTCTGACCGCTGTGCTAACACATCCATATTGTGCTACGCCAGCCTTCCGGCTTGAGCTGCGTCCACACTGCAAAATGGCCGGGCTCGGGCCCGAATCACAACAGGACTCTGGCTCTGACCCACCCTCCTAGTAGGAGCTTGGACCTGGGTCCTAAGTGTGTTGCTGAGCTGAGTCAGTAACGTGTGTGTGGACGGAAGGGGGGTTGGACTCAAACCTGAGGCCACGTCTGGGCTTAGTGTGCCGTGTAGCCACACCCTGTGTTCCCCCAGGAGAGTCCGTCATCTTTCAGAGGTGTGTTGTGAGCGTAGACTGTAGACAAGAACCAGCCATCTCTTGCTAGGCACTGCCGACCTGGGCCGGATTCAAACTCCCAACCCGCTGCCGGGAGTTCTCGTCGGCGCATCTTGCTCAGGCACCGTAGGTGCCTTCAAGTTGCTTGAGGCAAGGCTGGCTCCAGGCACCAGCCCAGCAAGCCGGTGCTTGGGGCGGCCACGGGGAAGGGGCGGCACGTCCGGCTCTTCACCGGCAATTCAGCAGCGGGTCCCTCGGTCCCTCTCGGAGGGAAGGACCTGCCACCGAATTGCCCCTGAAGACTGAAACGGCGGCGGTAGAGCTCCCGCAGATTGCGATTGCGGCTTTTTTTTTTTTTTTTTTTTTTTTTGCTGCTTGGGGCGGCAAAACCCCTGGAGCCGGCCCTGGCTCAAGGGGTCCTGGATTCAACTCCTGATGACGTGTCAGACTCACGAAAGCTTCGCCTGTGACCAGAGCTTCAGCCCCAGGTGCTGCGAGTTGAGTTCAAACCTGCTTCCCTGTGGCCAGTGGTTCTCAACCTCCTGCCTTGCTAGGACCTGTTGTGATAACTGGTTCTCCTATACCCTAGTGAGCGTCACTGCAAGAACCAAGTGACAGGTCAGACAATGTCCCCAGATCCTGCTTCCCGTTGTGGGCCGCATCTGCAGCTCTCTCTGTGTTCTGTGGGCCACATACTACCCGTATGGCCCTGAGGAGGTCACATGGGCCGCAGCTGTGTGCTGATTGGGCCGTGGGTTGAGAACCACTGACCTAGACCTGCACGTCAATGGGAAAAGGTACAAAAGGCAGCCAGGGGAAGTGAATTAGTTCGGACGAAAAGGCCCATTGATGTAACTCAAGGGCTGTGGTAAGATTACGGCTCGTATGCGAGAGAGGTTGGGGACCGGAAGTCAGTGGAGCAAAACTGGTGTGTGGGAAATTAGGCCTAATTGCTGGACAAAATAATGAAGGGCCGGGCTCTCCTGCCACCAGGTCCTTGTGGGAACACATCTGTCGGGGGAAATCAAGCAGCAGCTGTCTGACAACTGCTGGCCAGGAGATGGGTGGACGGGAAGGCATGAGCTTTACTGCCATGGTGGCATGGTCGGGATCCGCTGATTCACCATTGGGTTGTCGTTGTCCCGACCAGACCGGACCAAGTGCAGGACCCAGAGGGCACCACCCCCTCCACTGGCTCTGGCTGAATCCCAGACACCACCTGGGATGTTAGACATTGTCAAACCCCTTCCTCTCACCTCCCGGAGGTGTTTTCCTTCTGTCTAATCAGGGTTTGGCTTCGCCGGCCAAGACTGGATGTTGCTACGTTGCTGTGAGCCTGTGACCAGAAAGGCAGTAAAAGCAGTTCCCTAACTAGCCTGATACTGATACAGGGCTCGCAGTGGCTGCTGAGACCATGGGCTGAGCCTGGTTGGGCAGGCAGTGAGCTCGCCAGTGAGTCGGCACCAGAGCCAGAAGCCGTGTTGTGTCTCGGCTGTTTTCTCTCCGGGGGCGTATTTGTCTTGTAGCAAATCGGTTTCGTCTTTAAGAACCACCACACGGTGACCACTCCAGCGCATCTCGACTGCCATCCTCTCTGCTCCCCAGCGGAGGGGCAGCATCGTCTTTGGTCCCACCTAGGAGACCCTCACACAAGGGGCTGAGGTCTCTACACGCCCCATCCCGAACCTTGTTTAAAACGTTAGTGCCAAGATCCCTTGGGCCCATTTATTCCAACTTATAACAACAGGTCTCCGCTCCCTCCCTCTCTCCTTCGGCTGGGCCCCGCCTGCCCTTTTGCAGCACGGCAAGAGTGTGGGTGTGATTCCCTCACACCTGCTGGTAACCCCCATGTTAAGAACAGCTGCTCCGGGTTGAAGACGGCAGCTTGGTTCTTCTAGCACAGCACAAGGGCGAAAGCAGAGCTGCTCTCCCCGCGGCTTTAACTCCATCCCCGCCCCCAAGGCATTTCCCCCGCCCCCGGCTGCAGAAGAGTATAACCGTTTATTTTGATTTCCATCACATAGCATATTGCTCTGAAACACAGGCTAGAGGCCTCACTAGTGCCACAGATCCAGCCATAGTGCCTGGCTCTTACGCCTGGGGGAGGTTACATGTGAAATATAAAAATAAAAATTTGGGTTTACAAAAAAAACAAAATATACTTATTGAAAGGAGCCGTTGTCACCGGTCACCATTGTTTTCTCCCTAGGCACACGCCCTGCCAGTAACCTACAGATCAACTGGTATCAACTCCCTCTTCTTCTGCCCCGACAGAGTCTGTCTGTAGTCACTTGGGCTGAGCGGGGCCAGGAAAGAGGTTCCTGACCTTGAACTCCTGGGTAGGGACTAGCCGGCCAGTAGAATATTCATTAGCCAACTAAGGCAGCTCCCAGCTGCCAAGTGAGCCCGTGAAGCTCGTCAGCTGGGGCCGGTGGTGTGGCGAAGTGGGAATTTTTGTAATATCTTTAGGAAGCCCCAGCGTGCCTCAGTTTCCCCTGTGTGCTGCATTGTTACCTAGTTGGGGCAGAAGGGGGGCAGGTCTGTTTGCTCTTGGCAGAGGACACGGATGTGTATGGCTCCTAGCTGTCTGGGGCCTTAGGGGTATCAGTGGATTATCTGAGAAGACAATGGCAAATCCAGTCCCCGGGACTTTGAGACCTAGCAGCCAAGGACCATGGAGGGCCCACCCCTCGGCAGGAAGCCAGGCAGTGTGCGCCCAGCTGGGGAGGAGTGCAGGGGGGTAATGGGCGCCTGAACGGGGACAAGGCGAGGCTCCGGGCTCTGAGCTGACTAGGATGGAGTGTGCTAGAACGTTCGTTTCCTTACGCTAACCCAGGACATCTTCTGCAGTGTTCCAGTCACCCAGCAAACCCCACTGCACCCCCCGCTCTGCGAGTGTCCCTGTGTCGCTCCCAAAGTTCATACGAGTCCCCCTGGGGCCCCATCTCAGTGGGACTCGCTGAGCGGAGCTCACGGGGTGAAGAAGGGATGCTGCAGGCCCGGAGGTCCAGCCTAAGGAGGCGGTGAAGCATGGCTCACCCTGGAGGAAGAACGAGACCCCTTGGGGGTCTGGCACTGAAGGGTTCCCCCTGGACACTGTTCCAAAGCTGGGGGCAGAGCTCCGATCCTGCGGCTCTGTGCCCGGTGGCAAGCCCCAGCGGGGTACAGAACCGCAGAGGCGAGCGCAGGTGAGCTGGATGCACTCCTGGACTGAGCGTGACCCCACAGAACTGCCAGGGCAGGGCGCTCCCACGGGTTTCAGTCCCTGGAGGAGCGAGTGCCCCTTGCTGCGCTGCATGCAGAGCTCACCAGGAGAACCTCAGCCAGGGAGCTCTCTGAACTTCACGCCAGTAAGCGATCCCGGCAATGGAGTCTGCATCATGGAGACAGAGCCAGTTCATCATGTCGCCTCCTGCTGGCCACCAGGCTGCATTTGCTGCCAGCTGGGCTCTGTGTTTGCTTGGCCGAGACACACACGTGTGCCTGGGTGCTGGGCTGGCGTTCTGCTGAAGATCCTGCTAAGGCTCACTCTTGAGAGGCCTTTGAGACCCGAACCATGAGTCTGATTGGCTTGAGCCTCACGCGCCAGGGGGAACTTCCCCAAGATAAAACAAGCCAAGAACAAATCCTGTTTCTGTGTGAGAGGAAGAAGGATTTGCAGCCGGAGGAGGCCTTCTCTTGTAGCGTTCTTCCTACAGGAGCAGAGGGCCTGTGACTCCGGGAACGCACAGGGTCCTTCTCCCTATTCAAGGAGGCTGCTGGCAACATTGTCCAGCTCGAGTGCAGTAGCTACGGGCGTAGAGCTCATGGAAACTTGGTTAGGGGCTGGATCACTCAACGATTCCCTGTTCTGTTCATTCCCTCTGAAGCACCTGGCACTGGAAGGCAGGATACTGGGCTAGATGGACCCAGTGGGCTGACCCAGTCTGGCCGTTATGTTCTTAGGGTCACCGCTGCCTTGGCGTGTCCCCGGAGGATAGATTTTCTGCATCACCCTGCTGTGGCGGAGGGTAGCCCTGTGCCACAGCAATGCCCAAGGTGAATTCAGGACTCCTCCGATGGCGCAGGTCTGGGGCAGGGACATGAAAAGCATGGCTGGAACCCTGACGCGACCCCTGCCAAAGTCCTAGTGAGGACCATGGGTTCGCCAGGGCTTGATTAGGTTTGTGAGTCCATGAACCATTGTTCCCTGGCAGCGTAAAGCTCCTCCAAGTCCAGTATCGCTGCTGCTGCGGATGCGAAGTGACTGCGTCTCGTGGTGTGAAACCCGCATGGACGTGAGCACCGAGGCATGTGCTGTCAGGGGAGAGGGGTAGATGCCTGTGGAAGACCCCATGCCCCTGCAGCCTCTGAGCTCTCCCTTCCTTTGGGGCTCAGTTGGACAGGAAGTCGATGGCAGCCCTGACCGTCTTGGAGGTCCTGACATCCATAGCTGCCACCTTGAGCTCCGTGTCCCCGAACTGCATGCTGGCCCGGATCTCCCGCCGCCGGCTCTTGGGGGAGCTTGGTTCGTCCACCTCATCCAGCTCCAGGCTGATGGTGCCGCACTTCCTCACCCCCGGGTCGGTGATGTAGACCACGTCGTCCGTGGCGCAGCAGTAGATGTTGATGATGATCTTCCGCTGCCCCACCCTGGCCGGGCAGTAGCTCCTCTGCACCACCTCGCCCAGGGCCACCGACTGGTCCACGGAGACAAACTTCTCAAAGATGTCTGTGCACCAGTTCTTCCCCTCCTTCACCAGCAGCTTCTCCTTGGGGTGCTTCCCCTCCACAAATTTGTTGAGTACCCCCACGCCGTAGGTCAGGGGCGAGCGCCTGACCCTGACGATGGTGGGGTCGAGGCCGAAGAGCACCGCCCCTTTGAGGATGGTCAGCCCGACGTCCTGGGGGATGATGACGCGACACAGGCTGCCGAAGGCCGATTGGACGGCGTGCTGGAGCATCGCTGACTCGGCGAAGCCCCCTACCAGGAAGAGGAACTTGATGCCTTTGACATCTGGCTTCTTCAGGAGGTCGTCTGGAAAAGAGGGTGAAACAGTGAACCTGGCCCTGCTGCCGCCTGGGTTTGGGTAGGCGGCCAGCGGCCATAACGTCTCATTAACCCCTGGGACGAGCAGGGGAGCGGCCCATGGGGGGAGAGTGACTCAAAAGGAGCGGATCCAATAGGATTTAGCTGGGGAAACTCCCATAGGGTGGGGGTCATGACCCAAACGGAAGCTACTCAGTGGGGGAGGGGGCGCTGGATGGGTTGAAGGGAAGGACGGACTAGGGCCCTCGCCTGGGACCCAGGAGTCCAGGGTGCGATTCCCTGCTCTGACTCATAGGCCAGAAGGGACCACGGTGCACATCGAGTTTGATCTCCCACGTAACCCCGACCCGAGTCCTGCCCTGAATTAATGCCGGTTTGAACCGGAGCCCGTCAGTCAGAAAATCGCCCTGGCTGCAGTTAAAAATTGCCCCAAAGAAGAATCAACCACGAGCCTTGGGAAATTGTCCTGCAGGCAAGACGTTGGGCGGGTCAGTGTCTCTCTGTGCCTCAATTTCTCCTCTGATCAGTGGGGATAAGAGCTCTGCCCTCCAGCCAAACCCATTAAAGATGGTGAAGCTCTGAGTCTGTGCCCCTGGGGGCTGGATAAGCAGCTAGGCAAAGACCCAGCAAATTTAGGCGGGAATTTGCAATGAGCAGACATCTGTGAAGCTGAGGCTCCTGTGCATGTTAGATCAGGTCCCTGGCAGGGCACAAACGCTAGTGCAATTTTGGGCTGCAGAAGTATAAGAAACAGCCAGACTGGGTCAGGCCAATGGTCCATCCAGCCCAGTCTCCTGTCTGCCGACAGTGGCCACTGCCAGGTGCTTCAGGGAATGAACAGAACAGGGCAATTAGTGAGTGATTCATCCCCTGCTGGCCAGTCCCTGCTTCTGGCAGTCTGAGTTTAGGGACACCCAGAACATGGGTTGCGTCCCTGCGCATCCTGGCTAATAGCCATAGATGGCCCTGTCCTCCAGGAACTTACCTAGTTCTGTTTTGAACCTAGTTACACTTTTGGCCTTCACAACATCCCCTGGCAGGGAGTTCCCCAGGTTGACTGTGTGTTGTGTGAAGAAATCCTGCCTTTGGTTTGTTTCAAACCTGCTGCCTAGTAATGGCAGTGGGTGACCCCTAGTTCTTGTGTTATGAGAAGTAGTAAACAACCCTTCCTTCTACGCTTTCTCCACCCGAGTCACGATTTTATACACCTCAGTCATATCCCCCCTTAGTCGTCTCTTTCCCAAGCCCAACGGTCCCCGTCTTATTAATCTCTCCTCATCTGGAAGCTCTTCCATGCCGCTAATCATGTGTGCGCCCTTCCCGGTCTAATTCTAGCAACGCTTAGCTGAGCTGGGGCCATGGCACCGGCACCCAGCAGGTGTGGGCGGCCCGTGGGATTAGCTGGGGGGAGCAGTTCCCGGAGAGGGGCATTAGGATCTTTTCTAGCTGATTATCTGTCCCTTTCCTAATGACTCCCAACGTTCAGTTGGCTTTTCTGGCTGCCGCTGGCCGGCGAGCCGATGTTTGAGACCCAACCCTGCTGGCTCCACGAGCGCTCTCTGGAGTGTAACCGCTCACCGGGAGCCCAGCCCTGTGTAGGGCTAGTTGGGGTTATGGGTTCCAGCGCGTGTTACTTTGCACTTGTCACCCTGAAAATGGTGGCACAGGGAGAGGAAAGTCCCTGTCCCGGTCCTGCAGCGACGGCAGGAGGCGCCCGGCCTGGTCACTGCGTTGTCAGATACTGACGCAGTGGGGGCCAGTCAGAGAGGAGCAGCGGAAACGCTCAGGACCTGGGAGGGATCCATGGAGGAGTGAGATCTGTAGAAGTGGTGGAGGTGGGGAACAGACCAGGTGAGTGGTAGTGGGGCACAGTCTGCCTCCCCCTGCAGTGCTGCACAGTCTCAGCGGCTCACAGACATCAGCAAATTTCGCCTCAGCCCTGTGAGGTAGGTATATCACCAGCCTGTTTTATAGGTGGGGAAACTGAGGCACGGAGAGCTAAGTGAGTGGCCAAAGGTCACCCAGGGAGGCTCTGGCAGTGTTGGGATCTGAGCCCTGGTCTCCTGAGTCCCGTCCCAGCCCCTGAACGCCGGAGCCCAAATTTCCTTCCGCGGTCGCTGCTGAGAAGAAACTAAGAGAGGAGAAGCCCAGTGAGGCTCTGGCAGGGCTATTCAGCCAATCTGTGTCAGCAAGGGGGGGCTCCTCTCTCCCCAGGCTGGATCAGGCCCCACGGTAAGGGAAGTAGCAGGGCTGGGGCTCGGCCTGGGGCCGGGGAGCCAGCCAGGGTCCCTTCGCTCGGCCCTACCGATGTGCCGGATGATCTGGCTGACGGTCGGCTGGAAGAGGTCGTTCATGGCCTCCGACGACATTCGCAGCATCCCCTGCGAGGACCACTTCACAACGTTCCCACTGAGGGCACAAGAGCGGAGGGCAGTGACTCTCCTGGGGTCCCACACGCAGGGCCAACCGGTGCCCAGCCCCCTCTCACGCCTGCCGCAGAGAGCAGCGGGAAGGGGGCTGTCCTGCGCCCTGCCCCCGTCACCTTCCCCCCGCCATTGACAGCAAGATCAGACCCTGTATTCTGCCCCCAAACGCCCAGGATCAGGCCCCCGCGCAGCCCATCAGCTTAATGCTGCTTGGCCCCGCCTCGGTGCACCTCCACCTCCACCCTGGCCTCCCCCTGGCCCTGGCTCTGGCCCTGGCCCTGGCTCTGACCTGCCAGCCTCCGCACCCTCTGTCTCCTGAGCTGGCCAGCTCTAGGCCGCCTGCCCCTGGGCCACGCCTGGCCACAGCCTCTGCATCAGCCCAGCTCCTGCCCTTGTGCCCACAAGCAGCCAGGTGGGGGAGGCCAAGGAAGGTCTCCACACCCCTTCCCAATGCCCCACCACTCTGAGTAACTTCCTAGACACCGAGCCCCCAGGCTGGCCCCAGAGGCATGGCCCTCTGTCGTTAAAGGGAAGGGAATGACCCCGTCAGCAGGTACCAGTAGTAGGCTGTTGTCTTCCATGTGAACTAGCCATTAGAGGGGGCTGTGACACGTCATCTCACCCAGAGCTCCTGGCCCATCTCCCCCCCCCACAGCCCGGGGGATGCGTACCAGGCACATGGCAGCCCCGGCCAGCCCCCCGAGTCACCTGCTCCGCTTGAGCGCCGTCTCCACGTTCTGGCCCCGGTGCCGGCGGTAGAAGTCGATGAAGGAGAAGGGCAGCGAGACGTTGAGGGGGTTGGAGCGGAAGGGCGCTGCCGCCCTCTTGCGGGCCTCAAAGGCGATGGTCAGGTCCACCCAGGCGGCCGGGCGCTTGGCCTTGAAGGTGGCGATGAAATCCTCCCCGAAGATCTGGCCCAGCAGCGTCTCGAAGGCCAGGTCCACCCCCACCGCCCCATAGGGGCCGCCTGCAATGCAGAGCCGCTGCGGAGTTAGGGGGTGTGGGCAGAGCCCCCCTGGCTCTGCCCAGGGCAGGGACAGGCCCCCGGGAGTGACGGACACCCTGCTGGGAGGGGTCGGGGCTCCCCAGAGGGGGAGATGGCGGCTGAGCTTGTCTCCCCCTCCCTCCCCCCGAGCTCTGCTGGTGCCCCTCAATCCTGACTCGCAGCCCCCACCCCCACCCGCTAGCTCAGCCCTGGGCACCCCCCCCCCGAGCTCTGCTGGTGCCCCTCAATCCTGACTCGCAGCCCCCACCCCCACCCGCTAGCTCAGCCCTGGGCACCCCCCCCCCCGAGCTCTGCTGGTGCCCCTCAATCCTGACTCGCAGCCCCCCCCCCCACCCGCTAGCTCAGCCCTGGGCACCCCCCCCCCCGAGCTCTGCTGGTGCCCCTCATTCCTGTCTAACAGCCCCCACCCCCACCCGGTAGCTCATCCCTGGGCACCCCCCCCCCCGAGCTCTGCTGGTGCCCCTCAATCCTGACTCGCAGCCCCCCCCCCACCCGCTAGCTCAGCCCTGGGCACCCGCCCCCCCCCGAGCTCTGCTGGTGCCCCTCAATCCTGACTCACAGCCCCCCCCCACCCACTAGCTCAGCCCTGGGCACCCGCCCCCCCCCGAGCTCTGCTGGTGCCCCTCAATCCTGACTCGCAGCCCCCCCCCGCTAGCTCAGCCCTGGGAACCCCCCTCCCCCGAGCTCTGCTGGTGCCCCTCAATCCTGACTCGCAGCCCCCCCACCCGCTAGCTCAGCCCTGGGCACCCCCCCCCCGAGCTCTGCTGGTGCCCCTCAGTCCTGACTCGCACCCCCCCCCCCCACCCGCTAGCTCAGCCCTGGGCACCCCCCCCCCGAGCTCTGCTGGTGCCCCTCAGTCCTGACTCGGCGCCCCCCCCCGCTAGCTCAGCCCTGGGCACCCGCCCCCCCCCGAGCTCTGCTGGTGCCCCTCAATCCTGACTCGCAGCCCCCCCCCCCACCCGCTAGCTCAGCCCTGGGATCCCGCCCCCACCCGAGCTCTGCTGGGGCGCCTCTATGCTGTCTCGCAGCCCCCACCCCCACCCGCTAGCTCAGCCCTGGGAACCCGCCCCCCCCCGAGCTCTGCTGGTGCCCCTCAATCCTGACTCGCAGCCCCCCCCCCCACCCGAGAGCACCGCCCGGGTCCCGCCCCCCCCCGAGCTCTGCTGGTGCCCCTCAATCCTGACTCGCAGCCCCCCCCCCCACCCGCTAGCTCAGCCCTGGGAACCCGCCCCCCCCCGAGCTCTGCTGGTGCCCCTCAATCCTGCCTCGCAGCCCCCACCCCCACCCGCTAGCTCAGCCCTGGGCACCCCCCCCCGCGCTCTGCTGGTGCCCCACAATCCTGACTTGCAGCCCCCCACCCTATTATCTCAGCCCTGGGCTCTCCCCACAGGTTGGCCGGGGCCCTCAATCCTGCCCCACAACCCCCTGCTAGCGCAGCCCTGCCAGGGCCCCTCCATCCCAACCCACAGCCCCCCACCCGCGATTGCAGTCGTAGGGTACCCCATGCCCCAGCGCTGCTGGCACCCACAGAGCTGCCCTGCTGGCCCAGCCCTGGGCACCCCTTGGAGCCAGGCGGCTAAGGAGCCAGACGTGGTACCTGGGGCCACCCCAGACGCACAGGACCTCCACGCAGATGGGGTGGGCTCCCGGCGGGCCCCACATTCACCCAGCTCTGGGGACGCCATGGGCTTTGGGGGGGACAGACTCAGCACCTGTCCTGGGGAAGGTGAATGGAAAACACTCCGCAAGGGGCTGTCCCCCCACAGCGCAGCATCGGGGGCTGGTTTCTGTGGGAGGAGGACCTGCCCCCTGGTGAACCAGGCTGACGACTGCTCTGCGTGTCCAGCTAGCTGGTGATTACATGCTGCCCCCATCATGGCGGGAGCCGAGCCCCTTCGCCCCAGCCCTCTGCGAAGACTAACCAATCCTCTCCCCACACACGCTCAGTATTATCACTCCCCGTCACACACGGGGGAAACTGAGGCACGGAGCAGCACCTAGCCACTGCCGTCAGAAAGCAGGGCTGGGGGCTAGACCCAGGCACTCCCCAGGCCGCATGCACAGCCTGCTGGACGCTGCCTCTCGGGGAGCCTAGCAGCCAGGGCTGCCTTTGTAATGACGGTGGTGCCGGAGGTCAGCCCTGGCGGCAGCCTCCTGGCGCGAGGTGCTGGAAATGAGCTGGAGCAGGGAGCAGCCCGGCCTGGCACACGCCTGCACAGCCAAGGCTGGAACTAGCCCACGCGCCAGCACATGGTGCTGACAACTAGGCAGCATCATGTGTGGAAGTGGGAGGCCCCATCACACCTGATCGTCTGGGGCTTTCTGGCATCACTCGGTCGCTGCTTTTGCAGGGGCTCGACCAAACCCTCACAAACCGAGGTGACCTCAGAACGCAAAGCTGTTACTGACGCCTCCTGCCCCTAATCCTGATCAGGTGTGTGACAGGCCTGTAATGGGGGGGGGGGGTCTGGGCTCTCCTCCCGGGCCCTCCCCGCTCAGTAATCTCACTGCACAGAACCCTTCTGCCATGCGGCTGGGAAACTTTACCACAGCACCCCAGCTTTGCCGCTCATGCTCCTCCTCAGGGGCTTAACCTGACTCCAGTCCACTGCAATTCAGCAGCATCGCGGGGACCTCTGCCGGCCCCCAGCAACTCCTCCGCTTGCAAGGCTAGAGCTGGTTTCCCTCTGGACACCAGATGGTGCTACAACCCCTCGCTGCACTGAGACCAGGGCTGCAGGCTGCGGTGCGCTGGGGACCGGTCCCTGGGCGACGCTCTCCCCCCCGCTGAACGGGTCGCTCCTGCCAGCGGGACGCAGGGTTTTAGGCCTTGTCTACACTGCACAGTTGTAGGCTGACATCATAACCCCGCTGGAGCAGTGTAGGGCTTATGTCACTGGCGTTAGGGCCAGGCCCTGGCTGTGGAGATGCTGTTTTCCTGGCTGTCAGTCTTGTCAATGTCATGCCGTTAGATTGACAAGCAAGCCGGCTCCGGCTTTGGAGCCTGGCTGCCACCTAGGCTCCCGGCTTAGGCTGCCCCCCGGGCTCCCCACAGGGAGCCCTGCTGCCCCCCGGTGTCCAGGGTCCCTGCTCCCCCCGGGAGCATGGCAGCCGACCAGACTCCTGGGGCAGATCTCCCTGCAGGAGGCGAGCAGCCCCAGGTGGCTCCCCCTGCTCGTGGCTGGGCCTGCAGAGGCGAGAAGCCCCGGGCAGCTGCCCCACCGCTCCTGGCTGGGAGTGGGGAGGAGAGAGGACGGGGAGGGGGCAGATGGAGCAGAGACCCCGGCGCTCGGCCCCCCCACGCTGCCCCTCCGCAGTGGGTGGACGTGCTCCTGGGGAGGACGCGCCCCACCAGCAGGAGGGTGGTGTGGACATCAGCCCCCCCAGTCGTTAATGCGGTGGCTGTCAGTCGCCCTGACATGGGTCGACTTATCTCTGTGGTGGAGACAGAGACTTACTGTGGCCAGTCGCCTGCTACGGCTCGGGAACACGCCCGTCAGTGGGGACGCCCAGCGGGCAGGGGAGGGGGCGCCCAGCGGGCAGGGCACAATCCCGCACTGGCCCCTAGGGGGCGGGAGTGGGCTGCTCCAGAGACGTGCGAATCGCCGGGGCTCCTTGGACATGTCCCGCTACCGCAATCCAGCCCCTCCCCGGGCCTGAAATTTAGACCCAGCTACGGCCATTGCAGCTCCAGCTAATCACCCCCCCTCGGGTCACCCCCCCCACACACACACACGCTGCCTTTGCCCACGACACTGGCCTCCGTCACCCACCGAGTCAGAGAGGGCGAGGCCGGAAGGGGCCACCAGTGCATCCCGCCTGCCCTGCTGTACGGCCCGGGCCAGTGACCCCGCCCAGCCCCCGCGCCCTGACCCGGCCACAGGAGCGACCCCAGGAGTGACAGCCCACAGGGGCCCCCGCTAGTGTGCGCCACAGGCAGAGACCGGGCGGGACCGAGCCGCACCAGCGCCCGAGGGCCCCGCTGCGGCAGGGAACTGATTAGGTGAGACATGCCCAGCCGATCCCGGCAAGTGACTCGCACCCAGATGCAACAGAGGAAGATGATCCCCCCCCCGCCCCCGGCATCACTGCCCCCTCTGAGCTGGGGGGAAATTCCTTCCCAGCCCCACACGTGGCGAGCAGTAAGATTCCCAGCACGTGAGTACGACGCAGCCAGCCCAGCCGCTGAGCGAGCAAGAGGATGTTCGGTGCCACTCAGCGCCCTGGCGCAGCCTAGCCCATGTCCCATCTCCTGCCGTGGCCATCCCTGATGTTTCAAAGGAGATTTAAAAAACCCTCCCGGAATATACTGGGGGGGTGGGGGGGGGGGATCCCTTCCTGACCCCGGCCTGTGGCCAGCTGCAGCCCTGAAGCATGAGTTTTGGGAACGTAGAACGGCACCTGGACGTGAGCCCCAGGGCTGCTGAGCCCTGCCCCCCACCCCCGGTCATACACTCACACTCGCATCTGTCCAGCTCTCTTAGAACTAATTCCCTCCTTTGCCTCACACCCCCAGTGGGTGGGGTGGGGTGGGGGGGGAGAACGGGATTGTCCCAGCAGCTCACCCCTCCGATGGTGAGGACCCGTCTCAGGCCAGGCCTGAATTTGTTCATGGCCAGTTTATCCCCATTAGCTCTTGTGCCCTTTAGCTTAAAAGCTCCTCACCCTCCCTGGTGTTTGCCCCCCCCCCCCAGCTGTACTTACCGGGAACAGTCAGGTGCCCACGCGGCCTCCTTGCTGGCCAAGCTCTGCCAGGCCCCTCTCCTAAGCTAGGCCCTCCCGTCCCCAGCCGCGTCGCCCACCCTGACCCGATCCGTACAGCCGCCACCATCCCCCCTCCGAGCCCCTCTCCAGACACACCCGCGCCCCACGGCCCATGGCAACACGCTGGCTGACGAGAGGCAGCGACGGGGCACTTTGCTCCACAGGCTTTTCCCTCAGGAGCAGTGACCGAGGGCCACTCCAATCCCGCCTGCCCCATACAGAGGGGCAGCCGTTAGCTGGGGGCAGAGAGGGGGGAGTCTTTCCACTGGCTCCAACAGGCTCTGGATCGGGCCCTTGGCACATGGCTCCCGGGCGTCGCCGTCCTACCTGAGGCTTTGTAGAGCTCTTTGAGCGTCCCTTGCGGCTGCTCGATCTGGTGGACGGTCAGATCCACCGTCCCGCCGCCACAGTCAGCCACGATGTAACGGTCCCCTGGAAAAATACAACAACAGCCTCCCCTAGCTCTCCTCATCCATAGCGCTCAACCCAGGCCGGGCTCACGGCCCCCATTTTGCAGGTGGGGAAACTGAGGCACGGAGCGGGGAAGTGACCCGCCCATGGTCGCCCAGCAGACCAGTGGGAGAGCCAGGCACAGAACTCAGGTGTCCTGAGTCGCAGCCCAGTGAGGCAGGAGCACTGTGCTGGTACAGACACTGGGCCCTGAGAGCCTGCCCCCTCCTTTCTGCCCTGATGCAGCCAAGTGCCCGTCCCCCATCCCTCACCCACGCCCCTCACTCTCTGCCTCTGCAGAGCTGGAAACGCCAGTTGCAAAGCTCGGGCCTGAGGGCCAGAGCAGGGCAGGATGCGGCTGGGAGGAGACCCTAGGCCAGGGGTGGGCAAACGACAGCCCGTGAGCCGGATCCAGCCCGTCAGGGCTTTCAGTCCGGCTCCCTGCCTGCCCTGGCCCCGCGCCGCTCCCGGAAGTGGCCAGCACCACGTCCCTGCGGCCCCTGGAAGGGGGAGGAGGTAGGGGGCTCCGTGCGCTGCCCTCGCCTGAAGGCACCGTCCCCTGCAGCTCCCACTGGCCGGCAGCGCAGCGCTAGGGGCAGCAATACCGGGACCTCCCCCCCCATAGAACAGCCTTGCCACCCCTCCTCCCCGAGCTCCTTTTGGGCCGGGCCCCCACGGTTACACACCGCGACACGTCAGATTTCAGTACCTGAAACCGTCACATTTAAGATTTTAAAAATCCTCTGACTGGGAAATGGGCCGTGAATTTGGTAGGGCCCTACAAGGGGGCCTTGAGCGGAGCCTGTAGGGGCCACTGTCTGAACGCGAATTACTGCTAAGACCCACCCTGGGCCCTGGGCAACGCCCCTGCCTGGGTGGGCCGAGCAGCTGCCAGGGCGGCTCCGTCCTGCTTTGCTCCCTGCAGGCTGAGCTGTTTGCTGCATTAGAGCCTGATCCTGGGGCCCGATTCTCCCTGGCCGCAGTGAGGCGCCAATGGAGCCGAAGGGGCAGGTCACACGGGGACATGGCTCATGCCTGCAGGGCCGCCCCCCCCCCCCCCGTGTGCCACGTTCCCGCAGGCCACGGGGGCTCCGAGCTCGCCGGTGACGTCCACCCGGCTGCTGCTTGTAGCCAGCGCTGCCGAGCCCGATGGGCTGGACACCTTTGGCGACAGCTCCCTCCAAGCCAGGGGTGCCCCCCCCCGCGCCCCTGCTCGGCCTGACCCTGCTCCTTTCCCTGCGCACAGGCCGGGCGTGTGCAGGGAGCTTGGGAGGGGCTGCAGAAACACAGAGCACTGCCGCCACCAGCCCGTGACCGCTCCCCCCAGGCCCCCGACGGTTAATCCTCACTGAACCCGGCAACCCAGAAACAACCCCCGACGCTCCAGCACAGGGACGGCCAAAGCCTCCCTCCTGAGCGCCGTCAGCGGCCTGCCAGCCGGCCAGATGCTCGGTAAGGAGCGATTTCCTGCCGGCAGCGAGCTGACCTCAGCCCTTCCTTCCGAGTTCCTCCAGACCAAGGGAAATCGCCGAGCCCCTGAGCGGGGGCTCGCCCGGCAGGAAGGCTGGTGGAGAGCGCAGGCTTTGGGGGGTGGGGGGGAGCTGCTGGCATCCAGGGCTCACCTGGGGCCGTGGCCTCATTCCTCGGGCGGGGCGGGGTGCTGCCCTATGGTGGGTCTCACAATGCCTGGGAGCCCCCCAGGCCACCGGCAGCAGCTGCCGCAGCTTAAAACCTTCCAAAGCAGAACCTGAGGGTCCTGCTCTCACCGAAGCCGGGTGCAGCCTAGCGCGCGCTGAGAGCTGACTATGCCCAAGGGCACGAAGGGAGAGAAGCATGCGGACGGGGCACCGGCTTGGGCGTCCGGAGACTGGGTGCTGACCCCAGCTCTGTGGGACCAAGGGCAAATCTAGCTACGGTCTTTCTATGGCACCCATTACAGTAACAGCTGAACACCTCAGTCTTTGCTGGATTTAGCTCCCGACGCCCCTGGGAGGCAGGGCAGGGCTGTTATCCCCACTGTACAGATGGGGAAACTGAGGCCAAGAGTGGTGAAATGATTCACAGAGGACATACACTGAGTCATCTGCAGTGCTCTCCTGGTTACCGGCGGTGTGTTCTGACCACTAGCCCGCACTGCCTCCCCGACTCTGGCAAGCCCACTGGAGGCACTGGGCTTCAGACAGAACAGGCCCAAGCGGGCCCCTGAACCCAGCCAGGATTGCCAGTTTGCGCCAATAGGGGCTTGTTGGGCACAGCTCAGGCAGGGGGCTTCGCAATGCAGCCAACAGACAGCGCTGCTGCCCGGACCCCTTTCCTAAGCACCTGGGTCACAAGGATTCAGGGGGCGTTTGGCCCTGCAGGATCAATGCTTCTAGCCGCCCTGCTCCTGCTTCCCCAGCAGTCAGGTGGGAGCTCATGGCCTTGCGCTGCCGAGCGCCGCGGTCCCTGGCTGAGGAGCGTTAGGAATCGTTAATTACGTAGCACGGTTGAGTCGCTAGGGACGCAGGCATTGCGGCTCGGGTCGCTTCGTGCGGCTGCCAGGATCTCTGGTCCAGCTCGTCTTCTGGGCTAGCTGTTCCCAGTGGGTAGGACACAGGCCTTAGGAAAGGGCTCTCGCCTGGGCCAGTCACGTCCCTGCTCCGTGCCTCAGTTTCCCCAGCTGTAAACTGGGGATGACACCGCCGCCCTCGCAGACACTAGCTCGTGACTGTGTATAACGAGCGCTGGTGAAGGGTGCTAGAGCAGGGGAAATGCAGTGTTGGTTTGCAGTGGAGAAGAGACAGGAGTGGGCTAATATCAAGGGGATTCTTTCTTCAGGCTGCCAGCTTCAGAGAGACCCGGCGGCTCTCTCCCCCCCAGCCTAGTGTCATCACACAGGGTAGCCCCTATGGCCTGACCTGGGCTCTGCAGGCCAGGCAGGGACTGCTGACAGCATTACAGGACGGCGCAGTGACCTGGGGCCAGTCACTTAGGGGCTCTGTGCCTCGGTTTCCCCACCTGTGCAATGGAGCTAATCACACGGCCCGGCCTCGCAGAGGTGTGTGGGGGTAAGTCCAGTAAAGATTGGGAAGCGCCCAGATACTATGGTGCTGCGGGCCGGGGACGGGCCTTAGCCAGAGAGATGGCGAGCAGTTAACAGCGGTGTTCAATCCTAAGGTGGGGGGCTGTGGTTGGCTCTGTGGCCAGGGCGTGGAGGCTCCGCTCACGGGGGTCCTGGAAGCGGATCCCGTCCCCCGAGATGGTGGGCTCTGCTGTCGGCTCGTTACGATGGGCCCCACCCACGTCCCGTTCATGAGCAAAGGGCCCCTCCTACCTGCTTGCATTTCGGCCCACAGCTCGCCTACTCCCGACTCCACCAGGAAGGTCCTGCTGTGCCGGGAACGCCGGAGCTGCTCTCTGGCTGCGAGGAGAAAGCAAAGGGATCGGGCGTGAGAGGGACACGGGCACCGGGGGGCGGCGGTGAGCCGGACAGGCTGGGTGGAGGTCTGACCTCGGCTCACACGCCTGGGACAGCGGCTCTGCCCGGCGGCACGGGAACCTCCAGCTTCTGCCAGGCGGCCCCTAGCCTCAGCGCCTCTCCGGAGGAGGCCCAGGCCTGCTCCCAGTGGAGTCCATGGTACGACAGCTGGTGACTTCCGAAGCAGGACTGGGCCCTTCCTCGTGAACTCGGGGCCCAGGGGCTTGCAGCTCTTGCAGCCTCCCATGCGTTTGCAGGCGCGCAGCTCAGGAGTGAGCGCGGGGGAGTCAGTGCTGCAGGGCCCGGCCGCACTGGGGTGAACCCAGGGCTGGGCTAGCAATGGCTGAGGGGGGAACCTCGGGACTGGCCGGATGGGGGAGCGGTGGGTTGGGATGGTGCTGTGTGTGGGGACCCTAAGGCTGGGCTGAGACAGAGGGGCCTCAGCAGAGCTGTATGTGGGAAGGCCAGGACTGGAATAACGGGGGGCTGGAGGGTTGGGATTGAGGGGCATCACCAGAGCTGTGGCGGGGGGGGGGGAGGTTTCCCTATATCTTGCCTGCATCGCGTCTGCCCCAATCGGTGCTAATCGGCTTTCATTTTTATGGCCTTAAAATCACCTCGAAATTGCCAGATAAAAACCTGCCCCAAATGACCCGTTGGGCTTTCTTGGGCGAGTGAAATCAGCGCTGCCCTTTGCAGGCATCACCCAGAACTCGGAGACGCTCGAGCGCCATCAGTCAGGCCGTGGTGACAAGGCTGCTGCCCTGCCCACACATCAGGGACCGGAGTTCCTGGCCCGTCGGGCTGGACTGGGAGACAGCTTGCGGCTAATGTCACCCCGCTGCCGAGCCCTTCAGGAGCAGGGCAGCTGGGAGGGGCAGGTCTCCAGCCCACAAGGGGCTGACAGCAGCTGGCATTGGTGCGGATGGCCGAATGCACAACGGGCTACATGGCAAATGATGGGCAAAGCTTCTGGGAGGCACAGGGCAGCATCTTTGTAATAATGTGTGTTACGCATCCGTCCCCCATCATGCCAAAGCCCTTAACAGACATTACACACAAAGGACGCCCATGGATCACGTCACCACCACAATGCAGCCACCTCTGGGGTGGGGCTCAGCTGCTGTTCCACAGCGCACAGCAACAATACGCGGCAGGCGAATACTGGCCGGGCGGGATGCAATGCGCAGAGCTGGAGTTTGGCCAGGGCACGGGAGTTAACGCCCCTACCGATGTACACGGGGCAAACAGAGCTTCTCTTCTGATCGACTGAGCAATGTGCGGCACTGGTTTAATATCGACTCAGAGGGCAGAGCACCCCCTAGCTTCTTGGTGAGGTACTGACGGGGTCAGTACCGACAGGGGGACATGGGCCACCTACGTACCAGCCCCCAGCGCTTCCCTCGGAAGGCTCCCGGGCCTTCATGCGGCTCAGCTGTAAGCTCTGCCACGCCCAGCACCTGAGCCAGCGCCGGCTCGTAACTCTGCTGACCTCACCTCCCTCCCCAGTGGCCAGGACGCCGCGTTGGCTCCCACGTTGTTCCCGGGTTGATTGTCACTTTTGGGTGGAGTGGCTCCCCCCACCCCCGAATCTCTCATTACGCTGGGCGGGGAGGAAAGACAAAGATGCCAGATACAAAGCAGGGCTGGGCAAGACGGGTTTGGTCCCTGAGGCCGGGAAGGGCGGGGAGATGTTTGGAGAGGGTGGGGCTGGAGCTATTTTCAGCTCACTGGGATGTGCCTTTCCCTGTTAGCTCATCAGCTGCTGCTCAAGGATGCAACAGCAACCAAGCAGCATGTCGCTAAGCGCTCCCGCCCCACAAAAAATCTCGCTCTGTGACATGGACCATAGGGAAGAAACAGACCTGTGGGGCCGGGCCGAGCCCACAGCTCTCTGCGGTACCTTTCCCGCCATTCGTTCATTATTTATATTCACTCTATAGCAGCCAGGTACGCTGAGAACAGACAGGGCCCTGCCTCCAAGATCTTACAGGCTAGAGGCCGGTGCTCAGCGAGTGGAAACCAGCCTCAGTGGGGCAACGCCGCCAGACGCCTGTCAAAGCTCTCGCTTTGTGGTCACCATTTACGTCTGCTTTGCCCCCAGTGTCCCGAGCAATGAGGCTCCAGCGGGGGTAAAGCTCGGGCAAGGATCGCAGACGGCCTGGCATTAGGGGCTCTCTCTTATATATGCAACTACACCTCCTCTCGCGCCGTGAAGAAAAGTGTTCTGCTTTTTCACGCTTGCTACTGGGTCACCCTAAGCTAGGGCGCTTCCTCGCAGGTAAATATTACAGATCCTGCAGCGGCCTCTAGGGCAATGAACTGTGTTTAAGCAGCACCGCCCTCTGCTGGAGGGAATCAGAGCTGCTTAGCCGTGTGTCAGATCTTCTATACTTAGCGGAGATTCTCCTTTAGTGCAAGTAGCTTTAACCAAGGCTTTTAAATCAAGGAACCTGGGTTCTGCCCCTAGTGTTGCTACGAAGTTATCAGTGGCCCTGGTGTCAACTATGAGGCTCCTAGACAGCTTGGGATTGGCTCTGATGTTTTGTGGTGTGACCGCGCCTGAAAACCAGGTTGACAGCTCAGCGGCTGTGAGTTTAGCGAGGGGAAAATGGAAGCCCAGGAACAAGAGGGGGAGGGCCTAACACAAGCATGCAGAGGGAAAGCAAAGGCTTAGCTGAGACAGACAGTTTAAGCTGGAAATTTAAGGCAGGAAAGTAAGGGGTGGCTGTGGGGACCCCCGGGCCAGAGCAAGAGCTGGTTTCACAGACCTGTAAGAAAAGAGGGTTATGACCACGGGAGACTTTAATTACTCAGCTCTTGACTAGGAAAACATCGCTTGTCTGCCCAAAGCCGACCAGGTGTCTGAGCTCTCAGAGCCAGGCAGGATATTTGCCTCTCCAATGCAGTTTGTCAAACAGCCAGTCAGAGGCTCTTTGGCGGAAATGAACCAAGCAGAAGGAAGGCAGAAGCTGGGCAAATAGATGAGCTGGAGATTGTAAAACAAGAGGGAAAAATCTTGCGGTTTAGACACAAAACCGGCCAGCTGGGCAAGTAGCACCACTGTTCTCTGCCTCGGTTTCCCCGTCGGTAGGAGGAGGACAGGGCTAGCTGTTTAGATGGCCACCATGACTACAGCATCTCACAGGCATTAACAGTAGGTAAGAATGATTGTTCCCATTTTGTAGCTAACACCACGACCCGGCTCGTCTCTAGCGCTATTCATCATTACAGACGAGGAACCTGAGGCCCAGAGAGATTAAGTGACTCGTCCAAGGTCATACATGGAGTCCGGGGCAGAGCCAAGAATCACATCTAGGTCTCCCAAGTCCCAGGCCAGTACCTCCACCACACGACCATCCAGCCCCAGTGAGGCTGGGCAGACGAGCACAGCAATATTCTAACCTGCTCTGAGCTCATCTGTGAGAGAGGGACATTATTACGAACTCCTGGTACGGCTGAGAAGGAGCCTGGCTGAGCTGGGCAGAAGGCGTGACGGATCGGACAGCTCTGGACAAGCTCCTCCGTCACGCGATGGGCCCTGGCGCTCCCTGTCAAATGACACCTTCTGGTCAGGCCAGATGCCTGCAGCTGTCTGGTTTATACTGAATCCCACAAACAGCACCTGCCTTGCAGCACAAACCCTCCTTGGGTCCAGCACAGAGACGGGGATGACACTCAACAGCCCGCGTGGTCCCTCGTGCCTAGATGGGCTAATGGCCTGTGGGCTGAGCTAGCCACGCGGGCACCCCACGCTGTTGAGACTATAGTCGTGCCGGTGGCACTCACTGAGTTTATGTGACTGGTGGCCCAGCGCCTCGGAAGGTATCAGTGCTGCTGACCCAGCCCATGTGACAGCAGAGGATGGGCTGCAGGACACAGACGGACCCTGTGGTTCAGCGCTGGATTAACACGGCCTGTGCTGCCTAACGTCCCCAGACAGACAGGCCTGGCCTGGCCAAAGCACTCCTGGAATGGAGCGCAGCCTCCGTCGCAGCTGGCCGCAGCCTTGCTTTCTCGCAGCGAAGAGGACAGCCCTGGGTGACTCTGTTTACCCACAGAGAAGATACCACAGGCCCGTGGCAGGGCACGGTCACTGCCTCACGTGCCGTTTTCTGCCTGACGCGGAGGGGTGGCCTCGGGGTCAGCCCAGGCCTCTCTCCAGCAAGGTGGCCAGTTAGTGCTGTAGACACTCGGCCCAGCGGGCTGAGACCGTCCAGCTCGTTCCAGAGCAGAGCCTGTAGCCATGATGCACACAGCCAGCTTGCACCTCTTGGCAGGTGATGAGGGAGAAGCCATGCGGGATGCAGGGAAGAAGGCGGCACCGTCCCAGATGTTCTCCGCAAGCCGCACTAGGGGAAGGAAGGGGTGGCCCAAATTGCAGAACTCCCTGCGATTAGTAACCTTAGTGTCTGGCCCTACCCAGTGCCTGAGGACAGACCCGATTCTGTTCTCAGCTACACAGGACTGCAGTGGAGCCAGGGCTGGATTTGGTTCCCCGTTATCCTGGGGTAAATCCGGAATCACCCACTGATTGTCACAGGGTTGGAGCCAGATTCTGATCGCCGTTGCTGTAGTGTAAATCCAGACTCACCCAGTGGGTGTCTCTCTAACGCTAAACCTGACTCAGGCTCATCTCTGGGATAGCGACATGATGGAGTGGCTGGGGATTTACACTGAGCAGATCTGGCGAGCTGGACCTGGCACACTCCAGCTTGCTAGGAGTTCAGGGTCGTGGATCTGACTTTGAACACCCAGGAAGCTGCACAGGCCGTCCAGGAATCCAAACCAGACAGTGTCACCTAAATAAAGTTCTGCGTGAAGGAGTGGGAGGGGGTCATTCCCAAACACAGCCCTGAAATCAGCCAGAACATTTGGACTTTTCTGTGACCAGCAAAGGCCAAATTCTGCTTTCCCTTCCACCAGTGTAAATCCACAACAAAGGCAGCTGAGCTGCTCTGGATTTACACACAGGATCCAGCCCAGGCAGTCAGAAAGGAACCAAGCTGTGGGATTTCTGTAAGCAGAGCAGCTGAGCGCCCGTAATGCAGACCAGATGGGGCTGCCTTCCCCCTCGCACACTGAAATTGTTAGGATTATTCTTTGTTTTGATACGGGAACCCTCTGACCCGGCCTCAGCGAGCTCAGGAAACAGGGCTGGTTCCGCGGCTAATTTCCCAGAGGGGCCACTCGCTGCTTTGGAGAGACACTTTCCCTGCAGCCGCAGGGGGGCTCTGAAAGCTCTCGCCTTTCAAAAACACACACACACACTCTCTCTCTCTCTCTCTCTCTCTCAAATGATCCCTAGCCACCACACTGCCTACCCAGGTCTCAGGTCCCAATTCCACATGGTCCTTCAGCACGAGCCGCCCCTTGGATTTCACAGGGACTAACTACACATGTTTACAGTTACACACGGGCTAAAATGTCTGACTGCTCTGGGCCCAGACCTGGCCTGTTGAGTGCCACATAACCTTCTTATCAGGCCCTCCATCCCCCCCCTTTCCCCCATGTGTTGGTTCGACTCCATTGCTGTGTCTGGCCTGTGACTGTTCGGGGCAGGGAGCGAGCCTACCTCTGTGTCTGTACAGCGCCGAGCACACCTGGGTCTTGATCTCGGTTCGGGCCTGTGGTGCTAAAACCAGTGAAACTAACGACACATCTCCCAGCCCCAGAGCTCAGAGTCAGTCGGGGGGATTCTCTCTCTAGCGGGTCCCGCGCACTGTCAGGTATAACATCCAGAACTAGTATCAGAGGGGTAGCCGTGTTAGTCTGGATCTGTAAAAGCAGCAAAGAATCCTGTGGCACCTTATAGACTAACAGACGTTTTGCAGCATGAGCTTTCGTGGGTGAATACCCACTTCATCGGATGCCATCACAGGATTCTTTGCTGCTTTTATCCAGAACTAGCATCGCTTATGATTTGTCTGGAGCTGGCAGTTCATAGATTATAGAGAACAAAACCAGAAGGGACCATTGTGATCATCTAGTCTGATCTCCTGTCTAACACAGGCCCTGAATTAATGCCTGTCTGAACTACAACAGATCGTTCAGAAAATCATCCAACCTTGATTTTAAAATTGCCCGTGATGGAGCCCCCACCCCAACCCCTGATAAACTGTCCCAGTGGTTAATTACCCGCACTGTTAAAAACATGTGCCTTATTTACAGTCGGAATTTGTCTAACTTCAACTACTAGCCATTGGGTCGTGTTAGACCTTTGTCTGCTATTTTGAAGAGCCCCCTACATCAAATTTCTGTTTCCCATGTAGGTACCTCTAGACTGTGATCAAATCACCCCTTCACCTACTCTTTGCTGTTTGTTTCTCACCACAAGGCAGGTTTTCCAGTCTGTTAATCATTCTCGTGGCGCTTCTTTGAACCCTTTCAAAGTGATCAACAGCCTTCCTGACTTGTGGGCACCAGAGCTGGACACAGGATTCCAGCAGTGGTCCCACCAGTGCCAGATACAGAGGTAAAATCATCTCTCTGCTCCTACTCACTATTCTCTGTTTATGCAGCAAATGAATACAGGAGCCCATTCAGCCAGAGCATCATGCTGGAAGCTCACGTTCAGCTGATTATTCAGTTTGACCTCCATGTTTTTTTGAGTCACAGCTTCCAAGGATCGATCCCCCATCCTGTAAGTAAGGCCTTCCTTCTTTTTTCCCTACATCTATGACTTTACACATGGCCATATTAAAACACATATTGCTTCCTTGCTCCCAGTTTGCCAACCTAAACCAGATCTCTCTATATCACTGACCCCACCCATTCATTAGTTACCACACCTGCAATATTTATGTCATCTGCAAACGTTATCAGCGATGATTTTATGTTTTCTTTCATGTCATGGATAAAAATGTTAAATAGTGCAGGGAGAAGAACCAACCCCACTTGAAACACACCCAATGATGATTCCCTGTTTACAGTTAGGCATTGAGACCTATCAGTTAGGCAGTTTTTAAGCCAATTAATGTACGGCAGGTTGATTTTGTATCATTCTAGTTTCTTAATCTAAATGTCCCGTGGTACCAAGTCAAACGCCTTGCAGAGTCTAAGTCTATTACATCAACACTGTTACCGTCACCAACCAAACTGGTAATCTCATCAGAAAGACATCGGGTTAGTTTGACAGGATCTATTTTCCATAAACCTATATTGACTGACATTAATTACATTACCCTCCTTTAACTCTTTATTAATCAAGTCCATATGAGACCTTCTGTCGTTTCGGCTGGAATTGATGTCAGGCTGGCAGGCCTATAATTATCTGGGTTGTCCTGTTCACCCTTTTTAAACACTGGCACAACGTTAGCTTTCTTCCAGTTCCCTGGAAATTCCCCAGCGTTTCAAGACTTGTTCAAAATCAGCATTGACGGACCAGCAAGCTCCTTGGCCAGCTCTTTTAAAACTCTTGCATGCAAGTTATTTGGACCAGCTGATTTTAAAAGATCTAACGTTAGTAGTTGCTGTTCAAACTCTTCCTGGGTTAGAATGGAAAGAATTTCATAGAATCATACAATATCAGGGTTGGAAGGGACCTCAGGAGGTATCTAGCCCAACCCCCTGCTCAAAGCAGGACCAATTCCCAACTAAATCATCCCAGCCAGGGCTTTTCATCATCATCATGTGGTATGATAAGAACGGCCATACTGGATCCGACCAAAGGTCCATCTAGCCCAGTATCCTGTCTTCTGACAGTGGCCAGTGCCAGGTGCCCTAGCGGGAATGAACAGAACAGGGAATCATCAAGTGATCCACCCCCTGTCGCCCATTCCCAGCTTCTGGCAAACAGAGGCTAGAGACACCATCCCTGCCCATCCTGGTTTATAGCCATTGCTGCACCTGTCCTCCATGAATTTATCTAGTTCTTTTTAACCCTGTTATAGTCTTGGCCTTCACAACATCCCCTGGCAATGAGTTCCACAGGTTGACTGTGCAGTGTGTGAAGAAATACTTCCTTCTGTTTATTTTAAACCTGCTGCCTATTAATTTCATTTGGTGACCCCTAGTTCTTATGTTATGAGGAGTAAACAACACTTCCTTATTTACTCTCTCCACACCAGTCACGGTTTTATAGACCTCAGTCATATCCCCCCTTAGTCGTCTCTTTTCCAAGCTGAAAAGTCTCAGTCTTATTAAGCTCTCCTCATACAGAAGCTGTTCCATACTCCTAACCATTTTTGTTGCCCTTTTCCGAACCTTTTCCAATTCCAATATATCTTTTTTGAGATGGGGCGACCACATCTGCACGCAGTGTTCAAGATGTGAGCGTACCGTGGATTTATATACAGGCAACATGATATTTTCTGTCTTATTATCTATCCCTTTCCTAATGGTTCCCAATATTCTGTTCGCTTTTTTGACTGCCACTTGCACATTGAGTGGATGTTCTCAGAGAACTATCCACAATGACTCCACGGTCTCTTTCTTGAGTGGAAACAGCTAATTCAGGCCCCATCATGTTATAAGTATAGTTGGGATTATGTTTTCCAATGTGCATTACTTTGCATTTATCAACACTGAATCCCATCTGCCATTTTGTTGCACAGTCACCCAGTTTTGTGAGATCCTTTGTAGCTCTTCACAGTCGGCCTGGGACTTAACTATCTGGAGTAGTTTTGTATCATCTGCCAATTTTACCACCTCCCTGTTTACCCCTTTTTCCAGATCATTCATGATGTATCTGGCATTGTACAAGCCACAGAATGAGCCAGTGGAAAGAGCTGGCAGTCTACCAGCTGGGCACAGAGGAGAGGAGTGGAGGGGACTCAGATCTCCCCTGGGGGCAGAAGTGAGTCTTAGCAAGGATTTGAAGGGGGAAAGGGTCCTGGGTTGGCAATCTGCAGCAGCAGGGAGACGGGACTGAGAGAAGAGAAGAACAGACGGGCACAGCTGGCGATGCTGATGGGGCTCCGTTAAGTGGAGAGATGCAGGCTGGGAAAGCCTAGGGCTGTTTTCGGAGAAAGAGAGACCAGTTCTGCCCCTGAGTCCCAAACCAGCCCCTGCCAAGCAGCCCCCAGCAGGCTGGCCTGGGACAAGCTCCGTCCTAGCCCTGCTCAACACCGCAGAGGAAACAGCCCAGGAGGCGGCAGCGGCTTCTGACAGCTCCCCAAAGCCCCCTGGAGTAACTGCTCTTTCACTAGCTGTTCCATCAACACACCCAAACGAAAGGCACATGTGGGAACTTCAACCACTGCTCCCCGCCACAGCCCGGCCTGAGAACTGGCTGGGCGCCGTCGGGTCCGCGATCCAGCCAGGCAGTGTAGCTGGTGCCCCCGGCGACGCAGCAAGTGCCTCAGACTGCTCCATCGGCACCCCACTTCCTGACCTGTGGCACCCCGTGTTACGCCCGCGGTGCACCCCCACCCCTCCCCCCGGGCAGCCGAGATCCCTGCAGGTCCAGTCCTGGGACCCCTCCGCTGCTCTGCGATCACATCGCAGCCTAGAGCTGCAGGCCCACCTGCTATTCCCCACCCTCCATCGCCCTCCGCCGGGACCGGCAGCACCCTGTTGCGGGGCTTCCCTGAGCCGCGCCGGCCAGTGGTGCTGAACTGTACAACACAGACACAGTCTGTCGGGGTCGGGCTGGGGCCAGCGAGCTCATTCCGCTTGTGGCCCCCCCTCCCCCACGGCACAGCTGTCCCCGGATCCCCAGACGAGGTGCCCATAGTACAGCAGTCGCTTACCCTGCCTGAAGCTGGAGTCGATGGAGAGCTCTGGGGCCAGGCCATTGGCTAGAGGTTTGCAGCTCAGGTCAATCAGCTGATTGAGGCGGAGCTTCCTGCAATAGATGGAGGCGGCTTCTGGCTCCAGCGCGATCAACAGCTGCTCCGGGTTTGCGGGGGAAACCAAGCCGGCCTGTGGAGCACGGGAAGGCAAGGGACAGAGTCGGCACGAGGCAGTTACAAGGGCAGGCGAAGGGAAAGCGGCTGCATAAGGAGATCACGCTGCTGGCTCCGTGTGACGGCAGAGATGATCGGCTTGGTTATCTGACCCACGGGGGTTCCATGTGGGTGCATGCTCCCCGCAGGGCCCCGCCTTGTGGCACCAGCGTGGTGAACCACTGAGCCGATCTGAAGGCTTCTGGGCTCAGGTTATGGATCAAAGAACCTTCCTTCTTTCCTAGGGTTTCCCCTGCTTTTCCTGCCCCTTTCCCTCCCTGCCCCTGTGGGCCCCAGGGCAGCTAATGTCTCCCATCTCACTGTGGGTTTCATAGCCTATCGCTGACCTGCGGAACTCACTGCTGCAGGACAGGCTTGGGGACAAAGCAAATTAAGTTGGTACATTTTCTAAACACAAGGGTTAGCCGTTGCCAGGAACAAGATCTACATCTAGAACGGTGCTATTCAGAATACAGCAAACCAAGGCCTCAGGCGTGCAGCTGCAGCCAGGCGTTAACGTCCCCACAGGACAGTATTGTGCAGCCACCATTTCAGTATGTGTGTTAATGTTCCCCCCAGTAGCTGGTCTGCCAAAGAGGATAAGAGCCCACTGCTGCGGCCAGCGAATGGAGTTACCCCTTTACCTCAAACAGGAGAGGCCCATGCTGTAAAGAACATGGAAATCACCAGCCTAGACCAGCCCAGGATCCATCCCTCCCAGTCCCCCGTCTCTCATGGGCAGCACGAGCTGCTTCAGAGGAAGGAGCACGAACCCTGCGGCAGGCAGATGTGGGGGACTCTGCCCCCAGGAGGGGCCCAGACACGGGCTTAAGCCCTGAAGCCGGAGGTATTACACCCTTCTAGCTCTATCTATCCCCTCGGTGCTGCCGGTCCCTGGCTCAGCCCGGGCTGGCCCGTGGTGCAGGGGCTACAACGCTCCTTGCACTGTGGGGATTTGCACCGTCTTTGGCAGCCCCGGCCACTGGCTGCTTGAGGAGACGGGATTCTGGGCTCCAGGAGCGGCTGGGGGTTTGCCAGGTGACGGGCCCTGTGGACAGGCTGCTGCGGGGTCGGGGGGGTTATGACCAGCGGCTGGGGAGGCCCCGGGGATGAGCTGCTAGGGGGTTGCTGTTGGGTTGGCCCCATGACCAGCCGCTGGGGAAGTGCCGTGGGGCGGGCCCCGGGGATGGGCTGCGGGGGGAGAGCCGTGGGGCAGGTCCCGGGGATGGGCCGCGGGGGGAGAGACGTGGGGCAGGCCCCGGGGATGGGCCGCGGGGGGAGAGTCGTGGGGCAGCCCCCTGGGATGGGCCGCGGGGGGAGAGCCGTGGGGCAGGCCCCGGGGATGGGCCGCGGGGGGAGAGCCGTGGGGCAGGCCCCGGGGATGGGCTGTGGGGGGAGAGCCGTGGGACAGCCCCCTGGGATGGGCTGTGGGGGGAGAGCCAGGGGGCAGGTCCCGGGGATGGGCTGCTGGGGGAGAGTCATGGGGCAGCCCCCGGGGATGGGCTGCGGGGGGAGAGCCGTGGGGCAGGCCCCGGGGATGGGCTGCGGGGGGAGAGCCGTGGGGCAGGCCCCATGACCAGCCGCTGGGGGAGAGTCGTGGGGCAGCCCCCTGGGATGGGCCGCGGGGGGAGAGCCGTGGGGCAGGCCCCGGGGATGGGCCGCGGGGGGAGAGCCGTGGGGCAGGCCCCGGGGATGGGCTGCGGGGGGAGAGCCGTGGGGCAGGCCCCATGACCAGCCGCTGGGGGAGAGTCGTGGGGCAGCCCCCTGGGATGGGCCGCGGGGGGAGAGCCGTGGGGCAGGCCCCGGGGATGGGCCGCGGGGGGAGAGCCGTGGGGCAGACCCCGGGGATGGGCTGCGGGGGGAGAGCCGTGGGGCAGGCCCCATGACCAGCCGCTGGGGGAGAGCCGTGGGGCAGGCCCCGGGGATGGGCCGCGGGGGGAGAGCCGTGGGGCAGACCCTGGGGATGGGCTGCGGGGGGAGAGCCGTGGGGCAGGCCCCATGACCAGCCGCTGGGGGAGAGCCGTGGGGCAGGCCCCAGGGATAAGCTGCTGGTCTGAGAGCAGGCGTCGTCCCTCCTGACCCCGCTGTGTTCTGATGCCAGCCTGGCGGAGTCCGACGCTGCTTTATTCAGCCTCAATTACACCCTGCTGTAGCCAGCTAATAACCCCGGACGCCCAACCCCTAACCCCCGCGGTCTGTCGCTCTCTCCTTCCCCCAGCTCCCCTTCCCCCTTGCTCTCCCTGCGAGCAGATCTCCCCGTCCCCACCTCCGGCCTTCACTTCCTCTGCTGATGTGGCTGTGAAACAACACCGCGAGGGGCGGGGCAGAACCGATCTGCGGCGAGGGGACTGCTCTGGCCCCAGCACAGACCCGTGTTCTCATCCGCTCGCCGGGAGCCAAGACCCAGTCAGCTGAAGCAGCAGTTTGGAGCAAGCCACAAGCAGCTTGGCAGACCCTGGGATCAAATCCTTCACGAGCCCCTGAAGGGTCATTATCTTCTCCGGGGGAAGGAACCGCAGGAGGATGTGCTGGAATGGCCCTGGGAAGTGCTAGCCCCTGGCTCTGCGGGTCAGTACCAAACCAATGGCCCAGGACCAGCCAGAGGGAGCTGGGCTCTTTCTCAAGAGCTGGGGAATCAAAGTCTTGGTCACTGGAAGTCCCTTGGCCCTAGTCCATTCTGCCTCCCTAGATGACTCCAGCGGTTTCGACCGGCGTCCTTCATCCACTGGACTAAACTGTCGTGCAGCATTGCGGCGCGTTGCTACGTTCCACCCTAGAAGTGGCTGCATGAGCCCTCTGGAGAGCCTGTCGACCAGCCTGCGCGGTGACCAAAGAGCCAGCAGAACCAGAATCCCTGATCCTATTTACTCAGTGACGGGTTCTCTGCGAGGGATCGATTGCTGGGCGGGGAGCGTTAATGGGACGCCGGTTCTAGTTTTACAGAACAGAAGAGCGGCCACACTGGGTCTGACCAATGGTCCAGCTGGCCCCGTATCCTGTCTTCTGACAATGGCCAATGCCAGGCGCTTCAGAGGGAACGAACAGAACGGGACAATTATCGAGTGGTCCATCCCCTGGCGCCCACTCCCGGCTTCTGGCAAACAGAGGCTGGGGACACCCAGGGCATGGTGTTTCGGCCCAGCTCCAGCAGAAATGCCCATGTGTTCACCAGCGGGAGCGGCTCCCCCACTCTGCTGCACAGCAGGGTCCCCGAAAAGCACTCCTGGAGCAGCCCAGGGCCCAGGGCAGAAAATGGTTTTGGTGCCCCCCAAGAAGATGAGCAAAAAAAAAAAAAAAACAACTCCTAGCTGAGCAATGTGGCACCTCTGACAATTGGTGCCCCAGGCAACCATCCTGCCTGGGCAGCTTCTAGAGACACAGGACTTCAGAAAGAAGCGACAAACTCCATCACGGCTTGGCGGGGAAGGCAAGATGGTAACTGTCTCGCTGGGTCGAGCGAGGGTGATAATAGCCTACAGGTGTCTGGACAGGGCAAGTGACACGTTCCTGCCTGGCTCATTGAACCCAGGGGCTACACCACTAAAAGCATGAACGCCACTGCTTGAGGTAAAGGAGTAACTCCCCTGGCTGGAAGCTGTAGTAGACTGTTATCCCCTAGATGCTAGAGGCATCAAAGACTCCACTCCGCTCGCATGAGAGCCAGCTCGTCCCAAGTATCTGCGAGCAGGCTTTCAAGTTCCACTCCAGGTGCTACTTTTGCAACCTTCCCCCAGGGGCCATCAGGAGGGTTTGACCCTGGAATCTTCTGCACTACAAGCACCAGCTGCTCCTTCTTCAAGTACAGGACTAACTCCATTAACGTGAGCTAGGTTGGACAAAGGCTTGGAGAATGGACTGCACGCTACTTATGGCTTTAGTCCCTGCCACTTGGGTCATTAAAACCCAACGCGAACAGCTCTCTGGAGAACATAACCTTTAAAAATACCCAGACGGGTTAGAGGAGATTGGCCATTGCAAAGAAACACCTGCCCTGGCCCAGGAGTGGGAGACAGGACAAGGTGAGACCTAATAAATCTCTGGCTACAAGGATCCTACAAATCCTTGGAAACCCCAACAAAGCCAGGAAGGGAACCGACACGAGACACCTCACCTTGTATGCAGCTTCCCTCATGAACTGCTTGGCTGGCTGTTTCCAGATGGCAGGCACTGTAATCACCCAGCGGATGGCATCTTTCTCTTGCAAAGACGGACACTGGTCCTTCAGCTCCTGGTGTAAAAGAAGCAGAAACTGATAGCCAAACCCCATGCTTCAGGGCATACAATGATGGCCTATGGGCAGGTCAGGAAGGAATTCCCCCATGGATGCCATTGTGCCACTGCATGGGTCAGGGCCAGCTCCAGGGTTTTTGCCGCCCCAAGCGGCAGGAAAAAAAAAAGCCACGATCGTGGGTGGCAGCTCCACTGCGCCGCTTTCTTCTTCGGCGGCACTTCAGCGGCAGGTCCTCCCTCCGAGAGGGACCGAGGGACCCATCATCGAATTGCCGCCGAAGAGCGTGATGTGCCGCCCCTTCCCCTTGGCCGCCCCAAGCACCTGCTTGCTGCGCGGGTGCCTGGAGCCGGCCCTGGGATGGGTGCAGTATTGGGAGACCGGCGAGTTCTTGGCCCAGGAAAGCAGCATTCCTAGTCCGGCAGGAAGGCTAATGGAATGAATGGGTCATGGAAAGAACTCCCTGCTGAGTTCGGGAGCTCCGGGGGAAAGCTGTGTTGGGTGGGGGATGCTTGCCCTGACACTGGGTCTGTTGCATCTCCTCCACGGGCTGGCGCCTTTCACCCACACAAGAGGGCAAAGCAGCCCCTTTGGGGCTCGCTAGTCCCTGGGCAAAGTCCTGCCACCCTGACTCGGAGTTAGCAGCTATTGCTCATCTCTTGATTAGTTCTGTCTGGCACGTCCCCTGGGAGCCCTCGGAGCTTGCAGCCAAATCCACAGGAGGGTGATTTCCCTGGCCCATGCCAGCTCTGCTGGGGTTTATCCCCAACCGGCAGGGATTCCACTGGGATTTGCAGCTGGCTCCCAGGCCTTTCCCCGCCCCAGGGAGCTGCCCTACCTGCACGGCGTGCTGCTTGAAGAAGCGAAGGGCGTGTGCAAACACCTCCAGCGCCTGGACCTTGTTCCCATTCACGGCTTCTAATTCGGTTTTCATGGTGAGGTCCTAGCAAAGCAAGACAAACAGCCGGAGATGGTCAAGGCCTGAGCCCTGGCCTGCCCCTAGGAGCATGCCCAGCACAGAGCAGTTAGCAGGCAGCTGGTTTCTCTGAGGGAGGGTGACAGATGTGGAAATTTCCTGCAACGTCCTTGGAAAAACATTATTGAATGAAGTGAAGTATCCTTGGAGGCCACTGTATGAAATGCAAAGGCTCTGTGTTACTGGGGCCTGGGCGACCAAAGGACTGTACTGAACCATGTGGCAGACGTGAATGGTCTTTTGGGACAATGGATGTGAAGAGCATTTCCTGGGAAACGTCGGGGGGCAGGGTGTGAATGCAGATTCCTCCCTGCCCCTGTATGGAGCCCCCCCAGCCTTCTGAAGCTGAGGAAGGGACCAATGTTTATGGATTACTGTTCCCTGACTCTGAAGATCAATGGCCCAGGCTGGGTAAAGGAAAGACTCACCTAGCAGAGGGGTGCTCTTTGTGGGCTGAGGTTGTTATGAACTTGTGCCCACAGAAAAACCCCTTGGTGGGGTCTGAAGGGCTGACTCCTGCGGCAGTGCTGCCTGGAGTTGGGGTGATCACTGGGAAGCTTATGAGCATGTACATCGGGGCTTTTAAGGCGTTTCGTATGGTTTCTCCGTGATGCTTTTACCATCAGAATAAATGTGCTTGCTCAGAAAGAGCTGGGTGGTGACCTCTAGCTGTGGGCAATGACACTGTCTGTAGCCTCTGGAGAGATAGCAGAGCGCAGGCGCTGGCCGGGTTAGGCTTGCTGAGAATAGCACAGTGGAGGCAGAGAACTCTGCAGCCTGGAAATACCCCAGGCAGGAGGGAGAGAGATGTGGGTCTCCGCCCAAGAGAGGTGATGGCTGGGGGACCAGCTGCCTTATCAAGGCAACGGAGGGGAAATGCAGGTGTCACAGTTCAGGGCAACTGTGACCGAGGGACTGTGCCAAATCCAGCACCTGGAGCACTGACAAGGAGCTGGGCACTGTGGTCTCATGAGCTGCTGCTAGAGGTTCTCATCCTCTGGGGGCGACAGTCACTTAGGCCTCCCAATTGACCTCAGCAAGAGCAGGATCGAGCCCAGTGTTTGGCCACGTGGCTAACTTCTCCGCCTGCTCGTAGCCGGAGCAAGCGGAACAGCGAGCCCGCCCAGTCGGCAGAGAGGAAACCAAACGCCCATTACCTGGAAGGTGCCGAGGTGCCCAACCCACTGGTGCTTCCGCTGCAAGGACGAGGGGGGAGAGCTACATGGAATTACCACCCCGTGTGAAGGGGAGGCGGGGCGAAAGTCTGGGGAGCGCAGGCAGGAATGAGGAGGGCTGGAGATCCACCCATAGGAGGCGCTACAGGAGTTGGTGCAAAAAAATTCCATGAGGCCACATGGCTGCACTCAGAAGTGTTTGAATTCGGCATCATGGGGAAGAGCAGGTTGAGATCCCTGCTCAGTGATAAATCTATACTTGTGGGGGCTAGAACCTAGCTCCTCCTGCTCCAAAACCCACAGGTCCCGAGTACTTGAGCTAAAGGGGGATCCGAGAGCTACAGAGGGTCTATGACACTGACTTGGTCAGTTCTGCTCCCACCCAGCAGAGGGCAGTGGGGCACATACTCCTGTCAACAGCCCCCACTGGACTACGTCAACATTTGATCAGTTATAAAAGTTGGACCTCAAAAAAATCATGAAATTTTGTTGAATTTTCCACTTCCCCATAATTAATTATTATTATACAAACTAGAGAGCTGGGTGAATGTGTTACTGAATTTTGACATTTTGAATTTTAATGAAAAAAAAAACAGCCAAAAGAGAATTTTGAAAACACTCCCTCTTCCCGCCCCCTTGTTTTTCAACCAGCGTTAGCCCTGAGGGTTATTTAACTCACCTTTCCCTTCCCTTTGCATCATAAACTGGTTACCGAATTTGCTAAACAACTCTGCAAATTCACAGCCCCCCAAAACGACAGCAAATTTGTGAAATTTAATTTTTTAAAAAATCAGTGAAATTTCACACTGGGAAAAAAGTAACAATATCGACAATCTGACTGCACTACATACATTTTTACTTTAACACTGGAACGTTTTCTAAAGCGAAAGTGAGTTACCCCACCCCACCCCACCCCATCTCATCTGCCCCCAGCCCCTCCCCTGTGTTCAGGGTGACTGGGACAGAAAGGGTTAACTTACACTAGTGCTGTGAATCTTCATCTTAAACTTCTCAAAGTAGAGCCAGTCCCGGGCTTCCTCCGGATCGAGATCGTGGTAATAATCCCTGGCCGTGTATCCGAAACTGTGAAAGGCGCCCTCTGGGGTCAGCAAGAGGCTGGTGGGGGTTTTCTGATTGGCCACTCCAGGATCACCCCCCTCCCATTTCCTGCAATGAGGACCCAGATCAGATTTAATGTCCCGCCTCTTAAAGGTGACAGGCACCATTTATAATAGCTAAGACTTCCTCTGAACTCCTGGTGGGAGTGGCTAGAAAACCCAGCCAGAGGCTCCAGGAGGGAGTGGTTGGTAATAGGGTACAGAGCCTCGCTATTATTATTATTTATTTATATTACCATTGTATTACTAGGCTCGGACCAGGATCCCACGGCGCTAGGGGCTGCACAAATACAGAACAAAAAGACAATCCCTGCCAGAGACCACTGCTACCTGCTGATAGTTGGGGGGTGAAGGGGAGGGACACAATTTAAAGTTTCACCTCCCCTGAACAGCTTGAGTCATGCCCCCCGCAGTAGCCCCCACACCCCGCCCTCCGTGGCCCCTTCCTGCAGCTACAAGCTGTTTTCTGCTGCCTCTTCCCGCGGCTGCGGCTGGCACCTTGCCAGCTCCAGGAGCTGCCGCACAACCCGGCTGGAAAACCCTGACAGAAATGGGGGGGGGGGCACGTGACCCCACGTGCCACCTCCACACGTGGCCTCTAGTCCCTGCCCCAAAGAGCTTACAGTCTATATATATATGAGAAGCGACAATGGGGGGAGTATGAGGAAACTACGGGACAATATCGGTCAGCTTAACCGTTGTGTAGGCCTCAAGGCGAAGGAGAGTTTGGAGGAGGGATCTGAGGGAGCTTTGTGGAAGTTTATGGGGAGCTCCTCCCAAGCACGAGGGGCAGCCAGGGCGAACGCACAAGGGGGCTTGTTTAAGAATTTAACAAGTAGGTGATGGCGGCTGGCACCATGGGCCGGTCGGAGGCAAGCCTCGATAGTGAAGGAGAGACGATGGGTGGGTGGGGATAGGTCATAGGGCCCCAAACGTGACCACAAGGAGTGTATGTCTGATAGAATAGGGAACAGGGAGTGGTTCAGATCTGGCCCAGGTTGGAAGACGGCCAAAAGCCAGGGCTGCCTGACAGCTGTTCAGTGGCCCGGGTCTCAAATCAGTCAGAGACTCCTCGGGACAGGTGCCCCCATCACAAATCTGGCACTAATTGGGCACCTGACTGGTAGTCTCAGCAGAACAGGCCAAAGACGGAATGAGCTGGACATGTTAGGACAAGGCAGCATGGGAGAGTCTTGCCTTATCACTGCCTGTCCTGGGGATAAAGAGAAGGACTTCGAGATTATCACCTGGCCTCATTCACCAACATTATTTTGCCTACCTACATAAGAACATAAGAACGGCCAGACTGGGTCAGACCAAAGGTCCATCCAGCCCAGTATCCTGTCTACCAAGAGTGGCCAGTGCCAGGTGCCCCAGAGGGAGTGAACCTAACAGGTAATGATCAAGTGATTTCTCTCCTGCCATCCATCTCCATCCTCTGACAAACAGAGGCTAGGGACACCATTCCTTACCCATCCTGGCTAATAGCCATTTATGGACTTAACTGGATAAATTCATGGAGGTTCTCTTTTAAACGCTGTTATAGTCCTAGCCTTCACAACCTCCTCAGGCAAGGAGTTCCACAAGTTGACTGTGCGCTGTGCGAAGAAGAACTTCCTTTTATTTGTTTTAAACCTGCTGCCTATTAATTTCATTTGGTGGCCCCTAGTTCACAAAAGCCACCGCCTGGCCAACACGGGGTCCTCCACCCAGCACCAGGATTAGAACCCAGGCTCCTTTGCTCAAATTTCTAGACTCTACTTATATGGTCCCCGCTGGCGCTTTTCGACTGCTAGGCTCAATAATTGTGAGCAAAGTGCTCTGTCATTTGGGATGCCACTGAGCCCAGCCAGAACTCTACTGATTTGAAAAAGCTCCTTAGTAAGTAACCAGCGAGAGACCCAGCGGGGTCCAGCTGGCGGCCAGAGGCGGCAGGGTGGGAGACGGCTGGGTTGCGAGGGGAGCTGCTGGGTGAACTATCAGCCAGCTGGAGGGAGGAAATGAGCAGTAACCCCACGCTGCGATGTCAGACCTCAATGAATGGCGTCTCTGCTGCCACAACAGCCCGGCCCCCTCCCTGTCTGGAGCTAGCTGGGCTGCGAGCCGTCGGCAGGAAGGATTAGGGGCAGGGACAGGAGTCTTAGAACGCGCCAGTCAGTTTGTTTATTACTTGCTAGTCCCTGGGGCACCAGCCCGGCGCTCCGGCCAAGCGTCTGTGTTCCCACCCGCGCAGAGTGCTGGAGGGAGACCTCTCCCATCCCAGCCCCCTCTCCAGCCTCTGCCACGCTGACTGCCCCTCCTTTAGCCTCTTCCACCCTGCTCACACGTCTGTGCGCCATCTCCTGCCCCCCCCCAACCCCCGTTACAACCTCTCTGGGTACGTCTACGCCACGATAAAAACCCCGTGGCACCCGGTCATGGAGCCTGGGTCGTAATGCAGACGTCCCCTCTGGCTCCTTTCCCTCAGCCTTGCAGCACCCAACTGTCTCCCTGCCCTGCCTCTGCATCCACCGTACCCCTCTTCCCCTCCTCCGCGCCCCCGGAGCCTGCTGCTGCCTCTGCTTCCTCGCCTCCAAATCCTCTGGCTTCCACTCACTCCACCCAGCTCGTCCTCACTAATGGCCCAGCCCCAGGGCCTCGTCTGTCTGGCCATTGCCTTCAGCTCCGCCACGCCCGTCTCCGGGAGTCTCTCCCCTCAGGGTTTTGTGGTGGCGTCACAGTGGATCCCGTCCTGCCTCCGAGACAGCTCCCTCAGCAGCTCTCGCTCTTCCACTCCCGCTCTCCGTGGGTGTCCCTCAGCGCCGCCCTCCCAAGCCAAGCTCATCTGCTCTCTGGCTTCAATTAACAATGATAATAGGCCATGGAAAACTCCCCCTAAACAAGGAGCCAACGCTTCTGGCTCCCGGTGGTCCTGTCCTCTGCCACGGATGGCCCCATGGTCCCAGGTGAATCTATCTGGCCAACCTGTAAGCCTGGCCCATTGTTGAAGACTGCCCCGCTGTGCATACCTGGAGGTTGGCTGCCCTCAGACCAAGGGCCTGACCTGCTCTGTCAAAGCAGTCGATGTTTGGGAATAGGCACCTCTGGTGAGATGCAGAAAAGTCCCCTATTTGTCCACCCTGGTTGCTATTGCACAACTGAAAGGACCTCACACACCATCTGCCTCTCTGGGGGTCAGGGGCTTCTGCTGCTGCGGCTGTCAGGATTTCTTGGATCGTTTAAAGCAAGAGGCCCTAACTGCTTAGAAACCTGAGCTAGGATCTAGCTCCCGAAGGATGGATGGTCTTGTGGTTGAAGCACTGTACGGTGACTCAAGAGATCTGGGTCCCAGTTCTGTCACAGATCCTCTCTGTGAACTTGGACACGTCACTGAATCTCCCTGTGCCTCGGTTTCCCCATCTAGTCAGCCCTATGGTGGTAAGGGCCATGCAAGTGGATAGATAAGGTGGTGTAGCAGCGTTGTCTTGGCCAGAGTCCTGTTGTTTGTTTTTGGCAACTACCTGAAGGAGATATTGATAAATACATGGGCTGAGGACATCCGGGGATGGCCGGGTTGGGGAGTACAAGAAAAAAATATATGGAGATATACCAACCTCACAGAGCTGGAAGGGACCTTGAAAGGTCACAGAGTCCAGCCCTCTGCCTTCACTAGCAGGACCAAGTACTGATTTTGCCCCAGATCCCCAAATGGCCCCCTCAAGGGCTGATTTCACAACCCTGGGTTTAGCAGGCCAATGCTCAAACCGCTGAGCTATCCCTCCACCTGTAAACCAGCTGCTGAGTCTTAACTGAGTTGTCCTGAATAAATAAATTATTCTGTGGGGGTGGGGGGGAGCCCATCATCACAGGGCCTGCTGACTAGCCACACGGGGGCTAACCTGCTCTGGGTCAGTTCATAAACAGATGTACAGGGCTCTCGCGCAGTGACTGCATCCCCCACCCTCCGTCCCGCAGCCTCTAACGCTCACTTCACTCATCGGGCCCAACGTGCACCTTCCTGAGCTCGGCCTACACCCTCCAGGAGCTCAGAAGATGGCGGAACCCGGCAGAGAGAGGAGGAAATGGCGTGTCGGCTCGAGACGGGCCCAAGCCATAACGTGGGGCCTTGGAACCCCAGAGTCAGGGGTTGTTGGGTTCAGCCCATTAGGGCTCATTATTAAATTAGGGTCCAGCTTCCAAAGCCTCTGGGACTCATGGGGAATTCGGAGCTAGTGGCTTTCAGTCTCTAATATTGGCAGGGGGTAGGAAGCAGAGAGAGGAAGGTTTGTCCTAGGGTGACCAGACAGCAAGTGTGAAAAATAGGGATGGGGGTGGGGGTAATAGGAGCCTATATAAGAAAAAGACCCAAAAATCTGGACTGTCCCTATAAAATTGGGACATCTGGTCACCTTAGTTTGCCCAGCGGTTGGAGCCCTAATCTGGGATCAGGAAACCTCTCTGCTTTGCGATAGGCTTCCTATGGGACCCGGGACAAGCCTCTTAGACTCCAGCCGTCCGCTAGGGAAGACAGCACTGCCCTGTCTCGGGGGGGTTGGGGGGTGCCCGGATACTGCGGTGAGGGCCAGGGCAGGGCGTAAGCTGGAATGAAGCTGGGACTGAAAGCACCGCCCCGTTAGAGCCCTGATCGTACATCTGGCCTGGCAGGACGCTGGCAGCCCAGGACAAGCTAGCCATGGTGCTTGGCTCCTCAATAAAATATGCAGAAAGCAAGAGACGATTCCCCCCATCGAGACGAATAAGGCACATGAGGGACCATCCTCCGTGGCCAGTGCAAGCTTGATCCCCAACGCTTATTCTGCAGGGCGCTGACTCCCACTGGTGCTGATCCCAGCCTTACACACACCTCAGCTAGCAGGTATTTTCCTTTGCTTAATGTTGTCCCATTATTCCCAGTTATCCCCATCCTGGTCCCAGATTCTCTCTGGTCCCCGGGATGCTGTGGGAGGACGCACAGCACTGGGTCTGAGGGAGGGACGACTCAGTGATAGGGAGAAGGGGAAAACCATCCAACGGGACAGGGTTAACAGAGCAATCCTATTCCCCAGCTGCTTTGGCGACCCTGCTAAAGCCAGTGGGTGCAGAGAAAGGCCGACATCCACCCACTGTAGCCCCCCCCAAGCCATCCTCCCGCAGAGCGACAAGTTACCTCATCATGTGAATGGCCTCGGGGTCGTTGGAGAAGCTGAAGGCATAGCCGCTGGAGGTCGTGCCAAAGTCAATGGCCACCACCACGGAGAAGGAAGTGGGTCGCTGCGCCCGGGCTTCGTTCCTCTGAAACACCACAAGGATCATTAGGAGCAGCCAGACCGGATCAGCACAGGGTCCATCGAATCCCAGCTCTTGTCATGAGCACTGGCCAGTGCCAGCTGCTTCAGAGGAAAGTGCAAGAAATCCCACAGTACGTGGTTACGGGGTAACCTACCCATGGGGAAAGTTTCCTACTGAGTCCCAATAGTTGCAGGTCAGTTTATGCCCTGAACTATGGGGGCTTATATCCTGTCACAACCTTTGGGGTTGTCACTCCTCACAAATGTAACTCTGGATGTTCTCATTAGCCATACAAATGTCCAATCCCCACCCCCCCCTTTAAAAAAAATCTAACAGATCTGGGTTTCACTGGGATCTTGTGGCAATGAGTTCCACAGGTTAACTTTGGAAGGTAAACAGAGGATTGGGGCTAGGGCTGGAGAAAGAGGAACTCTCGACACTGCCTAACTCCCTGCACCTCCTGTTGGAGCTGACTAGAGGGTCTGTCATGTTTATTATCAGAGAAAGGCCTGAGCCAAGCCACCATAAAATGGATCCCTCCCAAACTTTGGAAGAGTTTGGACCCAGATGTGAACGTTGTTGGTCAGACTCATCTTCAGTGACCTCAGGTACATAAAGACGTCTCTCCCCTGCGGGACGCCTACCGCAACTGAGCCTTTCTCCCGTTGAATAACGGAAGATATTGTTGATGTCGTTATGTGGCTATTGAAGCTTCATAAACAATTAGGATTTGCCTGACTGGTGCGCCTGAACAGACCATCTTGTACAGTATTCTGTCTCCAACAAGAGCCAGTGCCAGGTGCTTCAGGGGAAGGCATAAGACCCCCAATGCAGGCAACTGCCAGACTGTCCCATGCAGGAAACGTTCCTTCCAGATGCCAGCTAATGACCACTTTATGCCCTGAGGATGAGGATTGGTAGCCCTCATATCAGGTGTCTGACCTGTTCTGTCAAAGCACTCAGTGTTTGCTGATAGGCACCTATGGGGAGATACTGAAGGGGCCTTTCTGTCCACCCCTCACCCTGCCCCACACCTCCAGGATCTTTGCCAGGCTCAGGAGATTTCACTGCTGCTGACGTGACCTCCCGCCCATTCTCTGACACTGGGCCACTTCATCAGAGAACTGGCCCACAGTGTGCAGTGGGGCCGACCAGACCATGCCCTACGGCCAGTAATTTGGTAGCTGGGCCAATTCAACAAGGCCGTGGATGGTGGCAGAACATGGCCGGAGAAGGAGTGGAGCAAAGAACAATTCGATGGCCACGATCCAGGAGCTGCACCCCAGGGGTACCCCAGATGACCCGGCGGTGGCGTTAAAGGGGTTCTGTGGCTTACAGGTGACTGGGAGGGCGTGAGCGGCGCGATGCTGAAGCTTTCATGGTGCATTCCTGGGGAACTGGGTGGGGACGGCGTCTGAGAGCTCTCGCCGTTTGTACCTGGCAAACAAACAGAATAAGGATTAGAACAGCACTGGATCCATTCCTGCGAACCGCCAGCACCGTGGCGAAGGCACCGGGCCCTGCCAGTGACTCATGTGACATTAGGCCCGTTTACTGCTCCGTCTCCCCACCTGCACCGGGGAGAACAATGGGCCTTGTAATGTTCTCTATCCCCTGCTAGTCCCCTGACCGTATTCAGGGTATGTCTTCACCGCACGGTTAGCCCAGGTGATTGGCACCGGGTCTGGGCACCAGGTTAGCCTTGCCTGGGTGTGCGCATGCACGCTACAAAATCCTACCCATGTTACCGTGCCCTCACCGTTTCTGCGCTTGCCCGTGTGTGTCTGGGGGCATATCCCACAATTCTTTGTGCTCAGACGCTCTAGGGTTCTTTCCCAGTCAACAGCAGAAGAACTTGTCTCTCCTTTGGGGGGAATTGTGGGAAGTCAATGGAGGACTATCAGCACTCCAGTGATTTTTGCATTTGTGCTGCAAAGCAGGCAGGTTCCAGATTGAGTTAAAGCAGGGCCTGGGCTCTAACCCCAGTGGGACCAGAGAAATCAACTGTGAGAAAAAATTCAGACAGATGAAAACCAGGAGTCCTTTAAGAAGAGTTTACTAGATGGCCAAAAAAACAGGATTCCATAACTTTGGGTAAAATCCAATCTTGGTTAAGAGGGGAAGTGAAGACAGCAGTTAGAAATAATAACAAATGGAAAAAAAGGGGAAGTATATAGTTATTAATATATAAATTAAAGACTACAAAGTGTATAAAATTGATAAGGGAAGCTAAAGACATCAGGAAAAAATCCATGGCAGGCAGGGCTAAGGACAATAAGAACGGTTTTTTAAAGTATATCAGGAAAAAAAGGAATCTCAGTAATGGTACACGCCCATTACTAGATGGGAATGGTAAAGTTGTTAACACTGAAACAGAAGAGGCAGAGGTGTTCAATAAATATTTCCATTCTCTAGTTAGCAAGAAGCAGGATGGTGCACTCGTATTATATTAGGATAAAATACTTTCCAGTCCATTAGTAACTACGGAGGATGTTAAACAGCATCTACTACGGATGAATGTTTAAAAATCAGCAGGCCCAGCTAACTTTCACCCAAGAGTCTGGTAAGAGTGGGCCAAGGAGATCTCTGACCCGTTTCTGTAAATTTCTGATAAATCTTGGCATACTGGGGCAGTTCCATAAGCCCGCAAGAGTGTTCAAAAAGGACAAGTGGGATGACTCAGGTAATTAAAGGCCAGTTAGCCTGACATCAGTCCCAGAAAAAAGAATGGACGGTTGATACAGGATTCAATCACTAAAAACGAAAGGATGGCAATACAATTAATGCCAGTCAAAATGGCTTTAGGGAACCTAGGCCTTGTCAAACAAAGTTGATCTCATTTTTGGTGAGATAAGTTTTATTGATAAAGGTAACTGCTCAGATGTAATACACCTAGACTTCTGTAAGGCCTTTCACTTAGTACCACACAACATTCTGAGTAAACAATTAGCACTATACAACATCAGCAAAGCACATGTTCAAATAGATTAACATCCTGCTTTGAGCAGGGGATTGGGCTAACATCCTGCTTTGAGCAGGGGATTGGACTAGATGACCTCCTGAGGTCTCTTCCAACCCTAATCTATGGTTCTATGATCTGGCTAATTGATAGGTGTCAAAAAGTAATTGGCTAATGAGGAAGCATCATTGAATGGGGGTGTTTCTTGTAGGGTTCCACAGAGATTGGTGCTAGGCCCAATGCTGTTCAACATTTTTATCAATGACCTGGAAGTAAATAGAAAGTCACTGCTGATAAAATTTGCAGGTGACACAAAGATTAGAGGAGTGGTAATTAACGATGAGGACAGGGCAGACATACAAAGCGATCTGGATCATTTGGTAACCTAGGCTCATTCAAACAAAATGTGTTTTAATATAGCGAAATGCAAGGTCATACATCTAGAAATAAGGGATGCAGGCCCACCCCTCCAGCATGGGGGACTGTGTTCTGGACAGCAGCGACTCTGAGAGGGAGTACGGGTCAGAGTGGGCTAATGGGATCCTTGCATGGATACACAGGGCAGTGGGCAGCAGAGCAGGGAGGTGATTTTACCTCTGCATATGGCATTGTGGAGACTGATACTGGAATACTGCATCCAGTTCTGGTGTCCACATTTGGAAAAGGGGCGTTGAAAGTTGCAGAAAAGAGCCAGAAAAACAATGCAAGGGCTGGAGAAAATGCCGTAGAGTGAGTGACTTCAATTGATCAACCTGCTTAGCTTATTAAAAACAAGAAGATTGAGAGGTGACTTGATTACAGTCTATAAGGACGTTCTTTGGGGAGAAAATACCAGGTAAAGGGCTCTTGACTCTAGCGCAGGAAGGCAGAACAAGAACACGGGCACAGTTTTTTAACAGTGCGGGTGATTAACCATTGGAACAAACATGGGCGGTACATGAAACCCCCGTTCGGGGAGGCGAGCCCCTGCCCTTTCTGCCTGAGGCCCCACCAGCTCCCGATGGTGGACGGCGGACCCCCGCCCCAGCCGCCCCAAGTCCTGGCCTGCTGCCTTCCCCACTCCCCAAGCTACTCTGACCAGCCCGAGCCCCAGCCCCAGCCCCCACTGGCTTTGCGGGAGAGGCTGAGTGAGGGTGGGAAGAGGAGCAGTGTGGGCAGGGCCCTGAGGGACGAGTGGGACGCAGAAGTGGGGCCTCGAGTCGGAGCGTGGACGAGGCCACGCCTGGTTGTGTGGGGCGGCTTAGCCGCCCCTGGCCAACAACTCCCACCGTTTAGGGTGACCAGATGTTCCGATTTGATAGGGACAGTCCCCAGTTTCTTTGTTTTTTTCTTATATAGGCACCTATTACCCCCCAACCCCTGTCCCGATTGTTCACACTTGCTGTCTGGTCACCCTACCGCCACCCCTGGGAACAAACTACTAAGGGAAGTGCTGGGTTCTCCATCTTTTGGAGCCAGACTGAATGTCTTTCTGGAAGAAGCTTTAGTTCTTAGTCTCAATGCAGGGTACCTGGGGGAACCTCACTGGCCTGTGCGATACAGATGGTCAGATCAGATGATCTAATGGCGACGTCTGGTCTTAAAATCTGCGACAGTAAAACCGCGATTTCACGAGCACCCGTCCGACGAACGACCAGTTCGTCGAGTCACGTTTCCAGACGGAAAAGAAAAAAAACCACGCAACAAAGGTGACGTCGCTGCAGGACAAGCTGACACCCCTTCGCGTTCCGATGCCGTCGGTGCACTGAAATGGCTTGGCGGCGGGTTGAGGGCCGAGAAGAAAGCGATGTGGTGTGCCGTACGGCAGTATATGCACTCAGCCCTCTGTGATTGGAGATGTTCGGCTTTATGAGCTGCCGATGTTGTGAATTCCTCAAGCCCCACCGGGTTTGTAAAACAGGAGCTCTGTTGTGATTAAAATTGATGCAACTCTCCCCTCCCTCCACACACACCCAAAACTTGGAAGCTCGAAGCCGTCTCTGGTTATTATGACCCCCCCGTTTTCATGCTCTAAGGTCACTAGCTCACCAGCTACCCGCTAGTAGCTAACGTTTGTCTCCAGCAACGCCGGAGTTGATGCTTAAAGAAAGAATAACGACTGGTCCCTGCAGAACTGCCTGGTCTGTTTGTCCACCATCAACTCCAAGCCACCCGTCTCAGCACGGAGTCCGCACAGATGGACGGCGCCAGCCCTAGGGGGGTTTTGCTGCCATTTCTGCCCCCTGCCTCTCCGCCCGTCCCTTGCGCATTCTGATCCCCCCCTAGGCGGAGGTAGGCGATGGGATACGGCTGACCCCCAGCACAGCGAGATCCAGGGACGGCGGGAGCCCCAGTAAGCTCTGTCTGCTGGAACTGCAGAGTGACCAGCCACGCTCCGCCCCCGCCTGCCCCGCCGCACTGCTCCGGGCGCATGGTTCCAATTAGGAGCGAGAGTTAATCCCCCTGCCTGGGAGAGCACTCGCTGGCTGACAGTCTCCAGCTGTTGGCCCGGGGAGACCGGGGAGGGGGCGGGGCTGCCTTTCACTTTGCCACTTGGCAGCCGCCCCTGCCAGTGGGGTCTGGGGGCTGCACTCAGCAAAGAGCCGTAACAGCCCCAGGCTTTGTCTGGCCACGGGCCCGGGCGGCAGAGTTCACAGCTGGGCTGGGCTGGGGAAAGGCAGCCGCAGAGCATGGAACCAAACGGCTATAAAACGGGGCGGTTGGCACCCTGGGTATCAGGTTGGGCCCAGCCTCAGCGTCGACGACCCTGAAGTGTGATCGCAAATCGGAGCCAGAAGATGGGCCCCGGTCTGATTCCCATCCTGCCAGGTGAAGAGTATCCCGTCCAGTGGCTCTCCTGATCCAACGAGGCCGAGAGTGTTTGTATCTCTGGTTCTGCCCCGTTGCTGGCTGGCTCCACCGAGGGTTGCCAATTTTCCAATCACACAAAACCGAACATCCCTGCCCCGTCCCTTCTCCGAGGCCCCGCCCCTTCTCCGAGGCCCCGCCCCTTCTCCGAGGCCCCGCCTCCTGCTTGCTCCATCCCCCACTCCCTCCATCGCTCACTCTTCCCCACTCTCGCTCACTTTCACCAGGCTGGGGCAGAGGGGTGAGGTGCAGGAGGGGGTGAGGGCTCTGGGGTGGGGCTGGGGATGAGAGGTTTGGGGTGAGGAGGGGGCTGCAGGCTGGGGCAGTCAGGCAGCTCTGCGCAGTGCCTTCACGCCCGCAGGCACCGCCCACCCCCCACAGCTCCATTGGTCACAGTTCCCGGCCAATGGGAGCTGCAGAGCCGGTACTGGGGCGGGAGCAGCATGTGGAGCCTCCCAGTCTCTGGCCATCCCAGCGCCTAAGGGCCACCGGGACCTGGCGGCTGCTTCCAGGAGCTGCCTGGAGCTACGGCAAGGAGGGAGTCTGCCTTAGCCCCAGGCCCCCGCTGTGCCACTGACGACTTTTAACAGCCAGTCATCGGTGCCAACCAGAGCTGCCAGGGTCCCTTTTCAACTGGGCGTTCTGGTCGAAAACCGGACACCGGGCAACCCTAGCTCCACCTAGCGACAGGGGGATTGTCAAAGATCTGCAGACCATGCCCTATACAAAACAAGACCAACATCCGGATGTGTTAGGGTTGCCAACCCTCCAAGATTGTACTGGACTCTCCGGGAATTAAAGATTAATCTTTAATTAAAGATTATGTCATGTGATGAAACCTCCGGGAATATATCCAACCAAAACTGGCAAGCCTAGGATGTGTCTCCGACTGCTCCCACCCTGCTGGGGGAAGGGAACAGTTCTGGCTATGCCCATCTCAGCATCGCTAGGCCTGGCTGCGGATCAGAATGTAGGACGCTTATCTGGGATTCAGGACGGCAAAAACATCAAACTCCAGGAGCTTAGAACCCATCCAACCAGTGACGCCAGCTTAGGATCAGCAGAGGTTTTGGCTCAGAGGAAAGAAAGACTTATTTTTTCCTCACTGAACCACACAAGCTTAGGTCCACCTCCTTCCACTGGCCAGAGTGAGGCAGTTCTAGTCCAGGGCGGGGCAGTATGGCCTAGCGGGTAGAACTGCAGGCTGCGGTCTTCTGCGCTCTCATCCTCGCTCTGCGACACCGATTCAGTGAGTGCAAGTCACACCCCTGCTACGTGCCTCAGTTTCTCCACCTGTAATACAACCTCCGTGGCGAGGCTCAACACATTTAAGTTCGGGAAAGTTCTTCAAGCCTTGTCAGAGGCTGCCCATGAGACGCGTGTCCCTGGGGAAGATACTGACACCCTTTCCCTGCCCCTGAAACCAGATCTGACTCTAGCGTCCCCGGGCAGAAATCAGCAAACGACAAATAAAAGTGCCAGGGAAAACCGCGAGCCTTTGGGAGCTGCCTGCCGCAGTCAGACACAAACAGCGCTGGCATTTCGGGGGAGCGTTGCATCTATTGTACTTCTGTGGCCACCCATCGCCATAGGACGAGTGCTTGAACAACCTGTGATGTATAACACCTCTATAACGCAGGGCAGTGCCGGCGTCCTTCCACAGATGGGGAATTGTGGCCCAAGGAGACTAAATGCCTCGCCCAAGAGCAGGGCACTGAATCGAGCTTTGCCAAGTTTTAGGTTAGCGCCCTGCTCTCTGGATCGTCTCCCCCTCTCCGTAACGGCTGCTGGCTGAGCGCTGAGCCCGTGGCATGTATCTGGATCGCTAGCTGACGGGTGCCAGGCATCTCCCAGGTTAATCAGCAGAGCGGCTGCAGAAGCAGAGTTTGTACTTTTCCGAACATTGCTCTCCGAGTCCTTCTGGGATTCGTTACAGACGCTCGCTACCGCCTGGGCCTGGAATCACTGCTTGAGAAGACACGGCTTCATTCCATTTGTGCCTGTTTTCTAAGTGGGTTTCACTGTCGCCCGTGTCCGGGGCATTAATATTTGATTTTAAACAAAAAGGAAAGTCAGTCAGGACTTTTTAATTTAATGGGAAGAGACCAGTGGGAACTGTGCGGGGCGTCAGGGATGAATTAGGAAATGCTTTAATAAACCGTTGCTTTGAGAGCTAGAGAGTCCATGAAACAATTTTGTCTGGGGCGGTGTCTCCTCAAACAAACTGCATCGCAAAGTGCTGTGCGGAGTTCTGGTAAATAATCTAATTGCTGAGCTAAATAATAAATAATATCAAACCAACTGCATTGCAAAGCGCTGTGCGGTGTTCTGGTAAATAATCCAATCGCCGAGCTAAGTAAGAAATCATACCGGCGGGCGGAGAGAGAAATTTCAAAGGGGCGCAGTGAGCTTTTCAGCAGAGCGTCTGCAGTGAGATGGGACTCGGTAAAGGGCCTGGAGGTTGTGGGAGCTGCAGAGAAGAGGGGGTGAGATTGTGTGATGGGGACGGAGAAAAGGTTGGTTCTGGCCGAGAGAGCGAGGAAGGAAGGACAAAGAGGACAGTGGAGCAGGATGGAGCAGGTGGGTTTTCAGAAAGGTGGGCAGCTTCCTGTTTGATTCTGAAAGGAGGAGGCAGCCAGCTAAGGTGGTAAGGACAGGAACTCCTGCTTCTCTGTGCATGGGAGAAGGCGGGCTGGACACTGGAGAATGTCTGCCTGGATCACTAGCACAGAGAGGGCACAGCTGAGATTGGGGCTGCGCCATGCTGAGCTCTGCACAGGTCCATCGTGGGAGACAGTCTCTTCCCCAAGCAGCTCGCAATCTAAAGAGGCAAGGGAAAGGTGATAGCCCCTATTTTACAAATGGAGGGGAAGGCACAGAAAGAATAAGGCCACGGTTACAGAGGGTATCTATGCCCGAGCCAGGATTTGAACCCAACTTTCCAGAGTCCTATGCTAGCACTTTAGCCACAAAACTCCCTTTCCTTTTATTGCTGCCAAGTACCTGCAGCTCCCGCTAGCTTCAATGGACATGGCAGGCTTTGGGGCTCAGAGCCCAACACACCAACAATTGCAGCTAGCAAGGGATGTGAAGGGTAACAAGAAGGGTTTCTACAGGTATGTTAGCAACCAGAAGAAGGTCAGGGAACGTGTGGGCCCCTTACTGAATGCGGGAGGCAACCTAGTGACAGAGGATGTGGAAAAAGCTGAAGTGCTCAATGCTTGTTTTGCCTCTGTCTTCACAGACAAGTTCAGCTCCCAGACGGCTGCACTGGGCAGCACAGTATGGGGAGGAGGTGAGCAGCCCTCAGGGGTGAAAGAACAGGTTAAGGACCATTTACAAAAGCTGGACATGCACAAGTCCATGGGGCCGGATGCGCTGCAACCGAGGGTGCCAGGAGCGCCGCCAGCTTTTTTGCCGCCCTAGGCAGCGGAAGGTCCCGCCCCCGAAATGCCGCCCCTGACAGAGGTGGTGGAAGGTCCAGCCGCCGCGGTCGCCGCTCCCCAAATGTTAGCATCCTCAGTGACCGCCTAGGTCACCTAATGGGTTGCGCTGACCCTGGATGATGCTGAGGGAATTGGCGGATGTGACTGCAGAGCCATTGGCCATTATCTTTGAAAACTCGTGGCAATTAGGAGAGGTCCAGGACAATTGGAAAAAGGCTAATGTAGTGCCCATCTTTAAAAAAGGGAAGAAGGAGAATCCGGGGAACTACAGACTGGTCAGCCTCACCTTCGTCCCTGGAAAAATCATGGAGCAGGTCCTCAAGGAATCAATTCTGAAGCACTTGGAGGAGAGGAAGGTGATGAGGAATAGTCAACATGGATTCACCAAAGGCAAGTTATGCCTGACAAACCTGATTGCCTTCTATGAGGAGATAACTGGGTCTGTGGATATGGGGAAAGCAGTGGATGTGATATATCTTGACTTTAGCAAAGCTTTTGATATGGTCTCCCACCGTATTCTTGCAGCAAGTTAAAGAAATATGGATTGGATGAATGGACTATAAGGTGGATAGAAAGCTGGCTAGATCGTCGGGCTCAATGGGTAGTGATCAACGGCTCCATGTCTAGTTGGCAGCCAGTATCAAGCGGGGTGCCTCAGGGGTCTGTCCTGGGGCCAGTTTTGTTCAACATCTTCATTAATGATCTGTATGATGGAATGGATTGCACCCTCAGCAAGTTCGTGGCTGATACTAAGCTGGGGAGAGAGGTAGATATGCTGGAGGGCAGGGATAGGGTCCAGAGTGACCTAGACAAATTGGAGGATTGGGCCAAAAGATATCTGATGAGATTCAACAAGGACAAGTGCAGAGTCCTGCACTTAGGACAGAAGAATCCCAGGCACTGCTACAGGCTGGGGACCGACTGGCTAAGCGGCAGCTCTGCAGAAAAGGACCTGGGGATTACAGTAGACGAGAAGCTGGATATGAGTCAGCAGTGCGCCCTTGTTGCCAAGAAGGCTAATGGCATGTTGGGCTGCATTAGTAGGAGTGTTGCCAGCAAATTGAGAGAAGTGACTATTCCCCTCTATTCAGCGCTGGTGAGGCCACACCTAGAGTACTGTGTCCAGTTTTGGGCCCCCCACTACAGAAAGGATGTGGACAAATTGGAGAGAGTCCAGCGGAGGGCAACAAAAATGTTAGGGGGCTGGGGCACATGACTTATCAGGAGAGGCTGAGGGAACTGGGATTGTTTAGTCTGCAGAAGAGAAGAGTGAGGGGGGGATTTGATAGCAGCCTTCAACTACCTGAAGGGGGGTTCCAAAGAGGATGGAGCTCAGCAGTTCTCAGTGGTGGCAGATGACAGAACAAGGAGCAATGGGCTCAAGTTGCAGTGGGGGAGGTCTAGGCTGGATATTAGGAAACCCTATTTCACTAGGAGGGTGGTGAAGCACTGGAATGGGTTACCTAGGGAGGTGGTGGAATCTCCTTCCTTAGAGGTTTTTAAGGTCAGGCTTGACAAAGCCCTGGCTGGGCTGATGTAGTTGGGGTTGGTCCTGCTTTGAGCAGGGGGTGGGACTAGATACCTCCTGAGGTCCCTTCCAACCCTGATATTCTATGATTGACTGGCCCACAAGACAGTAGTGATGCATCCCAAGCATCTGCTACATTACAGAAGGCAAGTAGCTGTCAAGCTCTTTCACTCTGCTGATCCCTCTCCTGGGCCATTTTCTCTGCATATCTCCCCCCCCCCCCCCACACACACACACCCTGCTGGGTTCTCAAAATATTCCATCCAGGCAGGATTCTGCAGGGCATGGCTGTAGAATATTTCCTATGGTAACATTTCTTATGGTGGCTACAGGCTCTTCCGGCTCGTCTTCAGGCTGGTTATTAACTAGAGACTAAGCCAGCACTGTGAACCTTGGCACAACAGTTTGAACCCCACCGAAATGTAAAGTCGTCAGCAGCCAGGACTTGGGTTTGGCCAGGTCTGGAAAGCGAGGCTAACTGCAAAATGTGAGTGTGCATAAAACCCCCATTGCAGGATATTGGGCTGGTTTGGCTCAGCCCTATCTTTAGAGTCCTCAGTCTCTGGCTTTCTCTTTCGAGCCGCACCCCGCTCTGACGGCAGTGGCTTTGTAACAGAAGGAGGCTGGGAGCGGGAGACACTGTAATAAAGTGAATGTGTGAAGCTCCGCCTACATCCTTGCACCAGTGATGTCAAAGAATCTTAGACATAAACTCAATCTGTTTAGTTTAACCAAGAGAAGCTACATCCAGGCAGTAAATACCTCCGTGGGGAACAGAAATTTGAGAACAGAGCTTTTCAGGCTAGCAGACATTGGTACCACGGGATCTAATGGCTGGAAGTTGAAGCTAGACAAACTCAGACTGGAAATAAGGTTTAACAGTGAGGGTAATTAACCACTGGAACAAGTTGCGGTGGATTCTCCATCACGGGTCATTTTCACATCCAGAGTGGATGTTTCCCTAACTCGAACATGAATTAATCGAGGGCAGTTCTATGATGTGTGTCATATGGGAGGTCACACTAGATGATCACATTGGTCCCGGCTGGTGGTATGATCTATGAGGTGCTGGCAAAGAACTACTAGATCACAGCATATTTCAGTGCTCTGACCAGGCTTGTGGGAAGAGCCTTGAGCTCTGAAGCATCCACCCCTTCCTGTGGGCGACGATTCCACAGCCCAGCAGAACAGCTCGCTGTCAGGAGGGTTTTCCTGATGTTAAGCCTAAATTTTCCTTTTCTTAATTTTGTCTCATTGCTGCAGCTTTCTTTCCATGGACCACATCCAATAATTCCTCTAACTAAGAGCATGCCAGCTATAATCCACTAATGCTTGTCTCTACCATATCTAACTACCTAGAAACCTACAGAGTGTTAGACGGGACCATCAAGGTCATCTAGTCTAACCCCCTGCCAAGATGCAGGATTTGTTGTATCTTCCAAGACAGATGGTACCCAGCCTAGGTACTTACATGGCCCTGCCCGCCAGCACATCTGAGTACCAAAGTATCCAACCCATGAATAAGTCTTACCTATCTGGAGAGTGTGCATCCCAGGATCTAGGAAGGTCGACATCTTCACATACCTTCCTGGCTGCAAATTCAGAAGAACACAGAGGTAAGCATTGTGTCCTGTGTGCATCATGCTCCTGAGATGCCCTTGAGAAGTGTTCACTGCATCCCTCGCTAGCGGCTGTTCCACAAAGAGGACAACAGACTACTACCACTGCTAGCTAATGGAGTTCCTCCTTTAGCTCAGCTGGATGTGGTTTGTGCTTTGGTGCTGAAAGTCCTGCATTCAAGTCCTACCTGAGGGTGAGGGTTGTTACAATCGCACTGACTAGTGATGGGCCAGTCACCACAGGGGCAGAGAACCTCCAGTGATCAGATGGGAAAGCTCAGGACGTTCTGGGTTTGGCTTGGCATCTGGACCAGTCTAGGGGCGTGTTGGGGCCTGTGTTTCTGAAGCACAGACACTTAGAAAAGTTGCACTGGTTTGACTACATCAAGATGAGCGCTAGTGAGAGTGATCTAAGGGTGACGCTGCTTCACGGGCGCTGGCAGTGGGGCTTCGCACAGGTTTGACTCGGTCCCTTTGGTAACACAGGTGCAACTCCCCTAGTCTAGAGAAGGCTACAGAACTCACAGACAGACGGGCATGCGGTGCTTATGCCCGGCTACAACCTGTTCTGCAGACCCCGCTCCTGCCTTGTTCTTCCCCACCCCACCCATGGCCTAGGGGCTGATGAGGACAGCAATCACCCTGGGTGCCAACCACCAGGGGGCACCGTACCACTGTGCTTTTTTTTTTTACTCTGCTCTGATTGGCCAGCACTTTTAAAACAATTAACGTATTTTTCTCGACTGATTGGCTGGCTGTGGGGGATTCTGGCTCGGCCACTACGGTGGGGGGTGGGGGGGTGGCTCTGCTGCATTGTGTCTCCTGGCCAGGCTGCTGCAGCTGTGTGGATCTTGCCTGGGCTCCTGGCCTGGCACTTTTCCTGCCTTGCTAACCTCTCGCCCTCCATTTCCAGCTCAGAGCTGGGCCCACGGCTGCTCAGGACCCCTCGCCGCAGCTGCGCTCTTCCTGCCACCTCCCTCCAGCTGCCGTTTGTCACCCCCTCACCCCGGGGACGTCTGCGAACGTTCGCTCTGGAGCCGGGTCAGGATTTCTGACAGCCCTGAGCTGTTCAGACCAGGGGGTTCGCTTTGAGCCCATCCCAACGGGCTGGCGATCAGTCCAGCAGTCGAGCCCCATCCCAGCAAACTCCCGTGATGCCTGGGCTGGGTTCCTCGCGGGCCACCTCTCTTCAGCGGTTTCAAAGTGCCGGCCACGGACAAAGAAGAGATTCTCCCGGGAGGAACGGGTGAGGCTGAGGAGCGTAGCAGGGGGCCGTCCTGAAGCACCAGTGCTCAGCTGAGGCCAGCTTCCCCCAACAGCCAGTTCCAGTCCCGGTTCACGGAGCCCACAGCCGTCCTGCCAGCCTGCGTTCCCCCTACAGGCCACCTGCTCTCTCTCCTCCGGGCCTTTTTAGAGGCTTCCCTCTTATGTACTCTCCAGGCCTGATCTGGCCACGTGACCTGCCTATCATGTGACTGTGCTGCCTGGGGAGGGAAGCTGAAGGAGTCACAGGTGGGGCTGGACCCAGAATCTCTTAAAGGGGCCGGTCTCCCTGGGACAAGGTGCACTGGACTCCTGAGTGGAGCTAGAGAGGGAAATGGAAAAGTGTTTGGCCTGAAAAGATTTTGATTGTCAGGTTTTGGGCACAAACTTGCACGTTTTCTCTTTAAAAGTTTTCACATTTTTGTCAGAAAAATAATCAAACATTTGTGGGCCAAAAACTCAGTTTTCAGGTTTTGGAAAAAGCTATTTTTCATGCAAAGAGTATTTTGCACAAAATATATTGATCAGCTGAATTCCTTCATTTTCCTGGCTAACATCCAGGCTTGAGGCTCAGCAGATTAGAACAAATCATGCTGGATGTCTCAGGGGCTACTGGGCCTTCAGATTGGCACGTATGCATGCTCCTGAAACCCTGGCCCTGGGCATGAGAACCGGGATTAGCTAATCTGGGAAGAGGCCTTGTCCGAAGCCAAACCCACCCACACACTGATAGTCAGGCAGCCAATTTCCAAGTCCCAGCAGCCCCATGAGAAAAAGCTTGTGCTAAAAATGGCAGGTACCAAGCCGTTCCCTAAACAGATGCGTTTCCCTTCTGGCAGCCCCTGTTGCCTTGTAAATAAAACAGTCGATGCAGCAGGAGGGGAAGGAGTGAGCCCCATGTGACCCAGGGATCTAAATCTGCCACCGGGAATAAAACGTTAGCAGTAAAGGAGGGGCTGTCTGCTGCAAGCTTACAGGAGGATTCTCAATAGGCTGGAGGTTGATGCTTAGAGAAAGCTGGGCTGCAAACTGCAGGCCGCTCTGGTGAAAAGATTGTTTCCCAGGAGCTGATTAGCTCCTTTCCAACAGGCTGGCCTGTGAATCGCCTCCTGAAAGCTCAGCGCGAGGTTCCTCTGGGAAGATACGGCTCGTCCAGACTTGGCAAGTAGCAATATTCTCGCTGCAACTTATCACGAATTATCGATGGATGTTTGTTCTGGCAACCCCTGCATCACACGTCCGTGGAGAGCATGCAAGGTGACAGGCTGGAGAGAGCTTGTCTAACACGTACCGTGCTGGCAGGAGGTGTCAAAACGATAGCTCCTCGTGGCTTTAGCCACACCCACAATCATGCAGAAGGGACAAGCACAGAGAAGATCAGGACAGCAATACATTTTAGAGGGGTCATGGAGAAGTCCTCTGAGCCCACCTTCCCCACACCGCTGCTGGCCATTAACGTTCTCTCATTGGCCGAGCACGAAGCAGTTCTTTCTGGAGCTCGCTGCTGCTGCTTCGGGGTCGGCCAGCAGGGGTCGCTCAGGGTGCAAGCCCGGGAGCTAAGGGTGCTAATTTCACAAGGTTCCCAACTCCTGCTGATTTCTTTCTCCTGCGTTTTTCCCCCCCACGTGAAGCTTTTAATTTGGACGGTAGGGAAACACTTTGTATTTACTCCTGTGCGTTGTAGCGTGACAGGACGGGCTAGCGAGGCGGGGAGCTCTCCCACGCCGCTGGGGCAGAGGCCTAGCATAGGCAGAGAAGTGGCCAGTTAACTCCAGCGGGACTGACTGTCAGTATCCCGAGGTCTCTTCACACAGCTCTGGCAGGAGCCGCAAAGGGAGAGAAACCGGCCCCCTGGGAAGAGCGCCCTGGCCAGTGCAGAACTGGCATAATGGTCCTGCTCCCAGCCTCCGAGCGACGGTGGGACATAGTTCTCCGCACGCTGGATATTTTCTGCTTCCTAGGCCGTAAGGATCCACCTGCTTGAGACTGCGTCCCCTGCCACAGGGCTGCTCTAAGGGGGTTTAAAGTCCCCTTTCCTCCTTCCCCTTTATTTCTCGAGCTGGGTGCAGGAACATGGTGAGAGTTGGTGCTGCTAGGCAGCAGTCGTGCCAGGCTGGCCATCTGAAGGAAGCAGGGCTCCAAGCTCGTGCCTGGGGTGGCAAGCCACGGGGGGCGCCCTGCCAGTCGCTGTGAGGGCAGCAGTCAGGCTGCCTTCGGTGGCATGCCTGTGGAAGGTCCGCCGGTCCCGCGGCTTCGGCAGCAATTTGGCGGCAGGTACGCCGAAGGTGCAAGACCGGCGGACCTCCCGCAGGCGCGCCGCCGAATCCGCGTTACCGGCGGACCTCCCGCAGGCGCGCCGCCGAATCCGCGTTACCGGCGGACCTCCCGCAGGCGCGCCGCCGAATCCGCGTTACCGGCGGACCTCCCGCAGGCGCGCCGCCGAATCCGCGTTACCGGCGGACCTCCCGCAGGCGCGCCGCCGAATCCGCGTTACCGGCGGACCTCCCGCAGGCGCGCCGCCGAATCCGCGTTACCGGCGGACCTCCCGCAGGCGCGCCGCCGAATCCGCGTTACCGGCGGACCTCCCGCAGGCGCGCCGCCGAATCCACGTTACCGGCGGACCTCCCGCAGGCGCGCCGCCGAATCCGCGTTACCGGCGGACCTCCCGCAGGCGCGCCGCCGAATCCGCGTTACCGGCGGACCTCCCGCAGGCATGCTGCTGAAAGCCTCCTGACTGCTGTGCTTGGGGTGGCAAAATACATAGAGCCACCCCTGGAAGGAAGGGCCTAAAGCGCAGACAGACCACGTGGGCTGTGAGCCTCTCGGCTCTCGTGAAATACACCCACAGGGTCAGGGCTAGTTTGCACCGGGCTGTGAGGGTGTTGCAAGAAGCGATGCTGAGTTTTCATCAGGGCAGGTGCTTTCCCCTGAGGCAGTAGCAGACGCAACACCCTAGCAAGGCGCTGGGAGGTGAGAGCTAAAACCAAGGTCCTGGCCTCTCGTGTCCAATAACAATCTCACGGCCTGCCCCGCCCCGCTCTGCTGGGGTACCTCAATCCAGACCTCCCGCCCCCTGCGACCTCAACCCTGCTCCCCTTTGCTACAGCTCAGCGGATGCACCTGGGCATGGACCATGCAGCACCAACTCCAGCCCTGGGCTCCCACGCATCTCCCTGGGCCTCATGGGCGGCCCTCCCCTCTCTCCCACCATCGAATTCCTCTTGGGCAGAGAGCGCCCAGTGGCTAAGCTTCGGAGGAGACCCGCAAACTCAGGTTCCCTGGGAGCAAAGGCAACCCGGGAAGTCGGGCCTTGCGAGGTGGCGGGCGCAGCCTGTAACCCATTGTGGTTGTTACCGCACTGCGAGTACCCACAGGAGGGTACAGCTGCAGCACCACGTCCTGGCCCTAGGCCGGGAACTACGTGGGGTCTTTGGACTCGGCATGGTCGCTCCTGGATCTGCTACCCTCCCTCCAGCCAGGGCTTGGCTTGTGTCTCTGGCGGAGGCTGACTTGCTTATTGGAGCAGAGCCCCGAGGAGGCTGAGGGGTCGGGGACCAGAGGGAAAGACTGCAACGAACTAGGAGCCGCTCCCACCTTCCAGCAGCTTTGGATGGAAGCGTGGCCTGTTCCTGGGCCCACGTAGCTACCACTAGCACTGCCAGTCAGTACAGTCGTCCCTCGTGCGCCCAGCGACAAGCGGGGCCCGTGGCAGGAGCCTCACAAGGGGAAGAGTGAGGCGTTGTCTCAAGGGCTGTCTGGGGGGTAAATGAGGGTTTTCTCTCCGTCCTCTACCGAGCGCCTTACTGGGGTGGGTTCCCTTGTCTGCCATACAACATGCATCCGTGAACACACACACGAACCCCCCCATCACACCTGTGCACAAGCACGCTGTCAATCAGCACAATCAGCTACACACAGACACCTCCGTGCACAGTCCTCACCACGCACCCACCATCTATCTGCACCCACGCACACACCCACCGACACGCACGCGCCTACCCCACCCACGATCACCTCCACACAGCCCGCAGCTGTACCATCCTCCGCCAAGACACGCCACCTCCTAGACGCCCCTGCCCGGCCCGGCGCACACACAGCCACACGTGTGCCCGCACACACAGACACGTTCTCCCCCAGGTCTCACAGAGTGTCTCGGCTCTCCCAGAACGAAGCACCGGGGGATACGCCCCCAAAAGTCCAATCGACACACGGGGGTGCACAGAACCAGGGAGGGCACGGTCACTCGGGTCGGGCTTTGCCGTGCGGTTAACCTGGGATGTGATAACTCTGCAGGGAAGACATCCCCTTCCCTGAATGAGCCCAGCCCCTTGGCTCTGGAAATCTCAGATAAAGGGGATCCTCAGAAGATCATTCCCTCCGCGCCCCAGCACTTACTGCTTTGGATCAAGTTGCAAATAGTTAAGAAGCGATGTTTTTTAGAGCTTTATAGTATTCCTGCTTCCATGAAAACTAGCGAGGGAAATAAATTAGCTGCAGCTCAGGGAAGTCAGAGCTGGGTGGGGCAGAAGGGTGAGGGCAGCTCCCGTATAAAGCGGGGAATTAGGACCCATCTCCCTGGCAGGGGAGGCATCGTAAGGTGCAGTTAATCAGTGCGTGATCGTCACTCTCAGACCCAACACTCTGGAATTACAAAGTATTCCTCGGGGAGAAGCTCCTTGGGGCCTACAGAAGTTCAGATGCAGCTGTAAAGTTTGCCTGTCTGAAGTCCCAATCAGCAAGAATGTCTATGGCCCGGCAGGGACAGAAAAGCCTCAAATCCACGACATGAAATGAACCAGGGAACCGGGGTTTTCATCGGCCATTGGTCTGAAAACATGTCGCTTTCCTGCTGGCAATGACTTTATCCAGCGGAGACAAGCGAGCAGGACGGCAGTGCACCCCGCCTCGGGGTGGGAACAGACTGCGGGCCTCCCGGCACGAACAATTCCCAATCCTTAGGGCTGGCTGCATACGGTGCTTGGCATCAGCAGAACCCAACATGCTTTGCGGGGGCAGGTAATCGGCGGGGTTCCCGTATCGCCACGGCCCAGGCCAGCAGAGTCAGGGCTAAACCCCAGAAATGCAGAGTCCTTGTTTGCGGGCCACTCTCCCTGCCAGAGGTGGGAGTTGAACCCACAAGTCCTGACTCCCATTCTGGGCTCGCTCCAGCAGTAGAAGCCAGGAACCCTGAGTTCCAGCCCACTCGAGCACGCTCCCCTCCCCACATTACAGACCCCCCTCTGCCCCCCTCCCCAGTGCTCCCCTGCGTCTAATGCACATTTCACGCTGGCGGGCAACCGAGCCCCTTCCCAGCTCCAGCTCAGGTGACTGCCAGCTGCCCTGTCCCAGGTCGCCCCAGCAGCATCACCCCCCAGCCCAGGGTCTCCCAAAGGGCCCAGCGTACGCTCACCTCTGGGGTGCGGCACAGAGCTTCGATCCCGCCCGTCTGAGCCGATGGTGCCTTTAGCTCCAGCTGTGCAGCTCCTCCATGCTCATGTTCCCTGTCAGCCCAGAGCCCCTCCGAGCCGCCCTCAGCCCCCACCCAAGGATTTTCCTCTCGGTCTCCTGATCCCCCCTTTCTCCCAGCAGACGGTCATGCCAAGGACGGCAGCTCCTGGCCTCGGTGTGTTCTCCTCCGACAGCCCACCCCGGCTGCACTCCGGCTTCCTCCAGCTTCCCAAAGTGCTTTCCTCCCACCCCCGAGCCCTGGCCCAGCCCAGGCAGAGGTTCAGATTGCAATCCCAGCCGCAGATGTGAGGGGAGGAGGCAGGGCTGCCCTCCGCAGGGACTGAAACCTAAACTCCAGGCTTGGCTCGCGCCAGGGCCTCCCCGCAGCCCCTGTGCTGGAGGCCAGCGGCGGGCGGTGGGGGCTCACCGCTCCCTGCCCAGCCCGTTTCCTTCTCCGGTTGAAGGATCTGCTGGGTGCTGCTCCCTGCTCAGACTGCGGCGGGGAGAGATCGGCCGGTGAGAAGAGGCTCCCAACACATCCAGTGGGGCCTGGGCAGCACGGAGACGGGTGTGCTGGAAATTGAGGGAGGGATAAAGAGGCTGAGGATCCAAAGTATCCATCCGTCCCCACCCACCTCGATCCATCCCTCTCTCTGTCCCTTCATCCCCGTGCACCTCGATCCCTCCCTCCATCCCTCTATCCCTTCATCCCCACGCACCTCAATCCATCCCTCCATCCGTCTCTCTATCCCTTCATCCCCATGCACTTCTATCCCCATCCCTCCATCCCTCTCTCTATCCCTTCATTCCCACACACCTCTATCCCCATCCCTCTCTCTATCCCTTCATCCCCATGCACCTCAATCCATCCCTCCATCCCTCTCTCTATCCCTTCATCCCCATGCACCTCTATCCCCATCCCTCCCTTCATCCCTCTATCCCTTCATCCCCATGCACCTCAATCCATCCCTCCATCCCTCTCTCTATCCCTTCATCCCCCGCCACCTCTATCCCCATCCCTCTCTCTATCCCTTCATCCCCGTGCACCTCGATCCCCATCCCTCCATCCCTCTCTCTATCCCTTCATCCCCATGCACCTCGATCCATCCCTCCATCCCTCTCTCTATCCCTTAATCCCCGTGCACCTCGATCCCCATCCCTCCATCCATCTCTATCCCTTCATCCCCATGTACCTCTATCCCCATCCCTCCATCTATCCCTTCATCCCCATGCACCTCTATCCCCATCCCTCCATCCCTCTCTCTATCCCTTCATCCCCATGCAGCTCTATCCCCATCCCTCCATCCATCTCTATCCCTTCATCCCCACACACCTCTATCCCCATCCCTCCATCCCTCTCTCTATCCCTTCATCCCCACACACCTCGATCCATCCCTCCATCTATCCCTTCATCCCCATGCACCTCTATCCCCATCCCTCCATCCGTCTCTCTATCCCTTCATCCCCACGCACCTCTATCCCCACGCACTTCTATCCATCCATCCAAGGAGCTCAATCTATTTGGTTGAACACAGAGAAGGTTACGGGGTGACTCGATCACAGTCTACAACTATCTACGTGGGGAACAAGTATTTAACAATGGGCTCTTCAGTCTAGCAGAGAAAGGTCTAACACGAGCCAGTGGCTGGAAGTTGAAGCTAGACAAATTCAGACCAGAAATAAGGGATGCATTTTTAACAGTGAGAGTGAATAACCATTGGAACAACTTACCAAGGATCATGACTGGGTTGATCACATGCTGCTGATACAAATATTGAAGAGTGATGGTACCAAGACAGATCCCTGTGGAAGCCTATAGTTCAATAGATGAACGTCTGTTGGTCTGTTCCATTATACGTCTGCCAAACTTACAGCTGGTGGCAATCCGTGCAATGTGGTTCTGCAACATGCCATTTTTGACATTTTCAGAAGCAGGCCATCCTGCCAAACCATGTCTTATTCTGAGGACAGGTCCACAAAGGCGGCTGCTGTTCTGAGCCTGGGTTAGTAGCCGGCTCCGATGTAGCTCATCGGTCTGATTACCTAATCACAGGCGCATTGCCCCAGTTCAAATCCAACTTGTTCTTTCAGGGTGCAGTCCTCAGAGGTGGATGTGAGTCTCTGGAGCAGCATCCTTTCCAAGGGTGTGTACTTTACACGTAGTAATGATATCAGCTGGGAGGCTTTCTGATTCTTGGCTGCTTTCCCTGGTTTCAGGACAGTGGTGATTTTTGCCCGTTGTCCCGTTTCTTGGCCATTTGGCCAAAGGCAGGCACACTGGTAAGGAAGCAGGTCAGACAATAAGCTGACCTAGGTTTTCGGGAAGTTTTGGGAAGATGCCAGCCGCACCTGTAGTCTGGCCAAGTTGGTGCACCCTTTGGCCTTGTCTGCATCTTGTCTAGTGAACGGCTTCGACGGGTTCGACGTTGTTGGGAGGTCGGACAGGGAGCGATGCAGCTTTTTCTTCACTTTCCTTTTGTGATGACGACCTGCTTGGGCCTTGGAATTCCGGAAGGTTTGGGTGGCGATGGCGGTGGCTGGGACACGTGGCACTCTGCTTTGGGCAGGGTGAGCATCGCCCAGATTACGGAGCGGCCTCCAGGCCTTCCTGCTTGAGTGGGTGAAATCGAGGCCCTGCATAGCTTTTATCCATCGGCGTTGAGTGATTGCAGGTGTGCAGCTGTAGCAGCAGGGTTACCTGATGTTACTCCTTTGGCAGTATCTCTCTGTATGCCACTCAGAATGGGGCGCTGGCTTTCTGCAGTCACAGGGGATGTTCCTTTTCATGGCCACTTTGAGGAGGCTGATGCCTCTTGTAGTTGGTTATGTTTGTAGGTATTCAGCAAACCCCGGTTTCCCTGCAGGCGTTGTCATAATTCCAAGATGTCTGACGGCTAGCGACGTCGCCAACCCATATGGGAGGGTTGCTCCGATTTGGTGGAGCCAGCGTGGGCTGGGCGCAACGTGGTGGCCTATAGACATTGGTGCTCATAAGTTCCCCGATTCTCGTGGTGATGGCGAGATCGGGTCTCTGGAGCGGACATTCCAGACACAAGACGATGAGGGCATGGATGCCCGTTTTAGCTGTGTGGATGGAGAGGAAAGGCTGGATCTTAGCGGTGGTAGGCAGGACTAATTGGTAAGATTTAGACATAGCCTGGATGTGAGGATCTAGGGAAAGGACTGGCTCCAAGATAACGCCCAGTTTACGAGATAGTAGCAGAGCAAAGTCAGGAACTTTGGTGGCGTTTTACATGGTGGCCTGATTGGTTCAGCAAGGGCCCAATCCAGGAAGGTGCTGAGCACCTCTTGATGGCTAGAAGTCAATGGGAACAGCACTGAGGATGCTCCACTCCCGGTGGGGTTGGCTCCTGAATGACCTGGCTGGACTCTCTTGACAAGGGACATTTAGTCCTGGCCTGATTAGAGAAGGCAGCTGTGGTCTGTGGGCTTCATTGGCACGACATCACCTGCTCGACTCTGATGCCTTTCAGCTGTTGAACCTAGTGAACTTGTGCCGGAAACCCAGGTTTCCTGCCAGGCCTTCCAAGGAACAGCCAGCAACAGTTCCTAACGACCCCTCCCGCAGGAGGTTTGGAGACCTACCCCAGGCTGGCTCCGAGCGCGCTAGCGCACTAAAAATAGCATGCAGCTGGGGCAGTGGCAAGGGCTGGAGGGGCTCCCCCCCCCCGAGCACGTGCTAGGATCTTGGATGGCCCTGGGGGCTAGCCCCTCCCGCTCCTTGCGCTGCCATGGCTACGCTTCTGTAGCTGGTTCAGCGTCAGCGCGGGCACGTCTCCTCGCTGGCACCTTCGCCCCCGGCTAAGGTCAGTGGTTGAAATTGACAAGGACCACGTCTTTGTTGAAGATATCCTCGGACTGACTCCCAGGGGGAGCCGATAAGGACAGAATCCCAGAGTTTCCAGTGGGGATTACTGCTGATTGACTAGTATTGTTTGAATTCCCATCGCACCGAGGAGTCCCAGCCCTGGACCGGGACTCCCTAGCGCTGGGCAGAACAGGAGATGGTCCCTGTCCCAGAGAGCTTGAAATTTCAGCATAAGTCAAGAGACAACATGTACATTGGCCAAACCGGACAGTCTCTACACAAAAGAATAAATGGACACAAATCTGACACCAGGAATCATAACATTCAAAAACCAGTGGGAGAACACTTCAACCTCTCTAACCACTCAGTAACAGACTTCAAGGTGGCAATTTTGCAACAGAAAAGCTTCAAAAACAGACTCCAACTAGAAACTGCTGAACTTGAATTAATATGCAAACTAGATACAATCAACTTAGGCTTGAATAGAGACTGGGAATGGCTGAGCCATTACACACATTGAATCTATTTCCTCATGTTAAGTATCCCCAAACCTTCTTGTCAAACTGTCTTAAATGGGCTATTTGATTATCACTACAAAAGTTTTTTTCTCCTGCTGACAACAGTTCATCTTAATGAATTAGCCTCTTAGAGTTGGTATGGCAACTCCCACCTTTTCATGCTCTCTGTATGTGTATCTATATCTCCTCACTATATGTTCCATTCTGTGCATCCGATGAAGTGGGCTGTAGCCCACGAAAGCTTATGCTCAAATAAATGTGTTAGTCTCTAAGGTGCCACAAGTACCCCTGTTCTTTTAACAAATAGATCCAGCCCGATGGGGGAGCACAAGGAAATGATGGGACAATATCGGTCAATGGGACAGGCAGTGGTCTCTGCGCACCAGCTGTGGCAAAGGGGTTTGGAGACATCACGGCAAAGGAGGGTTTTAAGGAGGGAATTGGAAGGATTTGTGGATGTTTGTGTGGAGCAGGGGAGAAACCACGAAGGGGCTTGTTTGCAAATGTAACAAGTGGGTGATGGAGGCTGCAGCCAGGGGCTGATCGGAGGCAGGAGCAGACAGCTTGATAGCGAATGAGAGACGGGAGGTCGGCTGGGGATAGAACGCGAAGGCCCTTGAACGTGAAGACGGGCAGCTTGCACTGGATGTGACAGAGAGCGGGGAGCCAGTGGTGGGACTCAAAGAGAGCCAATGCAATGGGCTAGGAAAATGATCTTTGCAGCAGCTACAAGGGCTGAGTGGCTTCAAGGGAGGCAAGATTCCATTAGTGGAGGCTCAGAGCAAAGGACACGACTGCAGGTGAGACGGGAGAGAGGAATGGGGTTTGCATTCCCTGGACTGCCGGGGGAGTTTGCTAAGAATTCAGGCTCTGGCAAGTTCACAAGGCATTGACCAAACTTTCAGATGGATCCCAGAACGTGCCTGTGAGTAGGAAATGACCTCGTATGTGCACACACCGATTCTGCTCCATTACTTAGGACTGCAACGTAGAACTTTAAAAAAAAAACCATCGCCAAGAAGGGTGTGTGGATTTGATGGATCAAGTTCAGGGGTGATCTTAGAGATTCAATTTACCTGCAGGATTGTGGTCACCGTCCGGGGTCTCGTTACCTGGGCAGTGCTTGGGTGACCTGTGGCTCTGAGACAGCTGGGGGGTCATTAAGGGCAGGAAGATTTCACACCCGCTCCCAGTTTTCTCCTCTGTGATTGTATCACTGACCCTGAGCTGGAGGGAGGCTTCCATCTGGAGATTACGCCTATGCTTTCTGCCCTGGCGTCTTGTCAAGAAGTGATGTAGCATCTTCCGGGAGGTGATGAAAGCCCCATAGAAATGACTTGGTGAGAGAGGAAATGCACAGGGAGAATGAAGAATTGAAGAGTGAACGCAGATCGCCAGCCTGGAAGGCTCATATCGAAGGATGCAAAGTTAAAAACCAATCAACCAATCAAACATGGTCACCCAGATGCTGACAGCCTTGTACTGACACCCCCACCCCAGTCCCATGTACTAAGTGTTTGTCAGCAGATCTCTGCATACCCCCAGTGCAGCCAGGGGCGGGACAGCGTTCAGGTATCATTGGGAGCCTGGGGCTGCTACCCTGGGTCAGACTATTGACCCACAGCCTCCTGCATCTAGCAGCGGCCAGTAGCTGATACTTCCAAGGAAGGCAAAATCCTCCATGATGCACCTACCCACTCGTGCAGTATTGAGCATGGGCCGGGAGAAGGGAACTGCTCCTCCCTGACAACTTGATGACTAGATAGATAATGGAGCAATTGCATGGGGGGAGGGGGAATGGACTAGTAAATCAATAATACAATAAAACCCATGCCCGTTTCTCATCTAGTGCTTTTCAGCTGTCAGCCTTAACGCACTTTACAACCTGTTTTAAATGGCTTGATCTCTGCACACGCCTGGGAGGCGGGGCAGTGCTATCATCCCCATTGTACAGGTGGGGAAACTGAGGCCGAGAGCAGGACTAAGGGACTTGCCCATGGGCACACAGGAAATCCATGGCAGAGTAAGAAATTGACCGGTGCCAGTGCCTGAACCAAAAACTGGACCATCCTCCCTCCCCGTGCAAACATTGTCCAGCCTACAGGTTGGTGGCAAACCATTCAACGCCATCACAGACTATTTGTAGCTGATGTTGTGGGGTTTGTTACCTGACTCGCCGACTTTGTGTGAGTGCTGCACGGGGATTCATGAGCTTTCGCCTTCTGGGACCATTCAATAAATAAAGCCCCCCCGCCGTGCTCTACCATCCTGGGGAGCCGCCTGTAATCCACCTACATCCAGAGCATTTCGGCTCAGCAGGGCGGCAGTTCTTAGGGTCTCTGGTCAGCAGTGCTGCATTTTGGGGTGGCCACTGGTAGCAGCATCGCACTGAGTGGCCCGGGGTATGTGTGTGTCAGCAGGATTGTCTTGCAGAGCAGCTTTTGGGGGTAGCGTTGCATGAGAGCGGAGGCAGTGACGCCTCTGCTCTATAAAGGTCGGGACTCACTCTGTCTCATTTGCTAGCCACAGAGTTTCCTGTTCCCACTATTTCCCCAGCCTTGAATGCCCCCTCAATCGCTCGTCGGCTCCACGCCCAGTCCCAGCGCTCCTGTCGCCTTTCTTTTCCCTGCTTAAAACGCGTGTTGCGGGGGAAAAGGCCAAAAGGAGCAGGGAGGATTCCACAGGCTGGAAGCTCAGGGGACTGGTGGGAGTCGGGTGCTTGACCTGCCTGGCAGGTCCCTGCTGGGAGACCTGGGAAGCGCTACAGTGACTGTGGGCGTAATGCCCACATGGCTGGGCCATAAATTCCAGCCGCTGACCCCCCGAGCCAGGCTTCCTGAGCCCCAGCGCTGGGCCTCCCGCTGCCAGCGTACGTGAATTCTGAGCCCAGAGCCGAGTGGCCGGAACCCCCTGCTTATCGGCAGCCTGGTGCCCTCCCCAGCAGCGGATATTTTTGTTTGCCAGTCTCCCCCCTTGTTCAAAGCCAGCACACAGAGTGCAGCCTGCGACACACCCGGCCTGGGCAGGGCTGTTTCTCTTCCTGTCTCACAATAGAGCCTCGTGTTTACAAGCCACACCGAATGGACTTTTGCTGAACTAGGACAAATAACCAAAGGCCAGACATTTGCATAAGAAGGTCGCCGTGACCACGGTGGGCGGGGACAGTTTTAGAGCCACATTTTTAAAGCTTCCCCTTGTTTGTAAGAATTCCTCGGCCATGTGCGTTTCTTGCACAGCCGGATTAGAACTTTCTTCCCCATTGGACAAATATTGTGCCTTTAAAAATAGTCTGGGGGCTGATTTTCTGTCCTGCGAAAGCCTGTCTATGCCATGCCCTGAGAGTGTAATGGGACTTCCCTAATATTCCCCTGGCTCTCATTTAGATCCGTCCATCTGTGTCGTGTTGCTGCATGCTGCTAAACAGCTGCCAAACTCCACTCCAGAGGTGGCTGCATTTCTGTGGCAGAAAAAGCACTTCTGGTGCCTGGTTTTCATATCAGCGTCACCTAGTTGGGAAGACACTGGGGCTGACGCACGAGTAAGATCAGCCCAAGACTTTTAAAATGCTGTCCATGCCCACAGCAGAGTCATTTGTGCCTCAGTTTCCTGATCTGGAAAATGAGGATTATGACACTGCCTTCCTTTGTAAAGTGGGTGAAAAGCGCCCTGGAAGCGTTGTTTATTAATACTTATCATCATCCTCCAGGCCGATGGAATTTCCCCAGCCTCCCTGCATAAAGGCCTGAATAACAGGACTTACTTTCTCTCGCAATATCTCCCATTTATCCCTCTCTTTTTCCTCTCTGTCATTTCTTCTTTGTCTCTCCCCCACTCATCCTCCTTCTGCTAGCTCTCGTTCTCTCATTCCTCCCCCCTCGCCAGATCTGCTCCAGCCCCTCTCCTCAGCCCGGTAATAGACAACGAGGTCGCTGCAGTTCTGAAAGGCTCAGGAATGCTTTTAGGTGGCGGGGTGCCCTGGCCTTGCTATCGCTGTATTTTTGACTCTGTGGTTTAGTTCAAGGCTCCTTCGTCCTGCCGCGTGGCAGGGAGGGGCAGGGAACACATCCTCTGTCTGCCTGATGGGATCGCACACAGCCCGGAGAGGTGTGATCTGCTGGACGGGAGAGGTGGGCGAATTTAAGAGACGCGTCCTTTGCTTAGCCACTGGTATGAACCGCAGGGAAATCGGTCTGTAGCCTCCCCAGGTCCCCACGCCAGGTTCCAATGAACGGAATGGGTGATCTAGGGAGAAAGGCCGTTGGTTACTACACGGCCCCTTCTCGCAGGTGAAGAAAGCCTTGGCAGATACAGAAGCAGCAGGCAGGTCACAGGTCTCCAGCATGTTCTCCTTGGATGGTCCTGGGCTCACGTTCATCTCTGAGTTTTGGTGCTGGACTGAAGCTTCTCTCCACAGAGCACGTCCCTCTCAGACAACCTTCCCGCCTCCCCCCCATGACTCTTTCTCATGGCAAATAGTCTTTATCTGTGGCCAGTCCAGGATCTAGCTCCCCTGGTGACCATTGAAGGAGGCGGCTCAGATATGGGGGAAGTTCTTATGCTGAGGACACAAGCCGGGGTTTGAGACCCTCCCGTTCGTTGCAAACAGTGCCCCACCCCCCAGGCAGGCAGCAAATGGGGACAGCTCGGGGGTGCTACTGAGCTGGGCTGATGCTGAAGTGAAAGGGTCAGTCAGGCATGATGGAGCCAGGAAGGCTCCAGGAAATGATTTCAACCCGTACTCAGCCTGATTTCCAATCAAGCTGTTGATGTCATCAGAAGCTAGATCTGAACCAGACGCCCCCGCGGCACACTCAGCCGCCAGCCCACAGCAGACACTGGTGCGTTCACCCGTCCATACACGGTCCACTCGATCCCACCCGTGTGCAATACACTCCCTGTCCTCCATCCACTGCACGCTACCCCGGCAGATACACGGCCTGCGCTTTGGCACGTGCTCTCCTAACCCTTCTCCCTCTGTGTCCACTAGGGGGCGTGTGTGTGTCCACACTGGCTAGACCCGTGTGTCCCAGCCCAGGCAGAGACCCGTGCATTAGCATCCCTCGATCTAGCCCGCTACAAATAACGGCCTGGACGCTGCGGCACGGGCTGGCCACCCGAGCTCAGACCCAGGTCGCCGAGGGGGTTAGACTCAGGCTGCGTTTCTAAGCCGTGTCCACACCACTAGTTTTACCACGTGAGTTGAGCGCTGCTGGCTCAAGCCTGTTTCTCTGGGCTGGGAAACACGTTCCCAACTGCAGCCTGGGGCATCCCCGGGGCTCTGACGAGGGAGGGGCCAGAGGTGGCTGCGTCTCTATTAGGGGCTCCCTCATGTCTGTCTGCCGGCCTCGGTACTTCTCCCCATGGCTTAAATGAAAGCAGGACACTGGACATTCAGGGGGCCCTGACTTCCCCCCCCCCCCGCATCATTCAAGCCCTGACATCCCCATAAACATCCCCCTTTTACAGTCACACACCACTCGCTCAGCTCACGTACTGCACACGTCCACAGCCCATAGAACGGCTCCCGCTCACACAGACACACCCACTCACTCCTGACTTCCCCGGGAAATCGCCGCTGAGCTGCCTTCTTCAGTCACGGGACCTTTAATCTCCCCTGGCCACTCTGAGTGCGCTATTGTCCCCAGCACCAGCAGCATGATGCCAGCTTCCTTCCCCCGGCCTCACCTCTTCCCCTCTTGAGCCAACACTGCAACAATGGGTGTGGATGGCTGGGCATTTATCCAAGTGAGGGAGGGCTCTGAACAGACACTCGTCTGTCTTCAGCCGCGTTCCCCAAGGCTGATTGGACAGACATAAATAGAGCAGCCGAACTGCTCGGCATTCTAAAACAGGAGACAGTGTTGTCTAGTGGTTAGCTCAGGAGCATGGAAATCAGGACCGCTGGGTTCTATTCCCAGCTTCGCCTCTCACTTGCTGGGTCACCTTGGTCAAGGCACTTACCTTCTCTGAACCTCAGTTTACCCTCCTGTCAATTAATGGATTTATCCTGCGTTTAACTACATGACACAGACAATGAGAGGCTTAATGTTTATAAAGTGCTTTTGTATCCTCGGGTTACCAGTATCCAAAGGGCAGAGAGAACACATGTTGCCACTACTTAGGGTACGGAGGCTACGTTGGCTTTTTCAAAAGTTTCTGTTTTTCACAACATTTTCCATGACATTAATTGACATTTTTTATCAAAATAGTTTTTAAAAGTTTTCATTTGCAGAAAAGCTAGTTTTGAGCAGGAAACCCTGCTTTGCACTATGTGAAAAAGGTCCGTGACAATTTCTATTAAAAAAAACTGGCAACAATTCTGCGAACAAACATTCAAATCCACGTCCCTGTTTTTCAACCAGCGCCGAACGTCGCAGCGGTGCTGGATCCAGCATCGCACGGTGGGGCCAGAGCGCAGCATGGGCGGGAGGCGTCAGGGAGTAACACTGACAGCGAGTGATTAATGAGTCTGTAGCGGTGGTGGCTGGAGCTCATCAGAGCTCAGTTCCAGACACTAACATCTGGATTGTTATTAAGGTGCAAAGAAAGTAACAATTTGGGGGAGGGGTTAGCTCAGGGGCGGACAAACTTTTTGGCCTGAGGGCTGCATCGGGTTTAGTAAATTGTATGGAGGGTTGGTTAGGGGAGGGGGTCATGGCCCAGCCCCCACCTCCTATCTGCCCCCCTGCCCCAGGACTCCTGCCCCATCCGACCCACCCTGTTCCCTGACAGCCCCCTGGGACCCCTGCCCCATTCACACACTCCCTGCTCCCTGACTGCCCCCGGATCCCTACTGCCCCATCCAACCCCTCCTCTCATTCCTGACAGCCCCCCAGGACCCCTGCCCCATCCACACCCCCCCGCTCCCTGTCCCCTGACCGCCCCCAGACCCCCACCCCGACTGCCCCCCGCTGCCCCATCCAACCCCTCCTCTCATTCCTGATGGCCCCCCCCAGGACCCCTGCCCCATCCACACACCCCCGCTCCCTATCCCCTGACCGCCCCCGGGCCCCCATCCCCGCCTCCCCCCGCCACTGCATCCAACCGCTCTCATTCCTGATGGCCCCTCCCGGGACCCCTGCCCCATCCAACCCCCCCTCCTTCCTGATGCCCCCCCAGGAGCCCTGCCCCCATTCAACCCCGTTCCCCCCCGATCACTCTGACCCCTATTCACACTCCCGCCCCCTGACCACCCCCCCAAACTCCCCTGTCCTCTATCCAACCCCCCCTGCTCCCTGCCCCCTTACCGCGCTGCCTGGAGCACTGGTGGCTGGTGCTGCCACAGCCGGGCCACACGGCCGCCACCGCGCAGCTCAGAGACCGGGTCAGGCCGGGCTGCACTGCCCCAGGAGCTCACAGCCCCGCACCCAGAGCCTTGCATTTTAGCAGAGCCCTTTCCTCTGTGGCCCAGGCAGCGTGGGAGACCTGGAATGTGCACTGAACAGTAAGTTATTGGAAGATGATCGAGGCTAGACAACAACCTTAGTCTTACTGGGTTTATGTTTAATGTGTGAGCTCAAGGACGGCCGCAGAGCCGGCTGAAACCCTCCCCTTCAAATCACGGTTTTTTAAAATGGCCTTTTTGGATTAAACAACATTTTTTGAAAAAAAAATCTCATTTTTCTCAAAGACTTTGGGGCTTGTGCCAAAAAACCGAACTCGATGCAGTTCTTGGCCCCAAAAGTGAAACGTTGCAGCTGCCAAAAATGGAAAGTATTGGTGGCTTCCAGGATTTTAAGGAAACCCACTAACTTTTAGCGGGGAAAAGGAAAAAAAAAAGTCATGTCCCAAACAGCTCTGCACTGATTACCCTGGAGACCTCTCCTGAACAAAAGAACAGGACCAGCACGGCCATTGGCATGGGGGCCAGCTTCTCCCAACCCAAGCCCCTTGCCATGAGATCTTAATCCTGCCCTGACGGGACCCCTTTCTAGAGGGCAGAGGAGCCTCTAACACCCATTCAATCATTGGCCTCTCTGCTGAGACTGCCAGGAGCGTGGCTGGTAGTGGTGGTCTCGTGGTGTGGATGCACGGCGACTAAGCCATGCTCGGAGAACCCACCAACTCATTTCATGCCACTATTGCCACCAGCTGTTCTTAAACCTTTGGTGTAAGACACTGATTAGCGATCAAAACCGCCTTCACCAAACAAGGACACTCCACCAAAGAAGCAGATCACATCTTTGAACAGGCGACCGAAACACCCTAAATTTCAGTACAGAAATAATGACCCCCCCAGACTGCGCACCCCTAGCTGTCTCCTACCCCGCCCCCCACTGGAACCCACACAGGGGTATCATCAAACAACTATGACCCATACTCGATGGGGACCCCATCCTGAAAGAAATATTTCCTGAACCCCCCCTCTTCTGGCCTTCAAACAACTCCCCAATCTCTCCAAGTCTCATCATAGCTCCCCACAGACCAGGACACGCCAACTCAAAGCGGCACCAGACCCTGCCAGAACAATAGATGCAAAACCTGCAGCCGCATCTTCATTGCTACAATGATCAACACCCCCCACAAAACACCATTCAAGATCCATGGGATGCCCATCACAACATGTGGCGTACCCTATCCAGTGCACTAAATGCCCCAACAACCACTATGTGGGTGAAACCGGACAATCACTGCACTCTCGAATGAACTCTCACAGGAAATGATAAAAGACAAAAACAACCTATCGCACGAGGGCGAACACTTTTCACCAAGCGATCACTCCGTATCTGACCTCTCAGTCCTCATCTGCAAAAGGAAACCTGCACAGCACTTTCCAAAGACGAGCCTGGGAGCTTAAATTCATTACTCTGCTAGACGCTAAAAATCACAGACTGACCAGAGACACTGGATTTATGGCTCATTACAACAATCCGTAACCCCCTCTTTTTGTCCTGTGACTACAGGAGTGTTAACGGACCACTTCACCTTCAGTGATCCCTTAGGATATATGCTAACTAGTTATGCTAAACTATCTGTTGGATCTTGCATTTAGCTGCGACACCCGGAGTACCTTTCCCAGACCTGACCGAGCTCGAAAGCTTGATTCTCTCACCAACACAAGTTGGTCCAACAAAAGATACATAGGTGCCAACTCTGTAGGTGCTCCGTGGCTGGAGCTCCCATGGGGGGGAAATGGTGGGGGCTGAGCACCCACCAGCAGCCCCCCCCATCAGAAACTCCCCCTCCCTCCAGAGCCTCCTGCCCGCTGGCTGGGCCCTGCGGATCAGCGCCTCCCCCTCACTCCCTGCGCCTCCCGCCCACCACCATCAGCTGTTTGGCGGCATGCAGGAGGCTGGGAGGGAGTGGGGAGGAGCGAGGATGCGGCATGCTGGAGGGAGGGGGCGGAGCAGGGTGGGAAGAGGCGGGTGGGGGTGGGGTCTTGGGGGAACGGGTGGAGTGGGGGCAGGGCCTGGGGCAGAGCCAGGGGTCGAGTGCCCCCCAGCACATTGGGAAGTCGGCGCCTGTGAAAAGAGACGACCTCCCCCACCTTGTCTCTCAGATTAGCAGCCGACAGCCGGAACTGGCCAAAGCTCCTTCTGGCCCAGGAGATGCTCATGGAAACAATTTGAAGAACAACTCCATCCCCACCAAAGCTGGGGGAGGGGGAAATCAGCTGCCAAACTCAAAGCAGCTCTTCCCCCGTCCCGGCGATGAGGCCTTGCACAAAGGGACTGAAGGCAGTTTTGCAGTGGCAAAGGCTGGGGGCGGGGGGAGCAGCTGAGGTTTGTTTGCTGCAGAAGGTTAACATTAGTGCTCTCATTTTTGTGTGTGGTGGTATATTACACGCACACTCTGCCTGTCATATTTCCAAGCCAGATCAGGCTGCGTGTCTGGAAAGCATTATCCGAATGGCATTATGCATTAGACATTAATGAAGAGAACATGTGAGCTCTGCTCTCCAGCGCGGAGACTTCAAAACCAGAGCTGGGCTTGCATTAAAACCTACCTCGGGTCCCTCTTGGTTCTCCGCGGCTTGAGTGACAGGTCGGTAAATATTTGCTGAACTGGTTCATCCGGAGTTCTCTCTGGAAACGAAAATAAACCCAGGGAGAGGAACAGTGTTGGGGAGATGGGTTAGGAACATCAGAATGGCGCTCACGTCTGAGACACATACAGCCTGGTGCTTTAGATTATGGGACTGGGAATCAGAACTCCTGGGTTCGCTGTCTCGGCATGTGACCTCGGCCAAGTCCCTCCGTCTCACTGTATCTGGATTTCCCTGTCTCTATCATGGAGATAATAGCACATCTCACCTCTCAGGAGTGCAGGGAGCTCTCAGAGGGAAGCTGCTATAGAAACACAGGGGGGTTGGTATTTAACTTGGTGTCCTACCTCGGACTTCAGCCAGGGCCTTTTCCTCCTTCCAGAATGAAGTACAAAGCCCCTCTCCATGTCCCTGCTCAAAAAGGCAGCTGGACAATAATGCAACACTTCTCCCACAGGGGAGAAGAACGTTTCCTTCCTGACCCCATCTAGTTCTTAGTTTATGTCCTGAAACATGGGCCAATGGCCCTTGTAATGTTTTCCCTAAGCCTGTTATTGGAGCTACTGTTCCTTATTCACATGTCCAATCCTCTTCTGAGTCTTAATAAAATATCTGCCTCATTAATGTCCTGCAGTGGTGAGTTCCACAGGTTTATTATACTGATGTGGCAAGTGTCAGCAGATGGCGCTGTTACTCACGTTTTTCTTAGCGGGTTTTCTTCTCATAGAATCAGAGAACTGGAAGGGACCTCGAGAGGTCGTGTAGTCCAGTCCCCTGCCCTCAAGGCAGGACTAAATATTCTCTAGACCAGTGGTTCCCAAACTTCAATAACCTGTGAACCCCTTTCACTAAAATGGCAAGTCTCGTGAACCCCCTCCTAAAAATGAATATTCCCAGGGATCTTCTCCTTTACCTGAGTAGAAATGATAAAAGCAGCGATCTTGGACATATAATATTTGTTTTTATGACATTCATATTACACACTATTTATTATTATTTATCATTACAGTATTTTTATTATATTATGAAAATGGCAACATTCTTCCAAGATCTCACTGTCGTAGCTTGTATCACTTGGAAGAAGCCTGTTAGAAGACAAGGCTCCTATGTGTCATCAGGGAGTATCAGATGTGAAACAGCAGGAAGGGATTTAAGAAGCCAACTCAAAGTTCCTCCTACACAAGCATTCAGGTCTTCAGCAGTCCAGGCAAACAATGCACATTACAACAAAGCTTAAACGTGTTCTTCATAATAATTAAAAAAAAACAATACTAGCTGCCTATTCAATTTTAAAAACAGCAAAAAATATCCACCTGCCTTTCCGTTTCTTATAGGGAGTCTTGAAGTGTAAATCTCCTCACGGTGATAGAGATGCTTGCTTTGATCTGCTTAGCTCTTGGGAGTCCAGGGGCTCCAGGCTGCTGGCCCCATACTGCCCAGGGTCCCTAGGGGTGGCTCTGTCCGCCATTAGGGAATTTTTTCCTGAGAACCCCCTGTAGCATTTCACAAACCCCAGTTTGGGAAGCACTGATCTAGACCATCCCTGACAGGGGTTTGTCCAACCTGCTCTTAAAAATACCCAATGATGGAGATGCCACAACCTCCCTAGGCAATTTATTCCAGTGCTTAACCACCCTGACAGTTAGGAAGTTTTTTCCTAATGTCCAACCTAAACTGCCCTTCCTGCAATTTAAGCCCATTGCTTCTTGTGCTACCTCAGAGGTTAAGAAGAACAATTTTTCATCCTCCTCCTTGTAACAACCTTTTATGTACTTGAAAACGGTCATCATGTCCCCTCTCAGTCTTCTCTTCTCCAGACTAAGCAAACCCAATTTTTTCAATCTTCCCTCATCGGTCATGTTTTCTAGACCTCTAATCATTTTTGCTGCTCTTCTCTGGGCTTTCTCCAATTTGTCCACATCTTTCCTGAAATGTGGCACCCAGAACTGGACACAATACTCCAGCTGAGGCCGTATCAGTGTGGAGCAGAGCGGAAGAATTACTTCTCATGTCTTGCTTACAACACTCCTGCTAATACAGCCCAGAATGATGTTCGCTTTGTTTGCAACAGCGTTACACTGTTGACTCATATTTAGCTTGTGATCCACTATGACCCCCAGATCCCTTTCCGCAGTGCTCCTTCCTAGGCAGTCATTGCCCATTCTGTATGTGTGCAACTGATTGTTCCTTCCTAAGTGGAGAACTTTGCATTTGTCCTTATTGAATTTCATCCTATTTACTTCAGACCATTTCTCCAGTTTGTCCAGATCATTTTGAATTTTAGTCCTATCCTCCAAATCTTCTCGTGTCCTTTCCCACTATCATATGATATCACCCAGTCGGTAGCCCTGGCAAGATCTTCCATGGTGCATGGTTCTTCCAGGAGCTCGGTCAACCAACATCATCACATAATCATAGAAATACCAGGCTGGAAGGGACGCTGAGAAGTCATCAAGTCCAGCCCCCTGCACTGCGGCAGGACCAAGTAAACCTAGACCATCCAACTTGTTTTTAAACACTTCCAATGATGGAGACACTCCACAACCTGCTTTGGAAGCCTATTCCAGAGCTTGACAACCCTTAGAGCTAGAAAGTTTGTCCTAAATGTCCCTTGCTGCAGATTAAGCCCATTACTTCTTGTCCTACCTTCAGAGGACTTGAAGAATAATTGATCACCGTCCTCTTTATAGCCACCCGTAATATATTAACATGACATACAAGACAACAACTTAACTCTAAGGTAAAGCTACGGCACCATCTATTGGTGTAGGTGCTGTCTACACTGATCATTATAATGTCAGAAGGGACCATTGTGATTTTCTAGAATGACCTCCTGTCTAACACAGGCCATAGGACTTCCCCAAATTAATCCCTGTTTGAACTAAAGTAGAAGTGGTCAAAGCCTGGACCCTGGGATGTTCAGAGAACTTTCTACGGTTTTGATTGGACTTTCTCTGCCCTGTGCTGATTGGCGGTTTGATCCAGCCCTTCCCCTCCCTCCGTCTCTTCACCTCAGCTTCACTCTCCCCCCCAAAACTGTGGTTCTAACTTAGAGTTGGCTGCCATCCCACAGTTCACTCTGCTCATGTGTTCAACCCCATCCCCACCTGCCCTGTCTATTTAGATGGTAAATATTTATACCCTGTATGGAAGCCCCCTTCTCACCCCGATCTCCTGACACCTCTATCTCAGCAGGGCTTTTCAGTAGCAGATGAGGAGAGCAGAAGTGAATGAGATCCAAAGATCAAGGGGTTGCATCTTCATACCCATGAGTTACCCCAGCCCAGGACTCTGGGGATGGACTGTGCCACTCCATGGGAACTGAACTGGCACTTAGAATCACAGAATCATAGAATCTCAGGGTTGGAAGGGACCTCAGGAGGTATCTAGTCCAACCCCCTGCTCAAAGCAGGACCAATTCCCAACTAAATCATCCCAGCCAGGGCTTTGTCAAGCCTGACCTTAAAATCCTCTAAGGAAGGAGATTCCACCACCTCCCTAGGGAACCCATTCCAGTGCTTCACCACTCTCTGAGTGAAAAAGTTTTTCCTAATATTTGAGCCAGGCCAGGTCTCGAGGGATGGAATTTGCCCTTCCTGCCAATCTGGGTCTGTGGGACAAGGAAAATTCTCACTTCATTGCTTTGTGTTGTGGTGGCACTGGCTGCTGCAACTGAGATCAGGGCCTATTGTGCAAGGGGCTGTATGTGCACATTGAGAGAGGCCCAAAGATCTAAATAGACTTGACAGATGCAGCGTGGGAGGGAAAATTCAGAGAGAAGAATTGACTTGCCCAAGCTCACCAGCTGAGCTGGATGAGAACCCAGGGCTCCTGAGTCCCAGCCCAGTGCCTGACCCGCCACACCACACCACACTGCTTCCCCCTGGGACATTGGCCACTGTTTTGACAGACATTCCTATGGTGTTCAGCCCACAATAGCCACCAGGGAAATGGAGCCTCATGGCCCTACTTGGGGACTAGGGTAAATTCGTGTCCATGTCCCATTCAGCTGGGGACCAAGAGTGCACCGCAAGCCATCGGCAGAGCCAGTAACCGTCCTTCCTCCACCAGTCACAGCCCGGCAGCCACGTGTGAATCGATTGGAAACGCGTCCCTCTTCGCTCAGCCGCACTGAACTGACCTGTGATTCTGACCAGCACGAGGTCTTCGGGGCAGCCAGTCCCTGGGGGCGGATTAGAGACCGAAAAGACCAGCACCACCGAGACAGCAAAACCAGCCCGCTGGCAAGCGCGCCGCACAGAGCGAAGGAGCAGGTCGTGTGGCAGGGCCGGTGCGAGGGGCCCCTGGGCTGCTGCCATTTCCAGGCTAGAACTGCTGTGTTACGTCGCTGCAGAATGACTGGCGTGAAGGGCTGGTGTTTCTCCACCCAGCTGGGCTCCGTTCCTAGCCAGGCCCCAGGCTCGCTTGGGCAAGTCACTTAAACGACTTTGTGCCTCAGTTCCCCCCCACCCCGGTAAAACGAGGATAACAAGACTGGGCGCTGTCGAGCTTTTTCAATACTCAGAGTGTTATATAACTTGTAAGGCTCATTTATCTCCAGACCATCTCTCTAGTTATCCCTCTGGAACCACAGTAATTATTCCTATTAAGTATCATCACTGCTGCAGCACCGTCTAAGAGCTGCACTGAGGCTCGGCAATGTACAAACGCAACCCAGAAGCCAGGTCCTGCCCCAAAGACAATCTGCGATGTGAGGGACGGGTCCTCATTTATCTAATCTACCCCTCAGATAGGATTCCACTCACAGGAGATACAGCTGAGATGGGCACAGAAGGATAAGTCACCATCCTGCCCTTGCCAGCCAGATCCCAGGATGGAAAAAGCAGGGTGACTGCAGGGTGATCCCCCTTGTACCTGCCCAGGAGCATCTGTCCCCACCCAGGTTTGGGAAGGGCCATCCTAGGGTTTTTAACTCACTGATTGCCAGTTTAAATTAACAGGGCTCACCGCAAGCCGGCTTGCTCAGGAACAAATGCTTGCGGAGAGCTTGTACCAACACGTCAGCAAACTACCCTTACCTGGCGGTCTGTTAAGGAACAAGGGACCCCGTGGTTCCAGCCCTGGCATGGAGATTGAAGTTCAATTCTCTGCTCTGCCACAGACCGTTGTGCACGTGTCTCAGGCTCAGATCCCCAGAGGAGTTGATTCCGAAGGGAGTTAGGTGCCTGAAAATCTCTGAGTGCACTCAAAGCCTCTGTATATTGCTTGACCCGCAGCCTGTTCCCTGTACTCCAGCCCCACGCCCCTCCATGTGGCCTTGTCACCGATCATGGGCTCCTGCAGGTCATCCAAGCTGTTCCACACGCCCTTTCTCCAGCTGCCCTTCAATGCAAAAAGATCATCTCAGCCCTCAGGGCCGGCTCCAGCTTTTTTGCCACCCCAAGCGACGAAGAAAAAAATAAAACCTGATTGAGCTGCTGCCGAAGTGCCGCCGAAGAAGAAAAAGGGGAGTGAAGCACCCGCCACCGAATTGCCGCCGAAGACCCGGACATGACGCCCCAAGAACGGATGGATGTGCCGCCCCTTGCTATTGGCCACCCCAGGCACCTGCTTCCTTCGCTGGTGCCAGGAGCCGGCCCTGTCAGCCCTCCTCCACCAGAATCCGGGTCCAGCTGGAGTCAGAACACCCAGGCTGCGAGAGCCCATAGAACCTTAACTGATGGGTCTCGGGGGGGCTGGCCCAGTGTGGAGCAAGGATCTGCCCATGTGGCTCCAGCTGCACAATCCGGGCCTGCGTCAGAGGGAACACTGCCCCTACCTCAGACAGGGAGCTCCGGAGGAACCTGTTAATAGCCAGGAAATAAGCTGCTGGTTTTGATAGAAGGCCCCGATTTAACCCTTCCCCTGCAGCAGCGGAAACAGAGACACGTGGTCTCAATCTGTGGCTCTAACCGCTTTGCCCCAGCCTCAGCAGCACTAAACTGCCCTAAAGAGGCAGCCAGGATCCCCCTGACGGAGACTCCTTGGAGAGCCACCTGCTTCTCCAGCTCTGTGTAGAGGGAGTGGAGGATGCAGGAAGAGGCCGGACAGTGCACAGTCCTTGGCCAGCACAGGGATCTGTGTGAGATTGCTGCCGTCCCATAGAGACCACTGTGCTGCTTATGCCCCCAAACCCTGTAGGCTGCTCGAAATTACGCCAGGTGGTCCCAGGCCAATCCAGAACTGACAGAGTACAGAGGTGGCTTAAAGTCACCTCCACTGACCAGCTCTACTCAGCTACCCCCAGAATTGCAGCCAAGAGTTTAGCCAGGTGAAGAAGGGTCAGAATTGTATTAGTAGCGTCAATTTCACGCTACACGCACAGACTGACAAAAAAATAATTCCATTGATAATAAATCAAAATGCACAGATAGGCAAAGTAAGAAAAATGCTGCTTGAAAACTTGCTAGATGCCAAACGTGGTGATTTACGACTATTAACCAGGCTCGTTACAAATGAACCATCAAAGGGAGAGGCCTTGTTGATTTAAAGATATTTACTTTGCCTACTTTACGTGTGCTGTTTACTGTTACCTGAAAGTGGGCCAGCTGGTGAGCGTAGGGAGGACTAATGACCCACCAGAGTTTGGCAGAAAGCAGCACGTTTATTATACTGAGAGCTAAGCTCAAAAGAAGGGGGTGGGGGTGTCACACACACTCGCATACTCACGCTCTCAGGACAGGCACGGCACTGGAGATGTCAGGATCATTCAAGGTAAGTGTCCCACAGCGCAGCGATGGAGGGTGCGATGGAGGTAAGTCTTCCCGAGGCGCGATGGATTGCAACGTGGCGAGCCACTGGCCAGGCGGTCCGGACGAAGGGCCTTCACGGGAGGTACAAGCTTGTGAGTGCACTGCCGAGCACGTGGCCACTTCCCCTTTTAAGGGCCGGCTCCTCATGGCCTGCGACTAGAGATGACTTGGCCGCGTCTGGTTGGCCACACTCCACCTCAGGCAGTGTCCATGCATTGGGCGTGTGATCACTGCCTAATCAGAGTCCCAGACACCTTGTCTACCTTGGGAGCTTCCAGCTGCTCAAGCAGCCCCTCCACCCCACAAGCATTCCGGGAGGGGGAAAGCCTCTTCAGAGGTATTCAAAGAGGGTGAAGAGACAAAAAGGAGGGGAAAGGTGTGACAGAGCAGGGGGTTGGACTAGATACCTCCTGAGGTCCCTTCCAACCCTGAGATTCTATGATTCTATACCGAGCAGAGTCATTCTTTTAGCCAGGCTGGGTGAGGAATGGTGCCCCTAGCCTCTGTTCATCAGAGGATGGAGATGGATGGCAGGAGAGAGATCACTTGATCATTGCCTGTTAGGTTCACTCCCTCTGGGGCACCTGGCCACTGTCGGCAGACAGATACTGGGCTAGATGGACCTTTGGTCTGACCCAGTCTGGCCATTCTTATAGTCTCATACAGAGCATACAGATCACTGCTGCTCCTACAACACTTACAACTGGTGTTTTAATGGTTCACAAAGCTTTAACTTTTTGAATCTCAACCTCGACTCTCATTAAGTTATTGTCTCCCCTCCCCCCATTAATTTCCAGCAACTGTGAAAATTTAAATATCTAAAAAAGGCTGGAAAACAAACCTCAGTATGATCCGTCAAAATGAAACAAAACCAAAAATCAAATTCTGCCGAGACGAAGTTTAGCGCTAGGGTGCTGACCAAGAAGTGAAACTAACAAGACCGAGACATTGAAACTGACTTTTTGCCCTGCCCTTTACGAGTCAGGCCCTTGGAAATCATGAGACTGGCTTAAAAATCATAAGATTTGGAAGCTAATCAATGGGGAGGGGGGAGAGTCTTTTCATCTGCCCCCCGGTGCTGGAGCCTTTGAGGTTCATATTTCCAAGCTTTTCTCCGCCCCCCGGAGAGCTAGAGACGAACTTTCTTTTTGAAAACAAAAGGCAAAGTGACCCGACGAACCGGCTGTAGCAGGAGCCGAGCGAACTGGACATTTATTACAATTATTTTGGTTTCTTAGCAATCTCGGGCGCTATTAGCGAGGCAAAGAAGGCGAGAACTGTGTCTGAGACATCGCCTTGACAGCTGCCCTCCAATGGCGCTTTCAAACACGAAGCTCCTTTTAGGCAGAACATTATCCCCTGGGCTCGCTGCGGAGGGCGCGTCACTCCCGGGCGAGGAGAAATGGAGGCGGCTAAATGCCAGGAGACTGAGCCGAGCAGGGATGAGTTATTGCTCCTTGTGTCGCTGTCACAGAGGTTTAGGCTCCGGGGCTTTGAGAGCCGGGGAGATACAAGTCCCTGCTTTGCTGTGTCTCAGCTCTGCCAGCTGCATAAATGGATGTGGTGTAGCTATTAAGGCAGCTCATGTCGCAGCAAGGCTCTTTGACAATATCATGCACACGGAGTGCTTCTCGGGTGTCTTCGCTCAAGCTCACTTACTCCGCTTCAGCCTTCATGTTATTCTGAGCTATCAGCCGGAGCAGAAGGGACGGTCAGACGGGGGAGGGAGGATTTTCCAACAGAGCAGGCCTGTGCAAAGCCTGGGCACTTTTCATGTGTCCTTAGTTTGCCTTGAATGCTGGGGCTGTATGAAAGGATCAGAGCGAAACTCGGAGGAACTCCCCCAAGAAATTCAGTTCCCCCAGAGCGGCCGGCCCGGCGCCCCGGCAGAGCGAGTCTCAATAACTAGCCTGTCTGAAGAGGAAGAACCGGTTCAAGCAGTGGAGAAATGGGGCTGCTCTTGCTCTGACCAAGAGTCCCACCCCGCCCCTCACATCCATCCAGGACTGGCCCTGGTGTCACTCCCTGATCCCCTCTCTCCACCAGGTCCCCATGATCTTCTGTCCCGGAATTCACCCCAGATCTTCTGCACGGGCTGCGGAAGGAAAAGCCTTAGAGCAGAGGTGGGCAAACCACATCCGGCCCCTGAGCTCGTGTCCCGGGAGGCTCGTCCCCGGCCCCTCCCCTGCCGTCCTCCCTCCCCCGCAGCCTCAGCTCGCTCGCTCTGCTGCCGGCGCAAGGCTCTGGGCGGTGGGGCTGTGAGCTCCTGGGGTAGCGCAGCTGCAGAGCCCGGCCTGACCCAGTCTCTGTGCTGCGCCGTGGCTGCTTGTCCTGGTGCAGCCGTGCCGCCAGCCCCCAGTGCTCCAGGCAGCATGGTAAGGGAGCAGTGGGTGTTGAATAGAGGGCAGGTCAGGGGCCGGGGGTGTGGATAGGGGTGGGGGCAGTCAGAGGATGAGGAACGGGGGGGGTCAATGGATGTGGGGGTTCCAGGGGCGGTCAGGGAGAAGGGGTGGTTGGATGGGGCAGTGGTGTGGGGGGGCAGTCAGGAAGGGGAGGAGAGGTTGGATGGGGTGGCGGGGCATCTGGGGTGGTCTGGGGACAGAGAGCGGGGGGGGGTGGATGGGGCAGGGGTCCCGGGGGGGCATCAGGGGGCAAGAAGCAGGGGGGTCAGCTAGGGGGCAGGGGCCAGGCCACGCCTGGCTGTTTGGGGAGGCACAGCTCCCCCAGCCGGCTCTCCATACAATTTCTGAAACCCGAGGCAGCCCTCAGGCCAAAAGGTTTGCCTGCCCCTGCCTTAGAGGCTGGCCCCAAATACTCTGGGGGTTCAAAGCCCTTCCCTGCCTGTGAGAGGATGGATCGCACAGTAACTGCCCTGTTCTGCTCACTCCCCGTGAAGCACCTGTCATTGGCCACTGTCGGAAACTGATTTTTAGTTTTTTACTGAAATGAAAAGAACAAACCAAAAACCCCAAAAACTTTTGACCAAAAGGAACATTTTTTTTTTACAAAAATGCTCATGTTGGTTAAAAAGCCATTTTTCATTGAGAAAAAAAATCTTTTGACCGTATGTAATTTATATATCCAGCAGCACCCTGGCTAGGTGTGTCCAGTCCCCTCTGGTGCACCATTCCCACAGGATGACACCCTACTATTGCCAGCAGCTAATGGAGTTCCTCCCTTAGCTCAGGTGATAGAAAGAGGTACATTGGTGTTAGAGATCCTGGAGAATCCCCTCTGGTGGGGATTATTATACATACGTGTTTGTCAGGCACTTCGATAACCCCAACAATGGGCAGGGTATTGTTATGACAGGTGTCATCAGGTGGCACTGTTACACACAATATTCCAGCTTATTTTTCTTAGCATGCAAGCAAGTTTTGACACCTGGGAAGACATGCTGTGCAGTTGTTAGTTTGGGGTATATAAATGTCTACATTTTGGCAGTTGGGGGAGGGAGGGAGCTGTGTGAGCAGAAGGAGCATTTGCTACCCGCTATAGGCTCTGATTAGAGTAAGTTCTTGAGGCAGAGCTGCTCCTGGAGAAATAGATGTTAGGCTGAGATTCCCAGGAGAAGGGATTGCCCTGCATGCTGTTTGACCAGCTCTGTTCCAGGACTAGTGTGTGTATAAATAAAGTAAGGAACGCTTAGAACATACCCAGACTCCACCTCACTGATTTCTCCTCTGCTGGGAAGTTGAGGTGGACGGCCCTGGACATCTACTACTGCTCACCAGCAGGGCAACCCTGGTATGAGAACAGGACACTGGTATCGGTAGAAAGGGCAACAATATAACTACCTAGACAGATGGGCCCCACCTGCTTAGCATATGCCTAATGGAACCCTTGCTTCCAGCTGCCAAAAGCCCATTCCAAATCCTTGTCTATGCTCAGAGTGGCAAACCCCTGAGTGGCTGCTGTGATTTCCATTTACACCAGGCTGATTTGAGTTTCATTTAAGTCGAGTGGAATCAGGTTTAAGCTAATCTCAAATGAGCTGCTTTTAACCCCAAACCAGAGCAGCCCCACAGGGCTTGCACAGGAATGAAACTAGATTTAGAAACTCCCACCTTTAAACGGCTGCAATTCCTGGTCAGGCCCCAGAGACTCTTCCCCTGCCCTCCGAGGAGTTTGCCAGGGTGCCTTGCTTTAAAGGGTTGATTAAGCTGGTGGATCCTGTTTGGGGCATAGGGGTTGGGAACAGCTCTGTGCTCCCTGGAAACAGCTGGCCTGAGAGGAATGAAGCTAAGATGCCTCCTTTCTCTTTCTGTCTCGCCCTGATTCTCTTGCTCTGCGTCTCTCCCCCCGCCTCTCCACTCCTTTGTTCCCGCCGAGGAGCAGGCCGTGTCTGTCTCTGGCACTGTTACAGGCCTTCAGGAGTGCAGCGACTTGAGCAATAACAAGGTGCAGGTGTAATCAATCTGCCAAGGACAAGAAAGCTTTTAGCCCTGGAAATCTCAGCTGCAGACACATTAGCCGGGCTGATGGCCTCCTGGAGGCGGATTAGGTTTCAGCTCGGTTGTTTGCATATCAGGAGCCCAGCGCTCGCCCAGTTCTGAGCCTTTATTACATGGAAAATGCTTTAACCCCCCTCCCCGCGCTTTGGCAAGCGGGGGAGGTCTCGGGGGCTTTAAACAAGGGACAGGAGGGGGATTTTCCTGCTCGGAGAAAGTATGAATTCTCTTAATAAACCACCTTTTGCTCAGCCTCTGTAATGGTGCCAGATCCCACAGCTAGCTGGGGGAGAGACTGGCCAGCAGGATCATGCTATTTCCACAGGAAAAGTTAGCCCCAGAAAGGTTTCTTGTGATGAGCAAGCCGGCTTAGAGAGTGACCAAGGGCTCTGTCCCGAGGGGAAACCGAGGCTACACAACTCCCAGCAGACTGGCTGCCCCAGGCCCCATTGAGAACACGCTGCACATAGACCCAGTCAGCTAGCGAGAGATCAGACAGCAGAGCTGGGACTAGAACACAGGTTTTCTGACGCAAGACCCTGGCTCTGCGCCCAAGGGCCACCTTGCTCTTCCGAGCTAGAGGCTTGGCCAGTGTTATCCTTGTCCTCCATCCCTTCAGTGCTGCGCTAACTGCTTGTGTCTCTTCAGCCCAGGGCCTGTCTTCCAGCCCAATGGGCCCCCCATCTTGGTTGGGGCCCTCTAGGAGCGACCAGGAGCGGGGCCAGGGTTTCTGGCGCCCCAGTCAGAATTCGGGGGGCGGCATTTTGTGCGCTCCCCACAGGGGGCGCGAGAGCTTCTGGTTCCGCTCCCATCGCGCCGCCGAAGAAGGACCCTGTGCCGAAATGCCACAGGCGACAGCGGCAGTCATTGAGCTGCTCAATTGCCTGCCGCTGTTTTCCGCGGCACGTCGGCAGAAGGTTCTTCTTCAGCGGTGTGATGGGAGTGGAACCGGAAGCTCCCGCGCGCCCCGTGGGGAGTGCACAAAATGCTGCCCCCCGAATCCTGGCACCCTAGGCCTAATGGAAGTGCTGGCCCTGGGAGCGACTGTGATACAAATATCGAATAATAGCAGTATGGGCTGCCTCCCGTCTCAAGATCTCCCAACCTTTATGTACCGCGGTCAGTCTTTTCCATCTACTAAGACCTTGCAATAGGACGGTGGGATAGAATGGACCCCTGTGTTCACACCCTACACACAACTGTAATATTTGTTGTACCAGGCATGTCTTGTAAGTTATCACAGAATCATAGAATATCAGAGTTGGAAGGGACCTCAGGAGGTATCTAGTCCAACCCCCTGCTCAAAGCAGGACCAATCCCCAACTAAATCATCCCAGCCAGGGCTTTGTCAAGCCTGACCTTAAAAACCTCTAAGGAAGGAGGTTCCACCACCTCCCTAGGGAACCCATTCCAGTGCTTCACCACCCTCCTAGTGAAAAAGTTTTTTCCTAATATCCAACCTAAACCTCCCCCACTGCAACTTGAGACCATTGCTCCTTGTTCTGTCAGCTGCCACCACTGAGAACAGTCTAGATCCATTAGTCTAGTTACCATTGGCAAACTCATAATTTGCTGGTCAGCATCATCCTGATAAAATGCGTGTGGCAACACTGTATGTAAATCAGTAAGATGTCCCTGTATGGTGGTGTTAACCCCTGTTCCAAACCCCACCGCCCTGCCCAAACTGAGGTCAGCAGACAGGTCTGTCCTACCCAAAGGAACGTGGGCTCTGCTTCATTTGCAGTTAATCAGCAAACACAGTGGTCAGAAGGGGAACAATGAAAACTCAAACTGGTGAGAAAAGTCTGCAGGGAACATCCTTCCCCACAGACTCTTTGTCTCCTAGTGCCCAGCTGGAAATGTCTTTCAAGAGAGAGGCTGAAACTCTAAAAAGGAGAGACAAACACCCCAAGGTGCACACACACACACACCCATCGCATTCACTGCACCTGAAGTGACAAAGCAGGAACTCACTGGACTCTGGGAGATTGGTCCTGACCTACAGGGTTTGGTCAGCTGCTGAGGGCATGTTGCTTGAATCTGTTATTGTTTGTTAAGTTCGGTATTAGTAACCGTCTTATCGTTATTTGTCTTGTAACCATTTCTGATGTTTATGCCTCGTTACCTGTACGCACTTAAAATCCATCTCGTTATAGTTAAGAAACTTGTTTTAGTGTGTTTAAACTGGTGTGTGTGAATTACTATTTGAGCTAAAGAGCTGGCATACTATTCCCTGTAAGGAATGATGGAGTTAAACTATTCTGTGCTGTCCAGGAGAAGGCTGGGCAGTACCGGGCCTACATTTCTGGGGGGAAATCTGGGACTGGGCAGGTGCAGGGGTCACTCTGCAGAATAACCCAGGCTGGTGAGAACCAGCGTGGAACCCCAGTGTGGCTGGCAGTTACGCAGACACTCAGGTTGTGGTTTGCAGGCTGCTTGGTTGTTCCGTATGAGGAGAGATGAATAAAACTGGGACTTTTCAGCTTGGAAAAGAGACAACTAAGGGGGGATATGACTGAGGTCTATAAAATCATGAGTGGTGTAGAGAAAGTAGATAAGAAAGTGTTGTTTACTACTTCTCATAACACAAGAACTAGGGGTCACCCAATGACATTAATAGGCAGCAGGTTTAAAACAAACAAAAGGAAGTATTTCTTCACACAACTCAGTCAACCTGTGGAACTCCTTGCCAGAGGAAGTTGTGAAGGCCCAGACCATAACAGGGTTAAAAAAAGACCTAGATAAGTTCATGGAGGACAGGTCCATCAATGGCTATTAGCCAGGACGGGCAGGGATGGTGTCCCCAGCCTCTGTTTGCCAGAAGCTGGGAATGGGCAACAGGGGCTGGATCACTTGATGATTCCCTGTTCTGTTCATTCCCTCTTGGGCACCTGGCATTGGCCACTGTCAGCAGACAGGATCCTGGGCTGGATGGACCTTTGGTCTGACCCAGTAGGGCCAGTCTTATGTTCTTATGTTATGTGAGTGGCCCAGGTGGGAGCCACTTCAGCAAAGCATGGTCAGGCAGCCAAGGTTGCAGGACAGAGCTGACACAGCTGCTCATTTCTCTGGATTTTACCCTGGTGTGTCACAGATGGATCTTGGGTACTCTGCATGACAGGAGATTGGGGATCTCCTAGGGAAAAGGTGACCATGTGGCAAAACCCCCACCCCCGTACTGGCTTGCCTTTTGGGATGCTCCACCAGGGATGCCAAAAACTGGACTCCTTCCTCCCCCATTAGCGGTGGCCCCTCTGGGTCAGGATTGCAGGGTGGCACGAGGAAATCTGGCTCTGATACTACCCGTGACCAATGAGGGAGCGTGTATCCCAGCACCAGGCTTGTCACAAGCCCTGAATTCCCTCCAGACACCCCCGATGTGCATCTCTTTCCCAGCCCTGTGACCCCTAGAAAGTATTTCCCCTTCCCCTCTGCTTGCTCAGATTCCCCGCACAGCAAGCGCCAGCGAAGGCAAACGTGTCTGTAACAGCATCTATTTTTCCAGCGGAGGAGGAGAGATGGATTTCAGCCTGGGTCAGACGCCTCCTTCCAAGCAGAATGTTTAGCCTTCAAATTCTTACTGTAAGTGTTATACTCCCTGGATTCCTCAGCCTGTGGGCCTCTCTCATCCCCAGCCCCCCTCCTCAGCTCTGGACCCAGCCGACCGCAGATTTCCTCTCCCACTGCCGTGCGCTGGCTTCTGGGGTTATTTCTTTTAAAGGGACCCTGTCAAGATCAAACCCATATAACTCAAGAACAGCTGGATGGATTTCACTCCCCATAATTGCCCTGTGGACTGAGACCAAACAGGCAAATTCCAGCACAAAAGGAGAATGTTTGGGGGCCACAAGAGAGCGGAGACAAGAAATCTGTATAGACCCTTAATGACAGAGGCCCAAGAAACTATACTAGTTTAATAACCCATTTTCTTGCCTATGTTATTAACAGCTCTTTAGATTATTAGTAATTATTACAGTAGTTTCTAGCCCCAACCCAGACTGGATTCTCAGTGTTCTTGGCAAAGGAAACAGTCTCATCCCCTCTTACAGATGGGGAACAGAGGCAGGGAGTTTAAGTGACTTGCCCAAGGTCCCATAGGAAGTCTGTGGCAAAGTGAGGCCTTGCCCCTGGGTCTGCTGGATCCCAGCTCAGTGCCTTAACCACAAAAGAATGAATCAATGGACATGTTGCAATTTCTGCTGTTCATTTTCAGTCATTCCTAGATTTAAGGCCAGAAGGTTCCATTCTGATCATCCAGCCCGACCGCCTGCTTGATCCAGGCCAGAGACTTCACCCCGTGATCCCTGCATCCAGCCTAACATCTTGTGGCTCAACCAATGCGTCTTTGAGAAAGAGTGCTTTGCATTCCACTCCGCTTTCCCGGGAAACTAACAGAGCTGCTTGGGGAAGTGTCTTATTTCCTGCAAAAACTGTTAAAGACAAACATGTGGTTTTCATTTTTAATCAACAACAACATGGCAGAATATTTAAAGGTGTTTGTTAAACTCAACCCGCCCTCTACCACACCCAAAAAAATCAAACCGTGTTTCTGACCATAGGAAAACAGAAAATATCTTGAGGTTTGGGGTTCCAAAATCAAACACTTCTGGTGTTCCACAACTGAAAAGCTTTCAGGTTTGGCAAGTTGGATGAAACCCCAGTAAATTACCCCCAAAATGAAAATGTTCGTGACAATTTCCACTGTGTCAAAAAGCCATTTGGGATCGAGAGGGTTTCGCCGACAGTTTTTGCGACCGTCTCTTGAAAGGAACGAGAAAGCCAGTCCCGTCGGCATCAGTGCCTCGTTCTAGTCGTTTTCAGCTCTCGAGGGTGAGCGTGTCCGGAGTGGGGGGAGGGGACGGGGGGCAGTCTGGCGACGGAGGGTGTCCCTTCCTTTAGCGCTGCAGATGTGAGGAGGTGAAGGAGAGTTGCAACGTTCGTCGGGCTGGGTCAGAATGAAGGCATGTTGGCAGGCTCCTGTGCTGGGCGGGAGAGAAGTTACGTTTACTCTGTGACTCGCTAGCGGAGTTCAGTCTCTGCGGGAGAGGACAAGGAGTGGATTTCAGAAGAGGAGGCATATGGATCAAGGCGGAGGAGAGTCTGGTAATGAGGGTGCTAGTCTGGGACTTAGTAGGCCCAGGGCTGACGACATTGGGGGGAAGCCGGTACAAATTACCAGGGCCTGGAGATCCAGAAGAGGGCCTGGGGCCTGGCTTCGTCGGCCCTGTTTAGCCCGTCCGCCCTTGCAGGTGGGGAGGGGGCGGAAAAAATTTTTCACCAGGGCCTGAACCTGCTCTTGGTGGCCCTGGGTAGGCCTGGTTAAAACTCCCACCTCTGCCACAGACTCCCTGTGTGACCCTGGGCTTGCTGGAGGATTCTCTGCACCTTGAAGTCTTTAAACCACCATTTGAGGACTTCAGTAGCTCAGACACAGGGCAGGGGTTTGTTACAGGAGCGGGTGGGTGAGATTCTGGGGCCTGCGTTGTGCAGGAGGCCAGACTAGAGGATCATGATGGTCCCTTCTGACCTTAAAGTCTATGAGTCTATGACTTTGCCCCACAGGTGGCTTCAGCTTCAGTCTAGGTCCCCCCCTTCTTCGGACCCACGCGCCTCCACTCGACAGCGGCACTTTTGGAGAGTCAACCCTGTTGTTGTCCAGCGACGCCCTTCGTCTTGGAGCGACACTTGCAACTACCTGTTGACTTTAGACCTTATTCCTTCAGCTGCGAGCGGGCTCGACCCAGGAGAGTCGTGCAGGAGGCGCCGTTTGTGCAGGAGAGGCCGGAGCGGGGGAGCGGGGAATCCCAGTTCACGTGTGGATAAACTGAAAAGGAATTGCTGAAGCTGGCTGCTCTCAGGCAGCGTGTTGATGTCACGTTGGTCACTCGCCTGAAGAGCCAGCTCAGCAATAACCTCCCAGCAGAATCATAGAAATCACAGAATCGTAGGGTTGGAAGGGCCCTCAGGAGGTCATCAAGTCCCGACCCCTGCACGGAAGCAGGACTAGGTATTATCTAGACCATCCCTGACACCCCTGCCCACGCCCGTTGAGTTCCGAGTGCCCAGCACTCCTGAAAATCAAGCCCCAAGCGTGTCAAGTTACGGATCCAAACCCTGATCAGCTCAGATTACCGGACACCTTTCAAAACCTGGGTCCAGGTGACTTGCCAGAGGACACTGTGTAAGAGCCACCATCAGAACTCAGGAGTCCTGCCTCCCGGCCCTGTGCTCAGATCACATCATTTTCCCTTCTCGCGAGGAGGGGAAAACCATAACACACAATGCAGCAATGGCCAAAGTGTGAAATGCCCTTTTTGGTTCAGTTTTCACCAAACAGCTTAGCAGCGATCGGACGACGAACGTAGTGAACATCAGTGTACCCGGGGTAGGATCGGAGGCTAAAACAGGGAAAGAACAAGTTAAGAATTACTCAGACAAGTCTTCACTGCTCAGGGGCCAGGCCCCAGCTGTCCCTTCAGCTAATTAACCAACGAGCTTGAGCGACGCTTGGTCAGCTCGGCAGCCTCCCAGAGACCGGGATCTGCCCAGCTGCCAGCGCCAGTCGCCTGCCACCCGCAGAGCGGTTACTCACAGCTGAGTATGTCAGGTCCAGGCAGTGTGTAAGCTCTGCCTATGGGCAGCTCTGGCAAAGCATTGCAAGCTTGGTCTGCCCCTCCCACCCCCACTCTCCCAATCCTGGGCTCCCCCCACCCCCAACACCTCTGCAGATGCCCCTCAATCCATCCCACAACCCTCCTGCTCCGAAGACTGCTCCTGTCCTGGAGCCAGGAGAGCTGCCGTCACTTCTGCCCGGGCCTCAAGAGGAAGAGGCTCAAGAACCACTTTTTCTGGGCTGTCAGGACAGGTAGGTTTTGTCTAGGGATCTACCCACTTCCCGTCTCCTCAGCACCCACAGTGGGCAGCAGCGCCAGGCTGTGGTGTGCCGTGGGGTCTATGCCCTGATGGGAAGGCTACAGCCTCTCCTATCAGCTGCAGGTTCGGAGATACAGGTCCATTCCAGAGACACGCAGGTGATGAAAAGCCTTTTGCAATAAGGAGGGAGAAGCAGGGTGGAATTATCCTCCCTGCCTGTGCTGGGCTTGGGATCAGCGCACCAGGGGCCCTGATTTCTCAGCACAACTTTCCCCCAGAGAGTTGCGATTCAGCACGCCCTCCGCTCTCTCCAAAGCCGTACTGCATGCAAACCTCCCAGGGTTCCTCTGCCGAGCGCACGGGAGGGCTCCCAGCCATTTGGCTGCCAAGAAAAATATTTACCCACCCTCAGAGCTCTCCAGGCTGCGCTGCCCTTCCCAGCCCCTGCGGGGTGGGGGGTGTGCGTGGCGGGGAGGTCACATTCCTACAGCTTCATTGTGAGTTTCAGCTTTGAAAAGCTCAAAACAAAAGCTTCAGAGCCACCAAGTTCCAGCTGGTTTTGTGTGGAACCCCTGGCGCAGCCCAGGTGAGCTTGGGAATCCCTGGAAAAATAAGATGTGCAGTGACATGGCTTTAAATAGCAAAGCACGTTTAGGGGAAGGAACCTAGAACCGTAGGAATGGAAAGGACCTTGAGAGGTCATCTAGTCCAGCGGCTCTCAACCTTTCCAGCCTGTCCCCCTTTCAGGAGGCTGGTTTGTCTTGTGTAGCCCCAAGTTCCACCTCACTTCAAAACGACTCGCTCACAAAATCAGACATAAAAATACCGAAGTGTCCCAGCGCATCATTGCCGACTTTCGCATTTGTAACCGTATAATTATAAAATAAATCCATTGAAATATAAGTCTTGTACTTACATTTCAGTGTATAGTACATAGAGCAGTATAAACAAGTCATTGTATGAAATTTTAGTTTGTATTGACTTTGCTGGTGCTTTTGATGTAGCCTGTTGTAAAACTAGGCAAATCTCTAGATGAGTTGATGTCCCCCTGGAAGAGCTCTGCCTGCCCCTGTACCTCTTGTTGAGAACCACTGATCTAGTCTAGTTCAGTCTCCTTGTGGCAGGACTAAGCATTATCTAGACCATCCCTGACAGGGGTTTGTCCAACCGGCTCTTAAAAACCTCCAATGAGGGAGATTCCACAACCTCCCTGGGCAATTTATTCCAGTGCTTAACCACCCTGACAGGAAGTTTTTCCTAATGTCCAACCTAAACCTCCCTTGCTGCAATTTAAGGCCATTGCTTCTTGTCCTGTCCTCAGAGGTTAAGAAGAACAATTTTTCACCCTCCTCCTTGTAACAACCTTTTATGTCAATCTGTCTGTCTATATTCACATAATTAGAGTACCGGAGCCCAGAGGCAGAGATGTGGATGCCATGGGGAAGCTGGCTGCTTGGCAATACTTTGTGGGCGTGTGTGTTGTGTGGGAGTCTGCACATCCATGAGGGTGCTTGTGTATGTTCATACACATGAGGGTGGGGGCTGTGTGTAGAGAGGTGAAGGTCCTGAAAAAAAACCCTGCAAATTTGTGGGGGGGGGGGGAACAATTTTTTCTGTGTTTTTACAAGGCCCCCCAAAATTGGAAATTTGGGGGGAAGCTGAAAAGAAACTGCTCTGTGAACTATTTTCTCTCCAAATGAGCAATGAAAGAGGAAGAAAAGAAGGAAAAGCTTCGGCTAGGCTGGCATTTCCAAGAATGCTTTTGTAACTGTTTCAGTTATATTAAGCTGGGAACGGGCGTCGGGATGGATCACTGGATGATTCCCTGCTCTGTTCATTCCCTCTGGGGCACCTTGTATTGGTCCCTGTCGGCAGACAGGACACTGGGCTGGATGGGCCTTTGGTCTGACCCAGGCTGGCCGCTCTTATGTTATGTGAGAGGGCTAGTTTTGACTGCAGCTACAGCACTTACTCTGTCTGATGACAAAGCACTGTTAAAGAGTCTGGTGTTGCTACTCAAAAGTTTGGCTATATACCTGCATTTACTGTTGGTCCTTAATAGAGCGCTCTGTTAACTACATTATTCGGATGCTGATTTTCCGAGCTTTTTCTCTAGAAACATGAGTTTCTTCTGTAGCTGCCTGAGAAAGTCAGGTCAGGTCTATTTACACACCATTTCGGAGCCCAAAGGATATAAACATCCATGTTTACAGCAATAGCGATGCTTCTAATTTCAAGATTTAATATTTTTTTCCTATTTGCCAGCAGGCGAAAAAGAGAAAGGCTCCAAAGTACCTTAGTGTGCAGCTGCAGCCCTATCCCTTATTATTCAAATCAACACTACAGAATGTACACTGATTTATTCCAGAAATGTGCCCCCCTGCCCCGCTCCCCCCTCCTTCCTGGGTTACTGGGGAGCAGGCACCGCTCACCTGTGTGCCCAGGCACCTGACGGAGATCCAGAGGATCCCAGTGGCGAAGTTGGATAGGTGGGAATCCTCTAGCCCACCCCCCACCCCCTTTGCCGCAGTCCCTTTACTTTTATAAAGGGAATTAACCTTGGCAGTGCCTCCACCTGGCTGGGCCCTGTACACTGGGGGGAATAAACCTGAGCTGATCTGTGCTATGGGTCTAAATCAAAAGAACCAATCTACAGCCCATGGCCTCTTGGCTGAGCATTCACACGCCTTGACTTAACTTAGAAAAACATGAGAGCAATGAAAATGTCCCAGCCACTTGGAATCAGGAGCGGGCACTTCAGTAAACCAGCCAGTAAAGGCAGTTCACAGCAGTAAATGAAACTTCACCACGGTCCCTTTACACTGTCACCAGCGTCTCTGGAGTTACACCTGAGGACAAGGGAGCGAACAACCAGCCCCAACCAAGCCATCCGCCCCTCTCCCTTCGGCAAGCCACAGGCCGGCCCCACTCCTCTGGCCACCACCAGCAAGTGGCTTGGTAATCACTGACAGCCTGGCCTGCCTTTCCCTCAGCGAGTCGGCTCTGGTGGGCTTCTCCTCTGGAGCTGGAGAACCAAGGGTCAGTCCTCCCAGAGCCCCCTCCTATTGAGCTGGCCTGGGCTTCCCCCGTTTGAACCTTCCTCCAATCCCAACATGCCTTGCAGCTGCAGCAGGGCGGGATGGCTCCAGCCCACAGCCCCTTCCTGTCTAGTGCGGGGTTTGGGCAGCCTGGCACACTCTTTCAGCTGCTTTACGGGATGTCGCTCTCTCCACTGCCAGGAGGGTGGCTGGCTGCTTTAACTAGAGCAGGATAGCGAAAGCAGCAAAGCTTTTCAGAGCAGACAAGGCCAGAGGTAAACAGCAGGGCTGGCCAGGAAGCAAGAATTCTGGGGATCCCCCATCCCTACACTGATCACTGAGCTATTAGTCATTTTCACCTGCCGGAGCTGCTGCACCTTGTATAAATAATTAGCTAGCCACTGGGCAAGGGAAAGAGAATCAGACCAAGCAGGGGGTTGAACGTGGGTCCCCGCAGTCCCTGAGCATGCCCGAGCCACCAGACTAGTGGCCATTCTTCAGGAACCTCTTCTCCCTCACTGTCGTCGACCAGAGACTCCATCCTGGACCTGAGAAACAAAAATTTCATCCAAACCTCTGGGTTTCCATAAAAGTCCCAGTTCTGACGAATCACCTTTTTCCAATGAAAGGACATTCTGCCGAAAAATTCCCGACCAGCCAGAGCCAACTGGGCCCAGACTCTCCGGATTAGACTGTGAGCGCTTTGGGGCGGAGACTGTCTTTTTGCCCTGGGTTTGTACCTAGTAACTAATACTGGGCTCTAATCGTTTTCATCGCTGGTCTGGAAACCACCTTCATTTCTGCTCTGGCCCTTTGAGACAGGGTGGCTGGAAGGGGACACAGCATCCCAGGTGAAGGCGTCCGAGTGGCCTCCAAACAGTGTCGTCGTTATTATTCTCCTTCGCTGTAAGCGATCAGGGCCTCGGGATTTGTGTCCCCCCCGAGAGGAGCCAGGTTTCTAAGCTACCAGTTATTCCCTCTTCAGCAGAGAATTCCCACAGAGGGAGGGGACCAGGTGCATTTCTGCCATGCAGGATGGAAGCTCTGGTTGATCCTTGTTCTTCTCCAGCACAGATCCCCTCCCCTGAATTCCTGAGACGCTCCCCTTATCGCCGCGGAATGCAAACCCTTCCAAAGGCCACCCAGGAATCAGCAGAAAGCAGCCCTTGCCCCGCCACCTTGCCACATCTCCCCACTGCTCTTATTGCAGCAATAGACTGGGAGTCTCCAGTAGCCGTGGTGTCTTCTCCTAAAGGGCTTCATGAATCCTTCTGCATGAACTGTCACGGCACCTCCCGTCTGTTCACAGTACCGGCACCCTGCTGCTTGCCGCGGTATCTGGGCCACTTTCTCCCGGGCTTCCCCAAACCCCAGCTTCCCAGGCTCCGGCGTAGGCAGCGTGCTGCTGGCCACCTTCGACGAAACACAGACACACCGACTCCAGCAGCAGCTAATTCAGCCCAGCCCTCCCCACATAGCATCGCTGGAGCCAGTCTCTTTCTCCTCCAGCCCCTGAGGATCCATGACTCACGGTGGGACCTTAGCCAAGCCAGTGGTAGAACTTGGGTTGTAACTCAGGGCTCTCCGCTCCCTGCTCCAGCCACCGCATCACCACCACAGCCCGCCCACCTTCCCCTGGTACATCTCTGAAGACCTGCCACCAGATGTTGCTCAGACCCAGAATCCAAAGCCCACTGGACAACAGAGAGTCTGCAGCGCATTAAAAAAACCCTGCACAAATATTCATGGGCAACATCGCAAGGCAGCACATGTTTAATGACTGGGCTAGAAATGGCACCAGGGTTTGGTTGTTGGTTTCATCTCAGTGTCTGGTATTTTCCAAGCACTGCAAGTGCGTTACCCTGGTGTAACTAATCACCCTGTTATACCTTCCTCTGCAGCATCGTGTGTGGGGCACTGTCCGAGATGGGCTACTGGAGTAGACGGCCCGTGGGTGTGAGCCAGTCTGGCAATGTCTGCGTTGCCTACTTGCATGAATTTATCACGAGTCTTGCCATATTTGGTGGGATTTTTTTCCTTAAAGCCCCAGCTCCTGGAATCAGGAGAGTTCAATGAAAGCTGAGATTCCCCCGTAAAAGGAAAAATAATTTCCTAGCCCTGCCCGTTGTGGAGCAAAGGTGGAAAATGTGATCCAAGTGCCCCTGAAGGCTCAGAAACCTGAAGGTAAATAAAGAGACCCCCAAACTCTCATTTTTTAAACCTCGTGATTTTAAGCCAGTCTTCTGATTTGTGGGGTGGGGAACGGACTCAGGATTTTGAGCACTTGGGGTTAGCAACTCTGCTATCCTCATTTTACAGATGGAGAAACAGGCTCATGAGGAAGCAAAGTGAGTTACCCAGGGCTACCTAGCAAGTCAATGGCAGAGGAAGGACCAGCACTCAGGCCTCCCAGATCCAAGCGTGGCGTTCTAGGCACCAGTCCCGCTCCCCATGCAGCACTGCGCTTGCAGGATCTGCATCAGGAAACCCAACGCCTGGGTTGAGGCCCAGCAGCCCAAGACGAATGGGAGCTTTGCTCCTGGGATTTAGCCACTTGCTGGAATTCCCGCCGCCTTGAATCACAGCTGCCAGTCGGTCTGTTGTGGTGCAGCGGGTGTGGTCCCCCATGTCTGGCAGGCTCTGCCCTACCGTGTTCATTCCCTGTCCCCAGAACTTCCTCTTTGCAGCTGGAACAGTCCCTCTGGAATGTGCCCAGAGGGCTCTAGGAAGAGGAACCGGGTGCTGCTGAAGCCCGGAGGCCATTCAGGCGAGACTGTGAGCAATTCCAACTACTGTCCTTTCCTTGCGACACAGGCCACCCGACCCCGTAGTGCCCAACGGGTGCTGTCAGCAACGGAGTCGCGGGCAGTCTGGCCCAGTGGTTGGAGCAAGAGTCAGGCCTCAGTCGAAGGGTTAACCGGACTTCAGTCAGCAGGCATAGCGGAGGGTCAGAGCTGAGGACAGAGGTCAGGAAGGAGCTGGGGGCCGGAGCAGGTGCAGGCTGATGCTGGATGGAGCAAGAGCAACGCTAGAGATGGTGGAGGCAGCGACAGGCCCAGGCCCAGCTGCAGGCTAGAGAGCATTGAGCAGCCAGTATCAACCCACTGATTTCTTCAGCCCATCAGGCTGTCTGGTGCAGTCAACCAGCCAGCTTCTCTCAGGGCCAGCTGTGCTCGTCAAGGCGCCAGGAGTCTGAGGCTCCTGACAGATGTGTGGGCTGCAGGACATGGCAGCGCGGGCCTGGGGCAGCTGGAGCCTCCAGGCTCGTCACCACGAGCACGAGCAGCCTCTGGGTGATTAAACGGCACAGCCAGCGAGCTGACCGCACTTGCGGTTCGATATCAAGAATGTTCACGAGACTCAAATAACCACGATCAGTGACGTCGCCGACCCCTCCCAGGCAGTGCAGCCTCCCCGTGTCTTTCCTTCACCTGACCCAGGTGTGTTTCCCAAAGGCCCCCTTAAACTAGCCACCAGGTATTTACAAAGCACCGTTTACGTCACTGTCAACGTAACTAGCCGGCTTGTGCCAGCTTTGTCTTCGGTGCCTCCCTGTACTTTCCCATCTTTTGCCTGAATATTAACTTCCAAATGTCCAGGGCAGGAAGGGGTGTTGCTGCCAACCCAGGGGAAATCTTTATCAGCCCTCGTCTTGACAGGTAAAGAGGAACTGGTCACAGAACCAAATATGAACGGTAGCTTAGGTACAAGTTAGGTACAATAGTGTTCACCACAGGCACCAGCTGCCCCTTTCCCCGGGGGGGCTCAACCCCCGCTTAGCCTCACGCCACACCCCACTCCACCCCTTCCCACAAGCCCCACCCACACCTGGCCTCTTCCCTCCCAGTTCCTCCCCCTCCCCCAAGTGCACCCCATCTCCACTCCTCCCCCTCCCTCCCAGCACCTACTGCACCCCCAGAGCAGCTGATTGCAGTGGGCTGGAGGGACTGCTGGGGATGGGTGCTAAGCACCCGCTAAAATGGTGTTCGCATCATATACTTAGAGTTCTGTGAGGTGTTTGACTTGCTACCGCATGACATTTTGATGAAAAAACTAGACCAATATAAAGTTAACATGGCCCACAGGAAATGGGTTAAAAGCGGGTCTCAAAATGTCACTGTAAATGGTGAATCATCATTTCGTGGCTGTGCTTCCCGAGGAGTCCTTCCGGGATCAGTTCTTGGCCCTTTGCTAGTTAACATTTTTATCAAGGACCTGGAAAAAAATATAAAATCATCACTGACAGAGTTTGCAGATAACACAAAACCTGGAGGAGTGGTAAATAACGAAGAGGGCCGGTCACTGCTTTCGAGTGATCTGGATCGCTTGGTACATTGGCACCAGCAAACAACACGCATTTTAATATAACTAAATGTAAATGTCTCCATCTGGGACCAAAGACTGACGGCCTCACTTACAGGATGGGGGGCTCGATCCTGGGGAGCAGGGACTGGGAAAGCGTTGGCGGTCATGGCAGATAATGAGCTGAACAGGAGCTGACACTGTGGCCAACAGAGCGAATGAGATCCCTGGATAGATACACAGGACTCTCCAGCAGGAGCAGAGAGGTCCTTTCCCTCTATTTGGCACTGGTGCGACCCCGGCTGGAATCCTGCATCCAGTTCTGGCGCCCACCATTCAAGAAGGACGTTGATAAATCGGAGAGAGTATTCGAAACCGTCCCTTCCACTGATAGACCCAAAGAGCTCAGGCCATTCTGCTCAACAAAAAAGAAAGTTAAGGGGTGACCTGATCCAGGGCCGGCTCTAGGCACCAGCCTAGCAAGCAGGTGCCTGGGGCGACAAAGGGGAAACGTGGCCTTAGGGCGGCACTGCGGTCGCACGCCGGCGGCAGCTCCTCCGGCTCCCTCTTCGGTGGCAGCTTTTTTTTTAACTTGGCTGCTTGGGGCGGCCCTGACTTGATCACAGTCAATTAATGGAACCCTTCTGCCAAGTGGATTCAGCGGCCGGGTTCAATATCTCGGGGGTCCTTTTCAACAGTACCACACAGAACCAGCTCGAGCCCCCACCCAGTAACCGGGGACATTTACACAGCACCCCGGGCGCCTCGGAGAGGCAACACTTCCCCTCTCGCAAGCACAGAGTCTGAGTGTGGAAAAGAAACTTTGAATGAAAGGAAGGAAGTCAGCTGACATTCATTAGGGAAAATGCCACAAGCAGGATTTATAAACATAAAACTGAGCAGGACGCCCACCTAGGGTGACCCGATGTCCCGATGTTATAGGGACAGTCCCGATTTTTGGGTCTTTTCTTATATAGGTTCCTATTACCCCTCACCCTGTGTCCCAATATTTCACATTTGCTGTCTGGTCACCCTGCACCCACCCCAGAGTGCGTGGGGCAGAGCTTTCCGCCGCCTGTCCTTGAGTTCCACAACCAGAAGTTCCTTTTCTGTGCCCCTCTCGGCTCCCTCTCCACACCCCGCTCGTAGTGGGTGTCCTGGGTCAGTGCGGTCCCGGGGTTCAGAGGTGCAGCTGTGTGAGTTCCCCTCCCACCGGGGGAGGGAGAGAGGGAGGCACCTTGCTTGTTCTGCCATCCGAGTACTTGCTCTGGCGTCACCGCCCTGCTGACCAGCCGCTGCTCTGCTCCACTCCGCTGGCCGCCCTGCCAGCCGCTGTGCTGCACCCGGTCACCTCCTGCTGCCACCTGCTTCTCCACTGTGACCTCTGGGGGTCCGTCTCTCGCGGTCCCCCCAGCTCTCAGCGATTGTCAGCTCTTAGTGGGGGAACTTTGCTGAAGCAGGCTGGGAGGAAAGGCTGTCCCACACCAGGCAATTTCAGCTCCAGTGAGCACTGAGCAAAACAGGTTAAACCACGCCTGGGACTCTTAGGGCTGGTCTACACTGGGGGGGTGTCGATGTAAGATACGCAGCTTCAGCTACGGGAATAGCTGAAGTCGACGTATCTTATTTTGACTTACCTCCCGTCCTCACGGCGCGGGATCGACGGCCGTGGCTCCTCCATCGACTCCGCTTCCGCCGCTCGCCCTGGTGGAGTTCCGGAGTCGAGGGGAGCGCGTTCGGGGATCGATTTATCGTGTCTAGACGAGATGCAATAAATCGATCCGGCGGGTAGTGTGGACGTACCCTTAGGTAGAGCCCACGCCTCCTGGCAGGGACACCTGTCCCTACCCCCTCTTACCCTTCACAGGGGTCTGGCATCCAAGCCCCCTACTCAGCAAATTCATTTCAGTTGAGGGCGGCCCCCTCCATCAGGACCGGCTAAGTGCAGTTCTGCTCCCCTTTACTCATACAATAAGGCGCTTCCCCAGGGTCACTTCCCCCGTTTCATCCCGGGGCTGCTGGCTTTCCTTTGGCGGTTCCTGTTATAAAGGTGCTGTCCCCGCTGAGCCAATGGTCACGCACCGCGGTGGGCTCAGGGCTCGCTGAAGCCCCCCGAACCTGCTCACATTGTTCATAGAAGAGGCAGGTGGAAGGGGAGTTCCCGGAGGTGCGGTTACTCACTCTGCCTGTGCAGTACTTGATTTCAAGCCGCTTGATTCGCTCTCTGCGCTGATGGGCGGCCCGGTGGATTCCCAACGCCGCAAGCTCCTGCAAGATTTCTTTGTACACCCAATCATTTCTTGCACTCTTACTGGAGTCAAATGTCTTGCTTGTCTCGCACTCAGATTTACCAGAATTTGGCTGTGTTCCTATGGCCAGGGAGCAGTGCATTAGGGTCGGGCATCTGTCTGTCCGTGGGTATAGCTGACACAGGAAACTGATCAGTGGATTTTCCGGTGAGGGGATCGGCATGGAAAGGAAGAGTTAAATGCACAGCAGCTGTATTTGAACCAAGTGGGCTTGCTTCTGGACTGGTTCCTGGGAATCAAATGGCAAGTTTTGGGGTGGAAGGGCTCAGATACACAGGCCCAGAGGACTGTGGGACATTGGAGGAATTTCTGGACACGAGCAGGCTTGAGCTGCGTTCACACTGCAAAATGACGGGGCTTGTACCCAAGTCTTGATGGTTCTTGGTCCCACAAGAACTTGGGCTTGGACCCAGCCCTCCGGGTGGATCCTAGGATCCGGGTCCTGAAGGTTTGCAGACCCGATTCAGAAAGATTCATGTGTAGATGCTCTGGGGGGCGGGGGGGGGGGGGGGGCTCAACTCTGAACCCAGGTTTATAATGCGGTGTAGAGACGCCCTCAGGGCTGCTAGACTCCCCGGCAAATGTTCTGCAAGTCCTCAGAGGCCCAGCTGGAGCAGGCAGCAGCTAGGGCACGCCTGAGAGAGCCAGCTCCAGGGGGGGCTGCAGGAGCTGCCGGGCTCCTTGCCATGGAGCTGCTAGGTGAAATTGACATTATTCTTCTGAATCAGGACAAAAGCAAATAAGAAAATACTGAGACTTGAGGGGACCCCAAATCCTGGCGTTTCGGCCAGCTCTCCTCCCGAGCGGCTCAGGTAGAGATTGGCGTTTGGCTGCAGCCTGGCTGTAGTTTGTGGTTCAGGATTGAGAGCCCCTGGAGAATGAAGATTATGAACAGGGATCAAGTTCAGACCCCAGCTGCCCTGAAATCTTGCAAGACAATCATGCAAGACTGCAGCTCAGCTGAGATCGTCCTCCCCCTCCTGCACGGGATGTTGTGCAAACACAGTGTAAGGGACAGTCCCTGCCCCAGAAAGATCACAGTCTCAACAAATGCAGAGGAATGCGGGGAACCACAGGCAGAGACAAATTAAGAGATTTATGCAAGGTCACAGAGCAGAGCAGTAACAGAACCAAAAATGGAACTTGGGTGTTCTGAATGCCAAGCCAGGGCACCGCCCACTAGACCACACTGCCGTCCTAAAGTCAGGAACAGCATCGCTCCTGGCCTCTGCAGTCCTGGGATGCAGCTTCATTCAGTATCGTTTAATAAATGAATATCCTAACTCTGGATTTTCACATCAAACTCTGGAGCCAGCAGCTTCTCCTTTTAATGCTGGTTCAGCACTCCTGGCCCGTGAAGTCAGCTGACTCAGGTTTGATTCACACCCGACGCCAAGCAGAGGAGCTGCCCAAGATGTTGTAAGTTACTTGCTACGGCTTGGGGCTTGAAAAGGGGGATTTCCCAGACACCCACCCTATTTGCACTGGATTTAGAAGTGAAGTTGAGCCATAGAGTCCAGTAGTATGTGGATTTCCTAGGGAATCCCGCAGGAGAAGTTAATGCCAATTCCCCTTCTCCAGGTATGCGAAAACCCAGCCTATTGAAGCTACGCTCTGAGGAGATGGTCATTGTCTGCCAATCAGCTGTTACCAAAGGCCAAGACCAAAGGCCTGAGCTGTATGAAGAGACAGCCGATCTGCCCAGTCTGCCCTGGTTCCGGATCTAAGTCGGATGAATGGGGAAAACCCAGGGGTAGGTTTGGAAGCACTAATACCTGCTATACCCTAGGCTGGGTTTGGGGGTGACCTTGGGGGAGCTTTCTGGCACGTGTGTGGGTTCTTTTATTGTTTCAATATGCTTTCTCTGCAGTGCTTTTACCATACGAACGAATGTGCTTGCTTAGAAGCCGTTGGGCTGTAACTTGCAGCTGTGGGCGATACGCTGAGTATAACCCTCAGAGAGAAAGCAAAGCACAGGCAGCAGTCTGGCTTGCTGGGGATATCACGGCGCAAGGCAGGGAGGTGTTCCGCTTTAAAATACCCGGTCAGAAGGGAGGGAGATGCGGAGCTCCGTCCAGGAGAGGTGCTGGCTGGGAACCAGAAGCCGGAAGTGAGTGCCCTTGGTGAACCATGGAGGGGGAATACAGGCGCATCAAAGAGCAAGGAGAAACAACTGCCCCCGACCATGGAGTGACCTGCTACCCCCCAGGAAAGACCATAGGCCCAGGGGATCAGCCCCCACCCCTCTCACCATGACCCTGTGCTGGGCATGTCATGCTCCTCTCTGACGGAGCCCTACACGCAGAATCATACCATAGGGTTAGAAGGGACCGCCAGGGTCATCTAGTCTAACCCCCATGTCTAATTCGCCCTGCCAAAAAGGCTCCTTGAATTGCAGTGACCAGGTGTATATTGAGCACTCTTCCCTTAGCCGAGTTAGTGCTTAGTAGTTTCCTGGTGCTGCAGCCATGCCGAGAGCTGGGACAGGACGGGGGTATAACTGCATTTAAGTGCGTCTGATGGAATCTAAGGAGAGGTACGTGTGTGTGAATGCAGCCACAACAGTGTCTAGGGGCCACTGACAGAGACAAGGGATGGTCCAGTGGCAAGAGGAGATTTCCTGTGTGACTTTGGGCAAGTCACTGACCGGCTCTGTGCCTCAGTTTCCCCCCTGTACAATGGGAGGAATAGCAGTGCCCTACCTCCCAGGGGGGTTGTGAGGATAAAGCCACTGAAGTGCGTGGTGCTCAGATAGTGATGGGGTTCGTTAGGAAGACCAAGAAATTTGGCATGTGCCACACGGCCAGTTCACACGCCACCCCTCCAGCCTGGAAGCTGGAACTGCCTCTGCTCAATCTCCTCTGGGCACAGCGGGGCCAGTCTGGAGCCATGCAAGCCCTGCTGTGGCCAAGGGGAGGTTGGGTGCTTGCCAAGGCCATCACACGGGTACCATCCTGATCCCTGCATTAAAATATTGCTAAATATGCAAAGGGCGAAAGTAACAAAACAGCTGACGGCATCAGCCACTTCCCCCAAACCAGAGTCATTACAAACCCAGCAAGGGGAAGTGACACGCTCTCCTGGATTCTTCTCCAGCTCTGGGATTAAATAGCTCTCCTGGAGCCAGCGTGGGCAGACGCCATCTCCTAGGTCCGGGGCTCTGGTCCTCTGGCTGGGGATTTCCTAAGGGAGCAGCTCTCTCCTGGGGACCATTCCACGAGAAGGTAACATTTCCTGCTTCTCCAGGCCATGCCTGAGACCCCTGGCTGCGGGGGATGTAGTGTCCTGAGTGGCAAAGGCAGGGGACACACCTGGGTCTCGGGGCTGGTTGCCTGGGTAAAGGGGGTTTAAAATGCGCCGTGGCCATCTTGACAGATTGGATGCTGACTGGTACCTCGCTGCCGGGGTAGATACATAGATTCCAGGACAATACAGATCCCACCCAGAGCTGAGCTGAGGGGATGGCATTCACATCTGGATATGGCGCAGGCTCAGGTTTGGATCTGCTAGTGCAGAACTCAAACAAGATGTGATTTCCACCTCCCACCCAACCCAGACCCAGGAAACAGTCTCCCAGCCCTGATCCAGAACCAAAACCCCAGGGTTGGGATCAGACCCAGGGGTTCAAACCCAAACGGCCTCCTCCTGCCCCACCAGGGAACGTGACCAGATGTGGCGTTCCAGGCTGGAGCCAGAGCCAAAGAAAGGTGTCGATAAGACATGAGATTGTGGTTAGATGACACAGGCCTCTGGAAAGGATGCGAGGGGTGGGGCAGACATCTGGGGCGGGTAAGGGACCCCACCCCACACAGACACCTGCAGGACTACAGCACACTGGTGGGACCGGGAAGGTCGGTGGGGAGCCCACAACCCCCCGCCCCAGGGTCTGGCTCAGTGAGGATGGCCCTGGATGTAGCCAGGCGAGTGGGAAGGGTCTGGTTAGCTATTGGCTTTGTACGGGGCAGGGAGATGCGCACCTTCTGGGGAGCTCGTAGAGCAAATGACACCAGGCCCAGGAGTAGAGCCTGGGGCAAGAGAGTCAGCAGCTGGGTGCCACCTTCCCCAGAGCGGAGCACGTCCCCTGGCCCCTGATACCTTGGCTGCCTCTGCAGGTCTAGGTCACGGGGGAGCAAACTTTTTGGCCCGAGGGCCACATCCGGGTGAGGAAATTGCATCCAGGGCCATGAATGAAGGGCTAGGGCAGGGGGTTGGGGTGTGGGAGGAGTGTGGGGCACAGGAAGGGGCTCAGGACAGGGGGTTGGGGTGTGGGAGGGGTGTGGGGCACAGGAAGGGGCTCAGGGCAGGGGGTTGGGGTGCAGGGAGGGGTGTGGGAGGGGGCTCAGGGCAGGGGGTTGGGGTGCAGGGACGGTTGTGGGAGGGGGTTCAGGACAGGGGATTGGGGTGAAAGAGGGGTGCAGCAGGGGATGGGGTACAGGGTGCAGGAGGGGTTTGAGGTGCGGGCTCCGGCCCAGCGCCGCTTACCTTGAGCAGCTCTGGGGTGGCAGCGGCGCACAGCAGGGTTAAGGCAGGCTCCCTGCCTGCCCTGGCCCCGCGCCGCTCCCGGAAGCAGCCAGCACCATGTCCCCATGGCCCCCGGGAGTTCCGCGTGCTGCCCTCGCCTGCGGGTACCTCCTCCGAAGCTCCCATTGGCAGCAGTTCCCCATTCCTGGCCAATGGGAGCTGTGGGGGGTGGTGCCTGCTGGCAGGGGCGGCTCTAGGCATTTTGCAGCCCCAAGCACGGCAGGCAGGCTGCCTTCAGCGGCTTGCCTGCGGGAGGTCCCCGGTCCCGCGGATTCAGCGTCGTGCCTGCGGGAGGTCCCTGTCCCGCGGATTCAGCGGCGCGCCTGCGGGAGATCCCTGTCCCGCGGATTCAGCGGGGCGCTTGCGGGAGGTCCCTGGTCCCGCGGACTCAGCGTCATGCCTGCGGGAGGTCCCCGGTCCCGCGGACTCAGCGGGGCGCCTGCGGGAGGTCCCCGGTCCCGCGGACTCAGCGGGGCGCCTGCGGGAGGTCCCCGGTCCCGCGGACTCAGCGGGGCGCCTGCGGGAGGTCCCCGGTCCCGCGGATTCAGCGGCGCGCCTGCGGGAGGTCCCCGGTCCCGCGGATTCAGCGTCGTGCCTGCGGGAGGTCCCTGTCCCGTGGATTCAGCGGGGCGCCTGCGGGAGGTCCCCGGTCCCGCGGACTCGGCGGGGCGCCTGCGGGAGGTCCCCGGTCCCGCGGATTCGGCGGCGCGCCTGCGGGAGGTCCCCGGTCCCGCGGATTCAGCGGGGCGCCTGCGGGAGGTCCCCGGTCCCGCGGATTCAGCGGGGCGCCTGCGGGAGGTCCCCGGTCCCGCGGATTCAGCGGCGCACCTGCGGGAGGTCCCCGGTCCAGCGGACTCAGCGGGGCGCCTGCGGGAGGTCCCCGGTCCCGCGGATTCAGCGGGGCGCCTGCGGGAGGTCCCCGGTCCCGCGGATTCAGCGGGGCGCCTGCGGGAGGTCCCCGGTCCCGCGGATTCAGCGTCGTGCCTGCGGGAGGTCCCTGTCCCGCGGATTCATCGGGGCGCCTGCGGGAGGTCCCCGGTCCCGCGGACTCAGCGGGGCGCCTGCGGGAGGTTCCCAGTCCCGCGGATTCAGCGGGGCGCCTGCGGGAGGTCCCCGGTCCCGCGGATTCAGCGGGGCGCCTGCGGGAGGTCCCCGGTCCCGCGGATTCAGCGGCGCGCCTGCGGGAGGTCCCCGGTCCAGCGGACTCAGCGGGGCGCCTGCGGGAGGTCCCCGGTCCCGCGGATTCAGCGGGGCGCCTGCGGGAGGTCCCCGGTCCCGCGGATTCAGCGGGGCGCCTGCGGGAGGTCCCCGGTCCCGCGGATTCAGCGTCGTACCTGCGGGAGGTCCCTGTCCCGCGGATTCAGCGGGGCGCCTGCGGGAGGTCCCCGGTCCCGCGGACTCAGCGGGGCACCTGCGGGAGGTTCCCCGTCCCGCGGATTCAGCGGGGCGCCTGCGGGAGGTCCCCGGTCCCGCGGATTCAGCGGGGCGCCTGCGGGAGGTCCCCGGTCCCGCGGATTCAGCGGGGCGCCTGCGGGAGGTCCCCGGTCCCGCGGATTCAGCGGGGCGCCTGCGGGAGGTCCCCGGTCCCGCGGATTCGGCGGCGTGCCTGCGGGAGGTCCCTGACCCGCGGATTCAGCGGGGCGCCTGCGGGAGGTCCCCGGTCCCGCGGATTCAGCGGGGCGCCTGCGGGAGGTCCCCGGTCCCGCGGATTCAGCGTCGTGCCTGCGGGAGGTCCCCGGTCCCGCGGATTTGGCGGCGCGCCTGCGGGAGGTCCCCGGTCCCGCGGATTCAGCGGGGCGCCTGCGGGAGGTCCCCGGTCCCGCGGATTCAGCGGGGCGCCTGCGGGAGGTCCCCGGTCCCGCGGATTCAGCGGGGCGCCTGCGGGAGGTCCCCGGTCCCGCGGACTCGGCGGCGCGCCTGCGGGAGGTCCCCGGTCCCGCGGATTCGGCGGCGTGCCTGCGGGAGGTCCGCCGAAGCCGCGGGACCAGCAGACCCTCCGCAGGCAAGCCGCGGAAGGCAACCTGCCTGCCGTCCCCGCGGAAGGCAACCTTGCCTGGAGCCGCCCCTGCCTGCTGGTGTGTGAAGCGCATGGAGCCCTCTGCCCCCGGGGCTGCAGGGACATGGTGCTGGCTTCTTCTGGCAGTGGCGGGGGGCCAAGGCAGGCAGGGAGCCTGTCCTAGCCCCACTGCACCATGGGGCTGGCAATCCTGCAGGCTGGATCCAAATCCCGCAGGCCATAGTCTGCCCACCCCTGGTCTATGTGCATCCAATGACAGGCCCACTGGGCATCTTTGCCAGGACCATGGAGAGGAAGTGTCCCCAGATGCGGAAGGAAGGAGATGGGTCCTCCCCTGTCTGACTCAATATAGGATCCTGTCGAAAATCAGGCTCATCCTTCTGCCCTCTTCCAAAAAAACCAGGTTGTCTCTTTGTTGCATTGTTGAGGGCACTGCTTGGCCAGCTGGACAGTGAGACCACGGTGGATGATTGGACAGGAGGGAGCTTGGTGAATTTAAAAGGCAATGAAACTGATTTGCTGTAATCCACCGGGGAGTGGGTGTTACAGGTGCCCCCTCCCATGCCAATAGCTAGCGGTGATGAGTGACTGCACCGGCTTAGCCTTTAGCTCATGCTTTTTAGCTCTAGACGTTCCAGGTTCAACGCCAGGTGCATCAGCCGAGAGGGCATCTGGCATCCAACTTCTATATGCAAGGTGTGACGAACCTGTGGGACTCCCTGCTGCAGGGATGGGCACTGGACAATTTTCAAATGACCTGAGTATCTGCCACCTTTAGGAAGCCAGTCTTTGGGCGACTGTAGATATGGTTTGCACCTCCCTGCTGTTCTCCCCTGGGGAGCCCTTTACTTGGTCGGTGGGAGGGGAGCTGTTGCCAGAGGGTCCCAGCTCAGGGTCCAGTCTAGAGCCCATTGAGGGCATTGGGGCAGGGGGTCTTTCCAATGACTTCGCTGCACTTTGGGTCAGGTCCTCGGTGTGACCCAGGAGACCACTGGCTAGTCATTGCCTCGTAAACCACAGAGCAGCTTGGAGACTGGCTGCTCAGCCCACGACTGGCTCAGGCGTGGGGCTGAGAACCGGCAGCGCCCCCTCTCCCGAAGGAATGGGCTGCCTGGGAGCGGGTCAGTCGTACTCACCTCCCCGGGGGCTCCAGGGCCATAGTGATGCATCATGGCAGACGTAGTCCAGCTGGGGAACCCATCCCATAGAGGTGAATGGGGAAGCGAGGCACCTGAACTACAATCCCCAGGATGCACTGCGACAGCATTTCCAAAATGGATGTTTTTCCAGAGCCCAGATTTTTAGTTTTCCCTGGAAAGCAGACACCCTCCCCCACACCAACACACACACTCTTCCCGCCCCGCCCAGTCTGGTTAGTTGAAAACCCCAATTTTCAATCAAAACCCAATTTTGACAGAACGTTTCCAACCAGCGCTTCTTCTTACTCCGTGCCCAGCCCTGTAGCCACGATCCCGCACTAGAACGTGGTCAGATCACCAGGACTTTGCTGGGCCACGAGAGATCAGGGAAACCGAGGTTTCACATCCTCTCCAATCACCGCACCTCCAGCAGCATAGCAACTGCTAGCAGCGCCCTGAGCTCGGCCAGAGAGAAGAGCTCCACCTATCAAATCAGGCTCGGACCTGTGGGTTTGCATTGGCCAGTCTCTATTATGTCACAGCAGCACCAAGAGACCCTAACCCAGATCGGGGCCTATTGTGCGGGGCGCCGCACAGACTCAAACAGAGAGACAGTCCCTGCCCCAGACAGCTCATAATCTAAGGCTGTGCAGTCCAGTGGACAGAGCCTGGCTTGGAACTCAGGAGACCAGGGTTCTGTTGCTGGTCTGCTGGGTGACCTCAGGCAAGTCTGTGCCTCAGTTTCCCCATCTGTAAAATGGGAATATTGGCACTGCCCTCCTTTGTAAAGAGCCTTTAGAGCTTTGGATGAAAAGCACTATAGAAGCAAGCGCTAGGTGTAAAACTAAAGAGAAGGCAGGAAGCAGAGGTCAAGGGAATTGTCCAGGGTCACACAGAACGTTATTGGCAGAACTAGGAGTAGTGCCCAGGTCTCCTGCATCTCAGACTAATGCCCTATCCCCTGGATCACAGCCATCAAAACTAGAGATGGGTCAGAACCAGAACCCCAGGTCAAAAAACCCCGGAACCTTGGGCATGTTCAAACCCACATCCAGATCTGAATGTCAGAAACAGCTCCTCTCACTACATACCCCAGGCCTGGGGTGTGCCTCAGAAACCTGATCCAGGATCAGGGGTGAAAGTAACTTACGGGACTTACCACTACTGCCGGAGTCCTGAGGGGGGCGTGGCCTCATCCAGAAGAGGCGGGGCCTCTCAAGATTTAAAGGCCCTGGGGCACCAGCTGTGGCTGGGAGACCCGGGGCCTTTAAATCAACCAGAGGCTCTCAGCTGAAGAGGTGGCTGGGAGCCCCCCGGGGCTCAGGGGCAAATTAAAGGGCCCGGGGCTCCGGCCGCCGGGGGGAACCCAGAGCTTTGCCGCGCTGGGGCCGGGATTTAAAGGGCTCTGGGCTGCCTGCAGCCGCGAGGAGCTCTGAGCCCTTTAAATCCTGGCCCCAGCCTGGCCGCTGGAGCCGCTGCTGGGATTTAAAGGGCTCTGTGCTGCCCTTTAATCCTGCTGTGGAAACCAGTGCGGTCCAGCATGGCATACTGGCTCTTGCCGGTACACCGGACTGGACCGGACCGGCTTACTTTCACCTCTGTCCAGGATCCATCACTTCACACAGTGACAACAAAACTGTGAAACCAGGGCAGAAGTGCAGGAGAAACGAAACTTAGTGGGGAACCATGTGTGGAAAATTGACCCCAGGAAACAGATGGGACATTGCAGAGAGACACGGGGATGTTAACTTCCTTCTCAGCCCTGAAGGCTTGCAGTCACCAGAGTTTAGCAGTTATTTTAGGCTCTCTGGCACACCACCAACCTGTTTTAGTTCTGTAATTTGCTGGATATCTTTGGAGCCAAGTTGGGGCAAACATGGACAGCCCTAGGACCTGAGCATGCTGTTCCCAGTGGGATGCCATGTGCTGGAGGGGATCTTCCATTGAGACTTGCTAGATCCAGGAGAGAGTGGACCATTTTGTAGATGGGAGCCCCAGGAGAACAAAGTGATAATGGGAATGGGCTCTTCCCAACCCAAGCACTGCAAGTTTGCACACTGGAGATAGCTGGGAAATGCAGACACTGTTGGGAAACCGTTGTGAAATTTGTTGCAAAAGTGTTCATCAAAATTTCACATTTTTGGAAATTTCTGGCCTGCAAAAAATAAAATAAAAAAAATCATGAAAATTTTCCAGAAAAAAATAATAAAAAGTGTGAAAATTGGTAACATTTTTGACCAGCTGCATTTTTCAAGCACTGGGTGGAAGCGTGCGTTCTTGTCCCCTGCAAGCGGTTAGCCTGCACAACACATAAAAGCCTTCACTGACGATCTCGGGGTCTGTCTTTGGTAGGGTCCCAGAGTGGAGGGTATTCGATGGTAGCGGCCCACAGGAGGCCATTTGCCATGTAGACTAATCTAGCTACAGGACTGATACTGCTTCCATTACCATGGCCTCTGAACATCTCACCTCCTTTCTGTATCTATCCCCACAACACAGGAAACGGGAGGCAAAGCAGGGACTTGCACCTAGCTCTCCCATGTCAGACTAACTCACCTAACTGCTAGAACATCCTTCCCCCAACAACATCTGGGTCCTGCCTCAGCCCAAGGGGCTGGACTAGACCTATCTAGCAGACATACCAAACCCACGAAAAAACGCAGAAATCGGGCTTGTTTTTGGCTTAACTGGCTTGTGAGTTGCTTGTTGGCTTGTTTTTAGCTTGTAGCCTGTTGGGCTTGTAGCGTCTTTTTTTTGGATCAGCTTCCGGCAAGCAGAGGCAAGGGAGGGAGAGAGTCAGGGGTGCACAGCGGGCGCACCACAGTCCCAGGCTGCTGTCGGAGAAAAACACAGTTCTCACTTTCTGGTTGGGTGCAGCAAAGTCAGATACTTTATTTCGCAAGCAATTGCATAGAGGGAGAGAGTGCACTAGGACACAGGGTTTCCCCCTTCTAGGCAGGTCTCTCTACAGGTAAACAATTATAGCAGCGTTTATACCTTTTGTTACATACACTAATAAGCAACAGCTGCATTTTGTTTATACATAGGTCATCTTGGTATCTTATTTTTCTCACTTCTATTTAGACTCCAGTCTACAGTCCATATTTATCAACACAAGGTGGCACCAACTTCTCCCACAGTTCTTTCCCACTCGCCTCACACACTCCTCGCTTCTACAAGTCTCGCGTTATTAGGGTTACAGTTAGTCTCTTAGCAAGAGTCAGGCTGTCATGCATTGAAATCCCCTTCAAATCCCTGTCAGTTCTTTCTCTACTTCCACACTGCAGACCAGGAGGAATCTAGTCACACAGAGTGTTGGAGTTTTTAGGGATTGTCCTGTTTTGGCCTTGTTTTGAAATGGGATTAGCTTGATTTTTGACATATTGATTTTGACACAGTTGCCAACTTATTTACCGCATCAAAGTTGGCAACTGTGCTCTCTAGGCCCCTTCCACCCACAGCCGGCTCCAGGGGTTTTGCTGCCCCAAGCAACCAAAAAAAAAAAGAAAGAAAGCCGCGATCGCGATCTGCGGCAATTCAGCGGGAGGTCCTTTGCTCTGACCGCTGAATAGCTGGACGTGCCTCCCCTCTCCGGAGTGGCCGCCCCAAGCACCTGCTTGCTAAGCTGGTGCCTGGAGCCGGCCCTGCTTCCACCCCTACATTTCTACGGTTGGACCTACAAACTTAGGAGTAACACAACAGGTGCTATTCTTCTTGCATGCACTAGGTGGTGCTCTTTTGACAGACTAACTACATACACCAGTGATACTCCGACCTCAGTGGTTCCGGAGCCAAATTAGTGATCAGCGTTGCCGAAACGATAGTGTGAATTCACTGATTCGTTTACTAGAGCGCTAGTCAGATTTAAACAGTATGCCAGGGAAACAGTTAGTGTATTATTCTGTATCTATTATTCTCACAGCAAATACATTAATAACATGCCCAAATAAATGTGTTAGTCCCTAAGGTGCCACAAGGACTCCTCGTTCTTTTTGCTGATACAGACTAACACGGCTGCTCCTCTGAAATTAATAACTTAGTGCAAGTTAATAACTTCATTGGTTAATAACATCGTAAAAGCATCCTGATTGGTTAATAACTTCGATTGGTTACTAGTTACATCACACAGTGTTTTAATATCACGTACTGCAAAGAGCCGCAGGAGACACATTGAAGAGCCTCAGGCTGAGAGTCACTGATACACAGCCTCCCCGATAGCACCCTTTATGATGTTCGTCCATCGTTTTCGAAGAAGACCTTAACATCTATCAGGTTGTGAGCTGTCCACAGTGCGTCCGCAAATGGCTGGTAAGGCCAATACGGGCACGGAATGTTCTGCCACATGTCGGGCAGACATGCGTGGGCACCACTGTTACAACATTTGCAGCTCTGGCTTTACGGAGTGCTCGCTTCTCTTGTGCTAGTGTTATCCTTCTAGCTTCAGATGTCTGGCAGCCTTGGTGGATCAGCGTACGCCATGTCGATCGGTCTTGTGCCAGGGTTTCCCAGGAGGTGATGTCGATATCCAGGGACTTAAGAGAGGCTTTCAGCGTATCTTTGTATCGCTTCTTTTGTCCCCCGTGCGATCGCTTTCCTTGAGACAGCTCACCATAGAAGAGCTGTTTGGGGATGCGGTGGTCTGGCATCCTCACAACATGGCCTGCCCAGCGTGTCTGGGCTTTCATAAGCAGAGTGTAAACTGATGGCAGGCCTGCTCTGGAAAGGACTTCTGTGTCAGGCACCTTATCCTGCCACCGAATCCTCAGAAGTCTGCGGAGGCAAGTCGTGTGGAAGTGGTTCAATTGCCTAGCGTGCCTCCTGTATACAGTCCAGGTCTCACTGGCATACATCAAGGTAGTTAGCACTACTGCTCGGTAGACTTTAAGCTTTGTAGCAAGGCTTATTCCACGGCGGTCCCACACGTTGGTCAGCAGTCCGCCAAATGCAGAGCTTGCCTTGGCGATTCTGCAGTTGACCTCGATGTCAATTGTCACTGCACGGGAGAGGGTGCTGCCAAGGTATGTAAATTGGTCCACTGCTTGCAGCTTTTGCCCCTTCACTGTGATGATGGGCTCTTGGTGTTGGGCTTTCGGAGCTGGCTGGTGCATCACTTCGGTTTTCTTTATGTTGATAAGAAGGCCAAAGTTATCGCATGCTGCTGCGAATTTGTCCATGCTGGCTTGCATTTCCTGCTCTGATCCAGCATTCAGGGCACAATCGTCAGCAAAAAGGAGGTCTCGTAGCACAGTCTCCTTTATCTTGGTGACAGCCTGGAGTCTTCGCAGGTTGAACAGTTTCCCATCAGTCCTGTATCTCAGGCTGACTCCCAAGGAACTGTTCTGAAAGGCGTCTGACAGCATGGCTGAAAACATCATGCTGAACAGGGTCGGTGCCAACACACACCCTTGCTTGACGCCATTTGTGACGGGAAAGGCCTCTGAAGCTTCTCCGTCGTCCAGAACACGAGCCGTCATGCCGTCGTGGAACTGACGTACCATCAGGATGAATCTATCAGGGCACCCAAACTTCGACATGATACGCCACAGACCTTCACGACTGACAGTGTCAAAAGCCTTAGTGAGATCCACAAAGATGGTGTACAGTTCACGATTCTGCTCTTGACACTTCTCTTGGAGCTGTCGGACTGCGAAGATCATGTCCACAGTGCCACGCTCTTTACGAAAGCCGCACTGTGTCTCGGGTAATAGACCCTGTTCCAGGTGGTCAATCAGGCGATTCAGCAACACTCGTGCAAGGATCTTGCCTGCGCTGGAAAGCAATGATATTCCTCTATGATTGTCGCAGACTTTTCGATTTCCTTTCCTCTTGTAGAGGTGTACGATGGATGCATCTTTCAATTCCTGAGGAATAGACCCTTGATTCCAGAAGGACTGAAACAGTTGAGTGAGTTTGTCAACAAGCACTGGACCACCATCCTTATAAACTTCTGCTGGGATCGCATCAGATCCTGAGGCCTTGCCACTGGACAGCTGGCTGATGGCCTGTAGGATTTCAGACTCTGATGGTGGAACGTCCAGACTGTGGTTGATATCCGCCTGGGGCATTCTATCAATCGCCTCGTTATTAATGGAAGATGGGCGGTTCAGTACAGATTGAAAATGCTCAGCCCAACGCTGTAGAATCAGAGTCTTCTCAGTAATGAGAGTTACACCATCTAAATCCAGTAAAGGAGAGCTCCCTGAGGGCCGAGGTCCGTACAAGGATCTGAGGGCTTCGTAGAACCGTTTGGCATCGTTTCTATCAGCAAACATCTGGATTTCACCTGCCTTGGCACTCAACCAGGAGTCCTGCATCTTGCGAAGCTTGTTCTGTACGGTCCTGCGAGTGTTGTTAAAGGCATTTTTCTTAGCTGATGACGACGGGTCATTCTGATGAGCACGGTAAAGGCGGTGCTTTTCAGCAAGTAAGGCCTTTATCTCTTCATCGTTTTCATCAAACCAGTCCTGCTGTTTCCTGTGTGAGGGTCCAAGAACCTTTAGTGCAGAAGAGTGCACAATATTCCGGAAGCGTTCCCAGTCCTTCTCAGCATTTTCCTCTAATTGCAGCTCTAAGAGTTGGTTGTCAAGATCTTCTGCTAGTAAAGCTGCTGTATTGGGGTTCCTCAGTTTACTGACGTTAATCTTTTTCACCACAGCTCTGTTTCCCTGCGGACGTCTCTTTGGCTTGATGTAAAGGCTTAATTTAGAGATGATGAGTCTATGATCAGTCCAACAGTCAGCACTCGGCATGGCCTTAGTCACCCTTACATCCTGTCTATCTTTCCTCCGCACGATGACATAATCAATGAGATGCCAGTGCTTGGAGCGTGGATGCATCCAGGACGTCTTTTTGCGAGTGGGCAGGCGGAAGATAGTATTGGTAATGATCAGATCATGAGCCACACATGTCTTCAGGAGTAGTAGGCCATTGCTGTTACATTTGCCGATTCCATTTTTTCCAATGACGCCATCCCAGGCAGAGTGATCAGATCCTACTCTCGCGTTAAAATCGCCAAGTAGAATCAGCCTGTCGGTACGCTTCACGGATGAGAGTAGGGCATCAAGATCTTCATAAAACTTGTCCTTTACTTCATCCGGATTCGTCATTGTGGGTGCGTAAGCGCTGATTAGTATAGCTTGCTTTCCTCTCGGTAGTGGAAGATGCAGTGTCATGAGTCGGTCGTTCACACCCTTGGGAAGACTGGCAAATTTGCGGACAAGTTGATTCTTAACCGCAAAGCCAACTCCAGATTCACGACGTTCGTCACTGCTACGTCCACACCAGAAGAATGTGTAACCACCCCCTATTTCTGTGAGCTGACCTTCGTTGGCTAGACGAGTTTCACACAAGGCTGCAATATCGATGTTAAATCTTGCGAGCTCTCTAGCGACCAGGGCTGTTCTTCTTTCTGGTCGATCTGCTGAGGGGTTATCTTGAAGCGTGCGTACGTTCCATGTACCAATAATGAGTGGTGTCACCTTGCGGTTTGTTATTTGAAGTTTTGTTGTTCGACCGCATAAGATGGGATCCCCTCCAGCCGCGGTAAGCTGGCCAGGGTTCTGTGAAGCAAACAATGTTTAGGGCACCTTTTCTAGCCCCTTCCTCTTGCTACGGAGGTGAGCAGTGCGGTCCTAAAAAGGGCTGCTCAGTCACTCAGGTAGACGCCGAATCCAGCTGTTGCTTCGATCAGCAAGAAGACGACCATTAGACCTGAGCCGCCTGTGTGCAGGTCCACGGCTACAGCTCCCAGTGTATCCACACCTGCTGCTTCGTCGCTCGCCCATCGCCACAGGACTTTGAAATTTACGGAAGTTAGATGTCAAGACTTGCGCGTGGATTGGATTAAAGTGAGGGAGAGGTGCGCATAGTCAGCCTCACTCTCTCTTCCCAGATCCCATCTTGCTCCAATGGCAGGACAAGAGTCGAGACGGTTGGAGATGGGCTGGGCGCAGTGGTTGACCAGGGCATCTTTCGTGTCTTGCCGTGCTCTTAGCGTACCACACCGCTTGCAGAAACCGCCTTCATGACCGTTGGTCCTATTCTAGAAGGTCTCATCCGCTCAATCCGCCGGAGTCTGTCTTCACATGCTCGGGATAGACAAAGCCCTATCTCACCGGAGGTCTAAGCCCAACGGCTACCCTCAACCTGGTTTAGCCAGCCTGTCGAAGCTGTTGCCCGGGGTGTGGCCGCTGCGCATGCTACAGCTACAGGGAGCCACAGGTGAGAGCTGAGTGACAGGTGGGGACCAAAGGTGGACGAGCTGCCCTGAAAGGACACGACATGCCCCTACACCAGAGGTGCTACCCCTCCCTGAACACCCCATACACCCCATGCACCCTTTATACACTGGGCTCCTACCACAGACATTTCCCATGGCATGGTTCCTGCCTAGAAGGGCTTACAGCTGGGGATCCCATCCCCACAGTATGTTCAACAGGAGAGGGCCAATAGATAGCCTCTCACCTTCTGCCCATGCTGTGGTTTCACCGAGCTTATGCTGAACGTCCATCAGATCAAAACTGGCCACTGTGGGGAAAATTTTGCTCTGGCTCCGCCAGTGTCATGGTGGAATAACTCCACTGACTCCAACAGGGCTACTCTAGATTGACACTGGATTGACACCGAGGGGTGGGTCTCTTCTCATCCACAAGGAGGCTGCTATTCAAGACTCTCTGCGATGGAATACACCGTGACTATCATCTGTCTATACTCAGTGTCCTTCCAGACTCTCAGGCTTCTCTTCACTCACAGAGGGGTTATGTCAGGTCCACCATATCCCTTATCTCCACAAAGGGCCCATCGCCACTCCCCTGCACTTCAGGGCAGTTTGGGGGTGGATGCTCATTTAATCAGCCTGGAGCTGATCTCTACACATGGCCAAACCAGAATCCTGGAGCTGAGCTGCAGGGAAATTTGGATCCAGATCTTGGATCTCATCTGTCGTTGCAATCTGCACCAACACTCCGGATCTGAACGCCTCCAAACAGGGGGCCCAATGTAATGGTGGGGCTTGCACCCAGCTCGGGGACATCCCATGACCCTCTGCTACCGAACACCACATAACAAACTCTCTGCATTGCCCCATCAAGCCATTGTGTAGGTCTGAGCTGGGCTCACCTGGCTGAACCCAAGTGCCCTTGCTCCCAGGCAGAGGATGCTGAGAGATGACACCTGGAAAATCCAGACATGCATTTACACTTGTACACAGGCATGCCCAGTGCCCACACGCTTTGCAGAAGATATTTGGGCCTCAGTCTTGCCAAGTTGGCTTGCAAATTTTCCTGTTAATCTGGGAGTTTTTAATCTCAGCTATGGGCTTTCTTCCTTTCCCCACAATCAGCTGTAGGTTACCACATAGTGAAGAGTTTGAAGGGATGTCTTTGACTTTTTGGGGACTGGGGGGGAGCAGCCTTCTTATCCCCTCCCCTTCCAAAAAAATAAAAAGATCTAAATATTCCCAGTGTCTGAGTCTGTGGGGCCAGGACATGGTCCCACAGCTGGAGTCCTTAACCCAGAGACATCAGAGCTTCCAAACAAGCCAAGCAGAATGGTGGTTTTGTCTAAGGTCTCTCATTGGCTGCCCAGAACTAGTGGGTTATCCAATCAAGAGTGGATCATCTCCAACCAGCAGGCAACTAGACGGGGTCTCCAACCAACACTTTCTGTAGAGGTGTCTGGTTTAACAATGCTATGGAGATAGGCTATGCTCATCCCAATGTCCCATGCCCCTGTCCCTGAACCATGGGGAACCAGGTACATGTTTTTGCAGCAGCAACCACATCACTGTACAGAATCGGGTGCACTAGCTGCACTAGTGTGAATCCGGAGTAACACCAAAGGAGTCAGCAAGTAACACCAATAACCGTGGGGTTATTTCACCGTGATACTGGTTCAGTTGAGAGCGAAGTTTATCCCATAGCAATCAAAAGCTGTTTTCATCTGATGGACGCTCAGCATAATCTAGGTGAGATGAGCAGGGTCCCGGCCCGATGCCTAGTGGTAAATGACCACCGGTCCGAGCAGAGGAGCCAAGGACTCGCTGGGCCGTGCAGACTGCACTCATCTTCCACCCTGGTTTGGGTTGCAGCACATTGGCAGGTCAATATGGAGGAAGCCTGCTCTACTGCTACTCATCCTGCCTCAGATCTTTGGTTAAACAGAGGCCTCTAGTCTGCAGGGCCTTTGACTCAGCTCCTCTCGCCAGCACAGCTTCCTTTTCCAAACACTTACTATAAAGACTAACCATCCTGCAAGAGCTTATTGCATGATCCTCTTTTCTCTTCCACCAGGATCTCCCGTAACGTTATCCAGTGGGAGCTGTCATGCCCATCTTATTTCAGCTTCTCTTCCTGGCCAGTCATGCCCAGCAAGGTACGGTGCCATGTTTAATCCTAATAATAATGATCAGTGGCGTTCTATTAGCTTCTGCCTGCATGCAACACTCCCTCCACTGCCTCCCTTCAGCATGGCAAAGGGTTTGTACCATTAGGAAATGGATAGAGAATAAGACAGAAAATATCACAATGCCACTACATAAATCCATGGTACACCTGCACCTTGAATACTGCATGCAGTTATGGTCGGCCCATCTAAAAAAAAACCCTATATTAGAATACGAAAAGGTTCAGAGAAGGGGAACAAAAATGATTAGGGGTATGGAACGGCTTCCATATGAGGAGAGATTCAAAAGACTGGGACTGTTCAGCTTGGAAAAGAGACGACTAAGAGGGGATATGACTGAGGTCTATACAATCATGACTGGTGTGGAGAAAGTGAATAAGGAAGTGTTGTTTTCTCCTTCACATAACACAAGAACTAGGGGTCACCCAATGACATTAATAGGCAGCAGGTTTAAAACAAACGAAAGGAAGTTCTTCACACAACACACAGTCAACCTGTGGAACTCATTGCCAGGGGATATTGTGAAGCAGGGGTCAAAAAAGAACTAGATAAGTTCATGGAGGATAGGTCCATCAATGGCTATTAGCCAAGATGGGCAGGGATTCAACCCCATGCTCCGGGGGTCACTACCCTTTGTTTGACAGAACCTGGGAATGGGTGACAGGGATGGATCACTTGATTCCCTGTTCTGTTCATTCCCTCTGAATACCTGGCACTGGCCACTGTCGGCAGACAGGATACTAGGCTAGATGGACCACTGGTCTGACCCAGTCTGGTTGTTCTTACGTTCTTACCCAGAGCCTGGAGGATTCTCTCTCCTAGGTTCAGGAGCAATCTCTAACCGACCCCTGTATATTCTCCCAGGGCAGTGCACGCTCCTGTTTTACACCAGTAGGAGTGGGAGTAGGATCAGACACTGAGCATTTACTGGTCCTAAGTCACGGTACAAAAACCAATTGGCCAATCCCTTGGCAGCAGGTGACATTATTTATTTGTATTTCGGTGATGCCTCGGACACAGAACACAGGCAGTGCAGCATTATCCCCATTTTACACGCAGGTAAACTGAGGCACTAAGACAGCAGCCCAAATTTCCAGCATGGCCCCTGATTTTGGATGCCCAGCTTGAGGGCCCAATTTACAGTGGTGACATGCACCAGCTGCTCGCAATAGGACAAATTCTGCTCTGGGATGACTCCACCAACTTGAATGGAGTTACCCCAGAGACCAGTTGGGTTCATTGACTTTAATGGGAATTGCATCTGGTTGGCACTTCTGAAAATCTGGGCCTAAGTGAGATGCTCAAGCCCCTTCCCCCTCTCCCCAGCTCCACACACAGACACAACAGATCAGGAGCAAGGCCAGAAGGGAAGAGAGCTCTGCCCAGGAGCCAGACCCTGCTGGCTGGCGGAGAGGAGAGAAGCATGTTGCTGATGGAGTCAGCAGATTAGCTCTGTCCTGACTGAGGTTTCTGCTTGTGCCTTGCTCCCTCTGTCTGTTCCCCTCCCCCTCTCTCTGTTCCCCTCTGTCTAATACAGCCTTTGGCTCGTGGGGCGTCAGCTACCCCCTAAGCCTGCACAGCGTAAAGGATTCCTGCGTCCTGATACCCTGCACCTTCAGCTACCCCAGCACAGTGACCTCCACGGGCAGCATTGTGGCCATCTGGTACAAGGATTACGATAGCCAGCGCATTGTGATTTACCACTCGGCCACTCCCAGCGAGGTCGATGGCAGGTTCCAGGGCCGGACCGAGCTGCTGGGCGACCTGGCCGGGCACAACTGCACCCTGCTGCTGAGGGGCGTGAGGAGTGAGGACAGCGGCAAGTACAACTTCAGGTTCGAGATCAACCAGGGCGACCGGTGGTCAGACCTGCGTGGGGTGATGGTGACGGTTACCGGTGAGTATGGAGATGAGCTAGCCAGAGCGTGTAAAAATCACAACTACTCCACTGTGTGTCATGGGCCCTGTAGTGCTGCCAGCCACGGGTGAGTCTCCTGTAGCTCAAGTGCTTGTGCAGCAGCTGAGTTCTATCCCCACTGCTGCCAGGAATGTCTCAGGGTACCGTGCCGTGATGGAGGAATAAACTGGAATCGCTATTATCCCATCGCAGATTCCCCAGAACCTCTGTTCTTTCCATCCCTAGATGCCCCCACCAGCCCAGCCATTGCTGCCCCGGAAGATCTAAGGGAGGGTATGAGAGTGAACTTCACCTGCTCCAGTCCATATGCCTGCCCATACGATGGCACCGCTCTGCAGTGGAGGGGCTACAATGCCCTGCTCTCGACCGTGACTGGGACAGTGCAACTGGACACCACTGGAGTGCTCAGCCAGCAGACCCTCGTTACCTCCTTGTCGTGGCAGGACCACTCCAAAAAACTGTTCTGCGAAGTGTCTGTTGGCTCCAAGCAGGCAAACGGGGAAATCGCTCTGAGGGTGAAATGTGAGTAGTGCTGCTTTTCAAACACTGCCCTTGCTGACTGGAGCGAGGACCAGCAGCTACGGCCTCTGTTTCTGCATTGCCCAAGTCACGTCTTTCCAGCCCACGATGCTTCCAGTTCTGCCATGTGATCTCTGACACCCGGCCAGAAATTCATGGCCAGATTCCAACGGACATCTGGCTTCCCTAAATTCTCCTCTGTGATTTTCACTGAACAAAGACTTCTTCTCGCCTTGCAGCCCTATCCTGCTCTGTGGCAGTGCTGGGTGCTGCTTCAGCAGCTGCCCTGTTCCACCCCAGACGCAGCTGCATTCCTGTGGGGAGCGAATTGGGTCTTGTGTCTTATAGAGCCACACTTGGGGAAAAAACCTCCTCTGGTTGATTTGCTGCTGGGTGCAATTAATTGTGGATGCAAGTGAGAGGATGCAGAGGTCTGACAACCTGCAGAGTTAGACATCTGCATGCTATCGCTGGCAGAGCGTGGGAGTGGAAGGCAGGCTGCCTCTTACCACTTGGTGGTGCTACTGTCAGCTCCAGATACGTTTCTCATTAAGGCCAACTGCCAGCTGCCCTTCTAATATCACTTCTTCCTTCTCCACCCACCACCGGCTCATGACAGCTCCCCACTTTCCTCTCAGCACGGCCCCTGTGCAGCGTGCCCAGCCCTTCCTCCCCATCCACCGTCTGCCTGGCAAACGGGACTCTCCTCCCAGCCCCGATGGGGACGCTGAGATAGCTGGTAGCCAGACCCTGCCGTGTGTCGACGAACTCCAGTGATCCATGGAGCGCAGACCACTTCCCGCACACACTTTTCAGCCCGAGAACTCTACCCAGGATGCCCTGTTCTTCTGCTCACAGACTCCTGCCAGCAGCCACCTCCTGCCCATGCCATTAGCTTGACCATGGGCCAAGACCTTTCCAGCTTCTACCTGCGGAGCTGCCTCCTTTTCCGAAAGCAGAGAAGCCCCAGGCTATGCTGCCCAGGGACCGTGGTTAGGAAGCAGCCCTAAGTCCTGGATCTGGCTTCCTGACTTGCAGGGAACCATCTCTAAGGATGAGAAGCTGGTTCAGGTCCTTTTGCCCACTCAGGCTTTGGTCTCTGACACTGGCAAGGGGGCTAGCTGAGGTGGGGGGTCTTGTGCCCTGTAGGGATGTGTTGGATATACAGACTCCTAGACCCGTAGGGTGAGAAGGGACCGCAAGGACATCTAGTCTAACCCCCTGCCAAGATGCAGGACTTGTGCAGGACAGGGATTTAAAGGCAGATGACGCCTGGGGTTACTTCAGGTTGAAGTTGCAGGAGTTGTCAGAGGCATGTATCCCGAGAAAGGGAAAACGGCTCGTAGGTAGCAGTTTTAGACCGAGCTGGATGAGCAAGCATCTTAGAGGGGTGATTAAGAAAAAACAGAAAGCGTACAAGGAGTGGAAAATGGGAGGGATCAGCAAAGAAGCCTACCTTATTGAGGTCAGGGGATGTAGGGAAGCAGTGAGAAAGGCAAAGAGCCGGGTGGAGATGGACCTAGCGAAGGGGATTAAAACCAATAGCAAAAGGTTTTTTAGCCATATAAATAGGAAGAAAACCAAGAAGGAAGAAGTGGGACCGCTTAAAACTTTAAACGGAGTGGAGATTAGGGATAATCTTGGCATGGCACAATATCTGAATGAATATTTTGCCTCGGTCTTTAATGAGGCTAATGAAGGGCTAAGGAATAGTGGTAGAGGGACTGATGGGAATGAAGATATGGGGGTAGACATTACGGTATCTGAGGTGGAAGCCAAACTTGAACAGCTAAACGGAAGTAAATTGGGGGGCCCGGATAATCTTCATCCTAGAATATTAAGGGAATTGGCGAGTGAAATTGCAAGCCCGTTAGCGATGATTTTTAATAAATCTCTAAACTCAGGGGTTGTACCGTTTGACTGGAGAATAGCTAATATAGTTCCTATATTCAAGAAGGGGGAAAAAAGTGACCCGGGTAACTACAGGCCTGTTAGTTTAACATCTGTAGTATGCAAAGTCATGGAAAAAATTTTAAAGGAGAGAGTGGTTACGGACCTTGAGGTCAATGGCAACTGGGACAAATTACAGCATGGTTTTACGAAAGGTAGATCATGCCAAACCAACCTGATCTCCTTCTTTGAGAAAGTAACAGATTTTTTAGACAAGGGAAATGCGGTGGATCTAATATATCTTGATTTCAGTAAGGTGTTTGATATGGTACCGCATGAGGAATTACTGGTTAAATTGGAAAAGATGGGGATCGAAATGAAAATCCAGAGGTGGATAAGGAGCTGGTTAAAGGGGAGACTGCAGAGGGTCGTATTGAAGGGGGAACTGTCGGGTTGGAGGGGGGTTACCAGTGGAGTTCCTCAAGGTTCGGTTTTGGGTCCGATTTTATTTAATCTATTTATCGCTGACCTCGGATCCAAAAGTAGGAGTGGGCTGATAAAGTCTGCGGATGACACGAAGTTGGGAGGTATTGCCAATTCGGAAAAGGATTGGGATATCCTCCAGGGAGATTTGGATGACCTTGTAAACTGGAGTATTAGTAACAGGATGAAATTCAATAGTGAGAAGTGTAAGGTTATGCATTTAGGGATGACTAACAAGAACTTTAGTTATAAGTTGGGGACGCACCAGTTGGAAGTAACGGAGGAGGAGAAGGACCTAGGAGTCCTGGTTGATCGTAGGATGACTATGAGTAGGCAATGTGATGTGGCCGTTAAAAAAGCTAATGCGGTCTTGGGATGCATTAGGCGAGGTATTTCTAGTAGAGATAAGGAGGTGCTAGTCCCGTTATATAAGGCGTTGGTGAGACCTCATTTGGAGTATTGTGTGCAGTTTTGGTCTCCCATGTTTAAGAAGGATGAACTCAAACTGGAACGGGTACAAAGAAGGGCCACTAGAATGATCCGAGGAATGGAAAGCCTGTTGTATGAAAGGAGACTTGAGGAGCTCGGTTTGTTTTCCTTAACCAAAAGAAGGATAAGAGGAGATATGATTGCACTCTTTAAATATATCAGAGGGATAAATACCAGGGAAGGAGAGGAATTATTTCAGCTCAGTGCTAATGTGGACACGAGGACAAACAGATACAAATTGTCAGTCAGGAAATTTAGGCTTGAAATTAGACGAAGGTTTCTAACCATCAGAGGAGTGCAATTCTGGAACAGCCTACCGAGGGAAACAGTGGAGGCGAAGGACCTCCATGACTTTAAGATTAAGCTGGATAAGTTTATGGAGGAGATGGTATGATAGGATAACGGGCTTAGTCAATAGGTCAATTAAGTGCCACACTGGTAATTAGTACAATGGGTCAATGATAGGATATTGTTAGCCTTTTTCTATAGGGTATAGCTGGAGAGTCTTGCCCGCATGCTCGGGGTTCAGCTGACCGCCATATTTGGGGTCGGGAAGGAATTTTCCTCCAGGGTAGATTGGCAGTGGCCCTGGAGGTTTTTCGCCTTCCTCCGAAGCATGGGGAAGGGGTCGCTTGCTTAAGGAGTGGGTGGATCGGCTTATGTGGCCTGCATCTTGCAGGAGGTCAGACTAGATGATCATAATGGTCCCTTCTGATCTTGAATTCTATGATTCTATGATCATTTCCAAGAGACCAGAGAGAAGAGCTGTCAGAGGGTCACGAGCAGCACGGACCAGACTGGAGACAGCGACGAACGCCTCTGAGCTAACCTGACTTCCCTAAGTTGGGACCGCTGGCTTCAGCCTCAGCCAGCGATTCCTGGCTGTGGTGGTGCCCACTGGATGCCACCTCCATTCATTGCGTGTCCTTTCTTCCGCTGACTCCCCCGCAGATTCCCCGAAAGGCGCAAAAGTGGTAATCCACCCCTCCACAAAGAACATCCGGGTGGGCGACGCTGTGTCTCTCACGTGCAGCGTGAACAGCACCTTCCCCGAGGTCACCACCTACAAGTGGTACAAGGGCGGGACCGCCTTGCGGGGGAGCCAACAGATTCTGACCCTCCAGAGCGTTGCTCGCGAAGATTATGGCCCATACCACTGTGAAGCGGAAAATTCCGTCGGCACCGGGGTGGCGGAAGCCGTTGTTCTTTATGTTTTTTGTAAGTATGGGGGCCGGGGGCCTCAGATGAATCACCAGCCAATAGCACTGTAGCACCAATGCTTCATGGGGACCATGTGCAGTAAAGAAATAAAACCAGTCCTCCGTCTAGGCCAGGACGGCCAAAGGTGGATGCTTCAGCAAAACAATAACGTTCCCTCCACCCTACTGCAACTGACTGTCTGCCTCAGTATTTGTCATTAGAGCGGGCTGGGAATTCTTCAAGGAATGTTTTTTTTTAAATGCTGATTTGTCAAAACCCAAACAGTTTGCAAAGCAGGGTCGGGTTTCAAGGTCTCTCCCGACTCAAAAAATGATCAGAAAACTTTTTTGAAATTGTCAAGCTGGCCGGTTTTGACATTTTAATGTTTCCACTTTTCAAGTCAAAATGACTTTTTGTTTAGAAATGTTAGTCAATTTTGCCTAAAAAAATAGTTAAAGAAAAAAAAGGTCAAAATTAAACTGAAACATGCCATTGACCCAAACCAATTTTTTTTTTTGCATTCACAAAAATTTGAGATTTTGACTTTTCGTCCCACTTCTGGACAGGAACATTTTTCAGTCTCTCTGATTTATTTTATAAGATGGGAAAATGGTTTCCTACTCAGCTTGATTGATCACCCTCATGTCCGAGTGCCTCACAAGCACTACTGAATCTACCCTTTGGGATAAGGAAGTACTGCTAGCTCTGTTTTACAGATGGGGAAACTGAGGCACAGAGTGACTAAATGACTTGCCCAAACACGGCAAGTCTGCCAGTGTGGTAGAAATTGAATCCCAAAGTTCCCAAGTCCTAGTGCAGTGCTTTAATCACAAACCCAGTCTTTCTCCCCCTTCGCTCTTGCATCCCGGAGAGATGGGGCGGGGAGTCTTCTTCAACCCAGAGGGTGTCCCATTCATGTCTTGAAACTCGAAGATCAGTAGCCTTTGAAATCTGGCTTCACCCCATCCTGGGCGCAGGTTATTTGCTAGGATCATGTGGGTGTATCTCACATATTCAGTTTCCTGCCACTGCAGGGGACTGGAGCCCTGGTACATCTCCTTCCCCCCCAATCTCTGCCCGTGGCACAAAGTAATTGAGTATCCCAAGAGCTGTAACTTTTTGGTCTAATTCTGGTGGATAGGCTTGCTAGGGGGTGGCTGGGTGGTGCTTAGTGGCCTCTTCTATACAGAAGGTCAGCCTGGATGATCTGGTGGTCCCGTCTAGTCTTAATCTCTCTGACTCAATCTGCTGTCATCTCCTTCAGCTGCCGTGGTCTCGGTGAACCCTTCTGCAGAGATACAGGAAGGCGAGATGGTCACTTTGACGTGCGCCATTCCCGGCGAGGAGAACCAGAATCTCGGCTACACCTGGTACAAGAACAACGTCTGGATCAAGGAAGGCACGGCCCGCTCCCTGGTGTTTCACGAAGTCACCAGCAGCGACACCGGCTATTATTCGTGCAAGGTGCAGAACGACAAAGGGAGTGAGATGTCCCAGGCCATCAGCCTGAGCGTGTTCTGTAAGTGTAGCACAAAACTCACACCTACTACTGCAGGGCACCTTGATCTGAGGTTTTTAAAGGGTTAAGGTATTTAAGGGGGGGTTGTGTGCTGAGCCGGGGGGAGGGAGGGGTGAGGGGGAGGGCTGGTCAGGGAGAAGAGGGGTTTAAAAAGCCAGCTCCTAAGTGACCAGAGGAGCTAGTGAACAGGGGAGTTCTACAAGGGAGTTTAGAGAGGGGGTGCGAGAGGCAGATACACCTAACAACCATTCTCTATACTTAACCCCCCCCCACCAAAGCAAACCACAAACCACAAAATCCTACAAGAGTAAAAAGAACCCGGCAGAAGCAGCTGAGTGGGGGCGGGGGAGGATATCCAGTTTACTGCACTGAATGCAGCATGTACGGTTGTGTGCAGGTGGCAAACGTGCATTCAGTGCAAACAGCTCCTGGCCTTCAGAGACTGAGGACCTGCTCTGGAGACCAGAGGAGCAAAGGGAGACAGAAAGGTGAACCGAGGAGACTTTCAGGGACATGGCAGAGCGGCCGCTCCCCCAGTTTGACAGCCTCTGAGTAATACAGCAGGGGGGGAAGGGGAATCACAGTTTTGCAGGTATGAGGAAGATAAATATTTAGGGAGTTTTGCCTTGACATGTTTGTCAGTAAAAACTGGGGAAACCGTCCCTGCTCCAGGAAATATCAGCTGCCCCAGAAATATCTGCCAGGGGATCATGGGAGGTTTGATGCAGCAAGGCTGGCAGCATTAATGGGGTTCTGGTACTTGGGTAAATGTGACCGGGTTGCTCCTTGGCTCACAACCACAGCTGTCTCCCCGGTCAGGTGCAACCGACAGAGATTACCTGCAGCAGCCTCACTCAGCAACAGCAGCTGCATCAGTGCTAGCAAATCCAAACCGATAGTCCCGGAGTCACTCTGCAGGCAGCATGTTTAGTCAGTGGCTGCGCCCAGCCAGGTCTCTCCTTCACGGAGTTTGCTCTCCCTCCCTGAACTGAGCTGGGGTCTCCCCCAGTGGTTCTCACCCTGCAGCCCGTGGGCCACCTGTGGCCCTATCAGCACAGAGCTGCAGCCAGGAGCGCCGCCAGCTTTTTTGCCACCCTAGGTGGCAGAAGGTCCCACCCCCAAAATGCTGCCCCCGACAGAGGCAGTGGAAGGTCCCGCCCCCGAAATGCCACCTCCGACAGAGGCAGTGGAAGGTCCCGCCCCCGAAATGCCACCTCCGACAGAGGCAGTGGAAGGTCCCGCCCCCGAAATGCCGCGGAAGGTCCCACCCCTGAAATGCCGCCTCCGACAGAGGCAGTGGAAGGTCCCGCCCCCGAAATGCCGCCTCCGATAGAGGCAGCGGAAGGTCCGGCCGCTGCGGTCGTGGCTCCCCAAATGTTAGTGCCCTAGGCGACTGCCTAGGTCACCTAATGGGTTGCGCCGGCCCTGGCTGCGGCCCATGTAACATCCTCAGGGCCATACAGGTAGTATTGCATGCGGCCCACATAACACATCATGGGCCACATAAATGGTCCACAGTGGGAAATAGGTTGAGAACCACTGGACCCTGTCACAGTAAGATCCAGCGCCCCTGGAGGAAACGGCCGGTCAGGGCCCTGGGAAAGGGACACAGGCCCAGATTCTCAAAGGTATTTAGGCACCTAAACTAGGGTCCCCGTATGTCCCATTTTGGCCAGGACAGTCCCCTTTTTCAGCTCTGTCCTGGCCGTCCCTACTTGTTTGCCAAAAGTGAGCATTTGCCCCAGCTGCAAAGCAGAGCGGAGAGCAGCGGCTGCTGCCCCGGGGCTCAGGCCCAGCCGCAGGCAGTGCGGAGCTCCGGAGGTCAGCCCCAGCCCTGGCGCATGGGGAGGCAGCTCTGGCGAGCCCCCAGCTGTCCCATTTTTACTTTAAGAAATATGGCCACCCTACCCCCAACTCCCATTGATTTCACTGGGAGTTAGGTGCCTGGTTGCCTCTGAGGATCTGGGCCACAGCTCTTTTCACCTGTAGGGTGCTGGCTGGATCCCGCCCAGGCCTGCAATGTCCAGAAGCCATTCCCACCTAACAGCTGTGTGCTGGCCTGGAGTTGGGAGTGTCATCCCAGTTATTAGTGTAGCAATGAAACCCCAGACCCGAGTTACAATGTATTGGGAAACCCAGGAAAGGGCTGTGTCTGTGAGGCCACTGAGACTTGGCAGTGTTCTTAAAGCCCCGACTACTGGAGTCAAGGGATTAAGTTAAAAAAAAAATCTCGGCTTTCTTTTCTTTTCTTTTTCTTTTTTTTCTTTTAAAGGGCAAGTTTCTAGCACTGCTAGCTGGGGAGAAAAGCTTGTAAACGTGACCTGTGACTTGAGTGCTCTAGTGACTCAAAAACTGGAAGGAATAAAAGGAACCCCAAAATTATAATATTTCTAAAAATCTCCTGGATGCTATTCAAACCCAGCAGGCACATCTGTTTTCTAAAGCTAGGTGATTTTAATCTGGCCGTCACCTTTTAACCTCTTGCTCTAATCATAAAACCAGTTGTTATTCCTCCCTCCCCCCCCCGCCCAACTCTCCCCTGGGTTCTTCAACACCTGGCTCATCACACCACCAATGCTCTGTCATTGTCTCCCTTCCACCGCACAGATCCCCCTAGGGGCCTTGCAATCACCTTGTTCCAGGAGACGCAGGAAGGAAAGCTGGCTCTCATTCACTGCACCGTGGATAGCCACCCCCTGTCTGTGCTGGCCCTTTACCGCAACGAGGCCCTCGTCGCCACCACCAGCTCCCATGCGGCCCCCAGCCAGCGGCTCAGCATCACAGCTTCCCGCAACTCCTTGAAACTGGAGATCCGGAACGTGCTGCCGGAGGACGACGGCCGATACCAGTGCACGGCGAGCAACGCATACGGGAATGCGACTGCTGCTAAGCTGTTCCATGCCCAAAGTGAGTAAATGATTTGTGATTACCCCACGGGGTAAGGGGCTGCCACCAATCGGGACTCCCAGGCCCCCGGACAGATTTTTGGGCATGACGCCTTCTCCGAGCATCATGTTTAATAATACCAACATTCTTCTGCCACCTTCACAATGGAAACCCTGGGCAATGGGGTCTCTCTCGTCACTCCATTTGAGGAGCATTTCACAACTGTCCACTCTGCCATAGCTGCACCATCCTTAGATTAAGGCCTTACAGAAAGGTCGGCTGACTGCTGGGGCACCCTCATGTCTGGGTGCAGCCTAGCAGGCCCTCCTCATCTATCTGCCCCCGCCAACGCCTCGTCTCATGACTCTGCCCAGCTCGCTTTACGTCTCTCCCCAGCTGGGGTAACAAACGTACAACAAAACATTCCAAATTGTCTCCCAACACAAGAGATTCCTCAGCCCCCTCGGGTGCTATTGCTCAGCTTGTCCTCGAGGCGCCGTCTTCAGCCCCATCCTGGGCTCAACAGTCCTGACACGAAGCATGTACGCCCCTTCCTCAGGGCTGGGAGGGGAACCCTGGTCCGTTCTCCTTCCCTGCAGCCTGCACTTAGCACAGCCTCTCTGCTGGTCCCCAGGCGTCTCCCTCGGTCCTCCCAGGGCCGCCTTTCTCTGCTGGAATGCCGACGCCTCAGGACTGCCTCTCCGTGCCTTGGAGGGAGTAATCCCATTCCTGCGGCTTTCTTCAGTCTGCCTTCCCCGGCCCTTCCCAGAGAGAGGAAACACCCAACCTCCTCTAGGGACAATGTGCCTCTGGCCCCAGCTTCACTGCCCCCGGCCACCAGGTTTCCTCCTGGCTCTGGGCCCTCTGATTTTGGCTCCCAGGCTTCTCTCATCCTTTAGCCCAAGGAAACTCTCAGCTCTCTCTCACCCGGGTCTCCTCCCTTCTTCTGCTCTGTGCTCCTTCCTTTATGAGCACCTGTCTCCTTCCCAGCTGGGCTGGGTAACCAGTTACGCCTGACACCCCTCCAGAAATCACCTGGGGGCCTGTTACACCCAGTCACAGACCTACACTCAATAAAGAAGTTATGGAGTCCCATTTAACATTCTCATACAGGCAGAGCTGGCTGACAAAACAGAACAAGTTCACTGAACATTTTGAAGTTTCAGAGTTGGTGGCACAATTGGACCCATTTTTCATATTTTTTCAAAAATTTTCATTACATATTTTTTCAACACATTTCAACATTTCATCTCTCTTCCTTCTTTTGGCCAGCCAGTGAAATCATGTGGATAATGTCCCTCCCCCCATACCTTTTCTTTTCCTTGTTTTTCCTTTTTCCACTCAGTGACTTTTCAGATCTTCTCCCGTTTCAGACCAGTTACAGAGCGGCAAAAGGGAAAAAAGAAGAGTAAAGTGGAGGGTGGGGGGGGAGAAACAACCTTGCCAGTTTGCTCATCCAGTTGGATTCAGTGAGAGGGAGGGAATGATGAGAAAGGAGAAAAACCAAAAAATCTATAGTTTCAAAATTTAAGTAATTTTTAGATTTTTGAAAACCAAAATGAAACAAACATTTCAATGAGAACAAACTGAAAAATGTAATTCCAGTTAGAAGTTCCCTAGGCTGCTAGGGAAGAGACTGAAATCCAGGACCTCTAAGGTGGCATTTTCAGAAATGCTCCCAGTTCCACGCGCAGGGCCAGGTAGGCAGGCAGAGCTTCAGAGTCTCAATGCGTGGATGAGACGATGGTGTAGAGAGGAGGGGTTCACGTTCATTAGGAACTGGGGAAACTTCTGGGATGGGAGGAGCCTATACAGGAGAGATGGGCTCCACCTAAACCAAAGTGGAACCAGACTGCTGGCACTAAACATTAAAAAGGTTGTAGAGCAGTTTTTAAACTAGGAGATGGGGGAAAGCCGACTGCTGCAGAGGAGAGTGTGGATCGGACACAGACTTCTCTTAGGGGAGAGTCTGATGATAGAGAATCTCCAGGTTATAGTCAGGAGCAGAGGAATGAGAAATATAATGTAAGGGCCGGATCAGATGATAAACAGTCACATAAAAAAGAATCTGGCACATCAGAAAAAGGCAGGCTAATAAACAGGGACAAGTTTTTAAAGTGCTTGTACACAAATGCCAGAAGTCTAAATAATAAGATGGGTGAACTAGAGTGCCTTGTGATAAAGGAGGATATAGATATAATAGGCATCACAGAAACCTGGTGGACTGAGAGCAATCAATGGGACACAATCATTCCGGGGTACAAAATATATCGGAAGGACAGAACAGGCCGTGCAGGGGGAGGAGTGGCACTATATGTTAAAGAAAGTGTAGATTCAAATGAAGTAAAAATCTTAAGCGAATCCACAGGTTCCATAGAGTCTCTATGGATAGAAATTTCATGCTCTAGTAAAAATATAACAGTAGGGATCTATTATCGACCACCTGACCAGGACAGTAATAATGATGATGAAATGCTAAGGGAAATTAGAGAGGCTATCAAAATTAAAAACCCAATAATAGTGGGGGATTTCAATTATCCCCATATTGACTGGGAACATTTCACTTCAGGACGAAATGCAGAGATAAAATTTCTCGATACTTTAAACGACTGCTTCATGGAGCAGCTGGTACGGGAACCCACAAGGGGAGAGGCGACTCTAGATTTAATCCTGAGTGGAGCGCAGGAGCTGGTCCAAGAGGTAACTGTAGCAGGACCGCTTGGAAATAGTGACCATAATACAATAGCATTCAACATCCCTGTGGTGGGAAGAACATCTCAACTGCCCAACACTGTGGCCTTTAATTTCAAAAGGGGGAACTATACAAAAATGAGAGGGTTAGTTAGACAAAAGTTAAAAGGTACAGTGACTAAAGTGAAATCCCTGCAAGTTGCATGGGCCCTTTTTAAAGACACCATAATAGAGGCCCAACTTCAATGTATACCCCAAATTAAGAAAAACAGTAAAAGAACTAAAAAAGAGCCACCATGGCTTAACAACCATGTAAAAGAAGCAGTGAGAGATAAAAATACTTCCTTTAAAAAGTGGAAGTCAAATCCTAGTGAGGCAAATAGAAAGGAGCACAAACGCTGCCAACTTAAGTGCAAGAGTGTAATAAGAAAAGCCAAAGAGGAGTTTGAAGAACGGCTAGCCAAAAACTCCAAAGGTAATAACAAAATGTTTTTTAAGTACATCAGAAGCAGGAAACCTGCTAAACAACCAGTGGGGCCCCTTGACGATCAAAATTCAAAAGGAGCGCTTAAAGATGATAAAGTCATTGCGGAAAAACTAAATGGATTCTTTGCTTCAGTCTTCACGGCTGAGGATGTTAGGGAGATTCCCAAACCTGAGCTGGCTTTTGTAGGTGACAAATCTGAGGAACTGTCACAGATTGAAGTGTCACTAGAGGAGGTTTTGGAATTAATTGATAAACTCAACATTAACAAGTCACCGGGACCAGATGGCATTCACCCAAGAGTTCTGAAAGAACTCAAATGTGAAGTTGCTGAACTATTAACTAAGGTTTGTAACCTGTCCTTTAAATCGGCTTCGGTACCCAGTGACTGGAAGTTAGCTAATGTAACGCCAATATTTAAAAAGGGCTCTAGGGGTGATCCCGGCAATTACAGACCGGTAAGTCTAACGTCGGTACCGGGCAAATTAGTTGAAACAATAGTAAAGAATAAAATTGTCAGACACATAGAAAAACATAAACTCTTGAGCGATAGTCAACATGGTTTCTGTAAAGGGAAATCGTGTCTTACTAATCTATTAGAGTTCTTTGAAGGGGTCAACAAACATGTGGACAAGGGGGATCCGGTGGACATAGTGTACTTAGATTTCCAGAAAGCCTTTGACAAGGTCCCTCACCAAAGGCTCTTACGTAAATTAAGCTGTCATGGGATAAAAGGAAAGGTCCTTTCATGGATTGAGAACTGGTTAAAGGACAGGGAACAAAGGGTAGGAATTAATGGTAAATTCTCAGAATGGAGAGGGGTAACTAGTGGTGTTCCCCAAGGGTCAGTCCTAGGACCAATCCTATTCAATTTATTCATAAATGATCTGGAGAAAGGGGTAAACAGTGAGGTGGCAAAGTTTGCAGATGATACTAAACTGCTCAAGATAGTTAAGACAAAAGCAGATTGTGAAGAACTTCAAAAAGATCTCACAAAACTAAGTGATTGGGCAACAAAATGGCAAATGAAATTTAATGTGGATAAATGTAAAGTAATGCACATTGGAAAAAATAACCCCAACTATACATACAACATGATGGGGGCTAATTTAGCTACAACGAGTCAGGAAAAAGATCTTGGAGTTATAGTGGATAGTTCTCTGAAGATGTCCACACAGTGTGCAGAGGCGGTCAAAAAAGCAAACAGGATGTTAGGAATCATTAAAAAGGGGATAGAAAATAAGACTGAGAATATATTATTGCCCTTATATAAATCCATGGTACGCCCACATCTCGAATACTGTGTACAGATGTGGTCTCCTCACCTCAAAAAAGATATTCTAGCACTAGAAAAGGTTCAGAAAAGAGCAACTAAAATGATTAGGGGTTTAGAGAGGGTCCCATATGAGGAAAGATTAAAGAGGCTAGGACTCTTCAGTTTGGAAAAGAGAAGAATAAGGGGGGACATGATAGAGGTATATAAAATCATGAGTGATGTTGAGAAAGTGGATAAGGAAAAGTTATTTACTTATTCCCATAATACAAGAACTAGGGGTCACCAAATGAAATTAATAGGCAGCAGGTTTAAAACAAATAAAAGGAAGTTCTTCTTCACGCAGCGCACAGTCAACTTGTGGAACTCCTTACCTGAGGAGGTTGTGAAGGCTAGGACTATAACAATGTTTAAAAGGGGACTGGATAAATTCATGGTGGCTAAGTCCATAAATGGCTATTAGCCAGGCTGGGTAAGGAATGGTGTCCCTAGCCTCTGTTCGGCAGAGGATGGAGATGAATGGCAGGAGAGAGATCACTTGATCATTGCCTGTTAGGTTCACTCCCTCAGGGGCACCTGGCATTGGCCACTGTCGGTAGACAGATACTGGGCTAGATGGACCTCTGGTCTGACCCGGTACGGCCTTTCTTATGTTATGTTCTTATGTTATATTAAGTTTCTGCCTGAAAAATTCCATTGAAAATGACATTTTCCCACAACAAACAACAAAAACAAAAAAATCCTTTTTGACAAATCCCATTTTTGCAGTGGGAAAATGTTTTGGTTATTTTTTTTTTGACCAGCTGTAACTATAGACAGCTCAGGGTCTGCTGATTTCAGCTCACTTTTCTCCCCTCTTCTGGATTGTGCCTTGAAGAAGCTACAGCTGATTAGTAATGCAGATGCTCGGAATGAAGAGAGCGTGTTGTTCCGGTGCTGCAGTTCTGTGAAGTTTCATATAGGCCTGGCGTATCTTTACGAGGACTCTTTGTTTTTAAGCTCTCTCTGGAAGGAAATTGTTTCTTTGATTGGAGAAGCCAGGAGCCTCTCTAATAGAGCTAATCAGAAAATGTTTTTCAGGTTTTTTTTTTCCTTTTTGGAAATTTTGAGTTTTCACCAACATTTTTAGACTTCTTAGCAAAATATTGAAAATCCCAAATTTGTGACAGAAAAATTTCAACTGGAAACCAAAAATATTTCAATTTGGAAATGCAGTGATGGTACTTCATGGGAATTGTAGTTTAGGGTCCTCATATTCCCTTTCTCCTCTATAGTCCCGAATCCCAGGCCAAACCACAATTCCCATGATGCACCATGGCTTCCTTCTTGTTAAGCCAACACAGGTGCATCAAGGGACTCCCTGGTGTAGTGCATCATGGCAAATGTAGTTTGACTAGTCAGCCCATAGAGAAGAGTGCAGGCGGTATGCACCTGAACTACAACTCCCATGAAGCACTGCAGCAGCAGTGATTCCCAAACTGCAGTGTTTCAGCTTTGAGCCAAAAGCCAAAAACTTTTCTGGTTTTGGGTGTTTGGGTTTTGTGACAAAAAGTCATTTTTTCCACACAGAAACCAGAATTCTTTTGTGGAATATTTTGTTTTGCCAAAAAAAAGCAATTTTTCTGCTGAAAAACAGTTTCAACAGGATTTTTTTCAACCCCCCTTCCTCCTTTGGGCCAGCTATCCCAATGTGGTAGGAGAGGCTGAAAGCCATCCTGCCAGTCTTATAAATGGCCTGCATTCCTCCTCTCCCGCCCTCCCCCAAACCGGACACAGTAAAAAAGAACAGCAAACAATAAAGAACCTCAACCTATCCCCTTTCCCAAGCCCATAATACTGCGGTATAGGCAAACCCAAACAAGAGCAGGGCGCTGACTCTCCACGCAGCAGCTGGACTAGAGGCTTGATTTCATGTCCCTGGCTTCATTACATCTCGCCGTACATCACGGGACTCACACAGCCCTTAGCACCAAAGCATATATTTGGCTTGGCAACATGGGCCAGTGTCCAGCGGGGACTACGGAGGCTGCTCAGGCTCACACAGCTCATGTGAGGCCCAGAGGGCAAACCTTGGGTCACTGCCCTACCATGACAAAGATTTCACTCCCCTGCTTCACTGTGTTTCCTTCCCTCCCTCGTTCAGTGGCGAGAGTGTTGATCAGTCCCTCCCCGGAGGTGCGCGAAGGAGATGCAGTCACCCTGACGTGCGTCGCCACCCGAAGCGCAGAGGAAGGGACCAGCTATACCTGGTATAAGAACGCCAGGTGGCTGAAGGAGAGCTCCGAGAACACCCTGGTCCTCCCAGCTGCGAGCAGCAGGGACGCCGGCGCTTTCCAGTGTAAGGCCCAGAATAAGAGAGGCAGCAGCACCTCTCCGGCTGTCACCCTGCGGGTGCTGTGTAAGTATGACCTCCCTTCCACAGGTCCCGGGATAAGGCACAAGGGGGAATTCTTTGTGATTAGGGAACTGGCTAATCCTTAGATCAGCTGGGGGACATCTTGGGGAGGCCACAATTCACATACTAATGGCCAAGTTCTGCCCTCAGCTGCCCCATCGTGAAACTAAAGTGATCCCTGAATCAATGAAGTGACTCCAGATTTACACCAGAGTGACTCCAGATTTACACAAGCCGGTCTGAGAGCAGAATCTGGCCCTGAGAGCCTTTATTAAAGTAAGATGCAAGTCAGTTAATCGGATCAATCTGGCAATACCGTCCTGGTCCTGCAGCTGATGCGACGTAGCTAGCCTCCAGGACCCAGCAACTTTCTAGCTGAGTTCACAATCCAGATTCCACAGCAGGGTGCTAAACTGGTGTGGTGCTGGTGGAGTTATCATCTTGCAGGTGAGATGTAGAGTAGAACTAGTATCCTGACCATTCATGGTCAGGAAAAACAGGCCCAGGCTGGCATTCTTCATAAGAGTATTAACTCTGGTGCCAGGCCCAAATTCCGCCTGCAGTAACTGCTGTTCGTCCTGCCAGTCACTTCTCCCTGTTTTAGGAGGAAACCGTTGTTTTCGCTTCCTGCCCTTAACATGAGTGTAGAGTTGCTGTGCACTGTAAAACAGCTGCTATGTTCCACCCCAGAGCTGCAGGTGCATTTCAGAGGTGGATGCTGTGCTCCCTACCCATAGCTTGTGTATGAGTCTAAATTTCTGGACTCTATCGGGATCCAAGGCTCCATAAAAATGCAAGATCCTTGGGCCAGCTCCTGAATGGGTGTCAATCAGAGTAGTTCCACTGAAGGAAACAGAGCTCTGCGGATTGACACCAGCTGAGGGTCTGGCCCATTGTTATCATCTAAACTCCCAAAGTTCTGCCCCAGAACATACGGTCCGTCATATCAAAGTGAGGCTGGCGGCTCAGGGACCTTCAGTTGCTCCAGATTCAAATTCTGGCCAGATTCCTGTCTTGTCTTTATTGGCCCAGGCCTGTTTGAGCAAAGAAAGAGACTGAAGCAACAGCCTGGCTGCTGGTGCCATCAGAAGGACGCATTAAAGCGCCGGGGAAGGGGGGGGGGTTGCGAGGGTTTCTCCTAATCTAGTAAACAATCATATGTCAAATAACATATCAGCCAACACCATTTTAACCCTGCAGTCCCACCGAGACGGCCCCAGATGACCTCCCTACTAGAGACGCAGAACGGGCACCTGGGCATCATCCTCTGCACCACCGACAGCGACCCGCAGTCCGAATTAGCCCTGTTCAGAGGAGATGAATTAGTAGCTTCCACCAGTGGCTCCCGCTCGTTGACCGGCCAGAGGCTCAGTGCGACGCCATCGTACAACAGCCTGAAGGTGGAGATCCGCGAGGTGGTGCTGGAGGACGAAGGGACCTACGTGTGCTCGGCTAGGAACGCCTATGGCAATGCAAGTACCTCCATGGTCTTCAGTGCAGAGAGTGAGTCCCCAGCTGGGTTCCTCTTGTCAAAGGGAACTGGCCTTTTCAACCGCGTGTGGTGGGAGAGAGACCCAGGCAGGCAGGGAGGGGGCCAGGCCTCTGTGTTGTCGGTAAGGGATGATTCAAGCTAATCCTTCTGCTGTTATAAAAAACAACCCAGCAATTCCATTGATCGCAATGGGGATTCACTGGAGGGGCGGGTTGCTCCCACCGACTCCTGTCACGGCCCTGGATTGAATCCTTAGCGAAATGGCTGTTGTGAGGGATCAAATAAGTATCATATCGTTTGGTCACCCTGAGCGTCATTCACCACTGGAACAATTTCCCAAACGTTGAGGTGGATTCTCCATCACTGGCAAGTTTTGAATCGAGGTGGGATGTTTGTCTGACAGCTCGGCTCTAGGGATTATTGTGGGGCAGAACTCCGGCCTAGGCTATGCAGGACGTCATCCTAGATCACAGTGGTCCCTTCTGGGCTTGGAATCTATGGGTGATTCACTACTGATCCGACCGTATTAACTCCTGTAGGGGATGCCTCATTGCTTCCTAGGATGGCATCCAAGTTAGTGGGATGGGATCCATAAAGGGAACAAGTTAAAGGGGAGATTCCGCAGTACCCTGTGGAACCACTGAATATTAAATATCATAGATTCATAGAAACCTAGGGCTGGACGAGACCTCATGAGGTCATCTACTCCATCATGAAGGGAGGAAACTGCCTGAAATGTAAGTGTCCAATTTGGGCCTTTTGACAGAGTTTGCTACATAAAACCAAGCTTCTACTGTGCATGGAGACGCAATACTGGATAAATACGACATGTCACAAATGACTTTAGGCCATGCACATTTTGCCAGGCACTGGCCATTTGACAGAACTCGAGGATAGCTGTAGGAAAATGGCTGCCAACTGAGGGCAGCATAATGGCCCATTTGTGACATTTGAAACGATTGATTCATTTGCTGCTAAAAAAAAGACAATTGTGAAATTTGCAAAATGTTTCCAAAGTCCCTCAAAGCCGGCGATACTCCAAGAGGCAATGATTCCCATCTGTGGGCCAGTTTCTGCTCTCAGGACCACCAAGGTAAATCCAGAGTCACTCCACTGAAAGCGATAGAATTATTACGCATTTACACTGGTGTAACTGAGATCAGAATCTGGCTTTGTGTTCAAAATCCCCCTCTCAAAGCATCATACAACTCCGATGTACAAGCTCATCTAATGTGTGCCGCCCCCAAGGTACAGCCCCTCCCCTTCCCCACACACGGAAAACCTCACACGCACCTTCTGCTGTGCATTCTCCAGGACTTTGCCTACTCCAGTTTTAACTGTCCGTTACAGCTACCACCGCTTCTCTTGAGAACCTGTTCCCCAGCCTAATCGAATCACAGAATCTAGTGACGGAAAAGACCCTCTTCTATGCTCCTAGCACCAAGGGGCAGGACTGCTCCCTCCAGAACATTTTCTAGAGCTCTGTCAAGTCTAATTTTAAATGTCCCACGCAATGGGGCTCCAGGCCGTCTCTTGGGGACAGATTGCACTGGCAGGAAATGTAGTCTAGGATACACAGACTAACTCCCCCTTGGGCTAAGCCCATCCCCTTGCTCCTTCATATACCCCCATGGGCTGCCCTTAACAACCACCTGCCCCCTGGGCCCTCCAGCCCTAGCAGGCCGTTATGTCGTGCCCCGTAATGTACCCAAAGAGACGCATCTTTCATTGCTTCGCTCTTCCCCCGTCGCTCAGTCCCTGAATCCTGTTTTCTCTCCTCCCCCCTCAGCGGCGAGGGTCATCGCCACGCCGGCCTCAGAGGTGCAGGAAGGCCAGAGGGTCAACCTGACCTGCCACGTGAGCAGCAACTCATCGGCCGTGACTAACTACAGCTGGTACAGAAATGGCCAGTTGCTGTCCGAGGGCCTGGCCAATTCCCTGGTGTTCCAGCAGGTGGCCAGTGCAGACGCCGGGGTCTATTACTGCAAGGCAACGAATAACGGAAGAAGCAGAAGCTCCGCCTTGGTCTCGCTGAATGTGCTGTGTAAGTTCCAGACACTTTGAATCTTCATGGCAGTGGCAGGTTCCCACAGGAGCACGTACGCATGGGCCCCAGTGGTGCAGTCAGTCCTGTCCCAACCAACACACCTAACTACACTTGCAGGTGCGCGTCACGGGTGTGTACATGTGAGGGTGCATTTGGCTACATGTCGGTGGCTGCACGTGTGTTCATGTGGGTGCGTGTGTTCATGTAGTGTGCACGTGTATGATTGTGTGGGTGTGTGCATGTGTGAGTGTATGTGCACCTGTGTGCATTGTGTGTGTGCATCTGGGCTCTTGCGTACATGCAGGAGCATGTGTGTGCACCAACATGTATGTGCACATGTAACCCAGGCTTACTCAGGCTGATGCTCTGGCCCCAGTAGTGGCCGAATCACATGGAAGCTGAAGACCCTGTTATGCCCCAAACAGGGACCTGTCTCTAAAAGCACGAGCTCCCGCTGCCTGTGCTAAAATACCCAGGGCTGTGAGCTCAAGGCTGGAGCCAGCCCACCGACCTCTATGTGATCCAACCGCTAGAGGGGGACCATGCGCCACCCTGAGTACGAATGGGTGACACGTGCATCTGTTCCGGAGAGAAGCTACCTGTGAAACATTGTGATCAGATGTGACTTATTGAACTCTGGCGACCAGCCTGCATGCAGACCCTGTGCTGTCATCTAACACGACTTTAGGATCCAAACTGCTCGCCTGGCTTTTTAAAATTCCCTGTCGGTTTCTTCAGGTCAGTCTCAAAACCTCAGAAACTCATTCTCCTGCTTCCGGTCATTAGTACCAGCTTCCGCTCTGCCCTCCACTTGGTCACTGCTGATGAGAGACTGCCTCCTCCGCTGCAGATCTGCCAGCTGGAACGGCCAGCAAGAGTAGATTTGGGGCCAGGCTGTATTCTTTTCAAGGGTCACCATAGGAAGCTAAAACCTGAGCAGAACTGACAATAAATAGCCTGTCTGTAATTAACCGGCTAGTGTGGGTGTTGGTGAGACTGTGTGTGTGTGTGTGTTAGAACACACATGAGCATGTGTGTGTATTTTAGCAGGCAAGTGAGCATGTGTGTGTTAGAATGTGTGTGAGTGTGTGTATTTTAGCATGTGATCATGTGCCTTCGTGTGTGAGATTCTCTCTACTCTATGGAGTCAGAGCTTTTCTTCTGTGTGTCATAGCCCCAGTACAGCTCGCAGCTAATGGCGATTCTCTGCTAGCTCAATCAGTCGAGGAGTTTGAGTTCCATCGCTGTGTCCCCTGTAAGGTTTCTAGTGGCTGTGGTATGCCGCAGAGTGATGACGATGGTGAGGCTCTAGGTGGCCATGGGATGGTCCAAGAGGGATAGGAGGGGTCTTTAAACAAGCCTCAAGACATTTATAACTCAAGGACAATCTTTGCTCCCATCTCTTCAGATGCCCCCAGGAATCCCCGAATGACCTCGTTCCTGGAGGCGGAGATGGGCAGACTGGCCATCATCCGGTGTGTGGTGGACAGCAACCCCCCGGCCCAGCTGTCCCTGTATAAAGGAGACAAACTCGTGGCCTCCACCGGCTCCAGGACTGCAGCTGCCCAACGGATCGGCATCACTGCCTCCCCGAACTCCCTCAGGGTGGAGATCCGGGACATCACGCTGGAGGACGAAGGGAACTATCACTTCACCGCTAGCAATGCCTATGGCACATCTTCCGGCCGCCTGTACTTCCGTGTGCAAAGTGAGTATGGAGGAAACGGTTAGCGGGCGTGTGCAGCACTGCCCTCTGCTGGGTGCACGCAGAACTGCTCATCTGTGTGTCCTAGATCCCATGCTGCTAGGGTTTGGTGCTGCTAGGTGATTGGCTACAGGTTTCATATGGTCTGTCTGGAGAAACACCTTCAAATTTGGCTACTTTTCCGAATCTTGGACCAGGTTTCCCAGGCTACAAAACCAGGCTGGAAACGTGGTGAGAATGGAGAGTCCTAGTACGCACCCACCTAGAAATACCACGAGATGGGGGAGGGGTTGGCCCTGGGTCTTCTGTGTGTAGCTAGGAAGGGCAGAGGATATGCAGGGAAATGACCTGTAATGAAGGGGATGAGGAGGAATGTATCTGAGCATCTGAGACCCGTTAAGCAGGGGAGCTGCCCCTAGATGAATAACTCCCGGGAGCATTCGGGTGGGACTTGCCCATCACCCTAGGAGAGGAAGAGCCCTCTCTGCATTCAGGGGTACTTCAATGAGTACTTGGCCTAAGTCCTCTCTGGTGTGTTTATTGGACACCGGAGCCTTCACTTCCTATCCTAACCTGTTATGTAGCATTGCTGCATAAACAGTTGCCATGTTCCACTGCAGAGGCGGCAGCATAGTAATGGTGGGTGATCCTGATTGTAAAGCACCAACAGGAGCATTTGGGGCTCTGCTATTGATGTAGCACCGAGAGGCGTGCACAGTCCCGCCCAGGCAGGCAGGCAAAGATCCCTGCCCCAAGAAGCTTATAAACCACAGACTAGATCTTGATGTCCTTGCTCAGTCCTTCCTCAGGCAAACGGTCATTGACTTTGTAGTGAGTGAGGCTGGAATGCCGCTGCCAAGACCTGAGCCAGCATGAGGAGGGTGGTGAAGTGCACTGGAGTGGTGTAAACTGAGGCAGGTGGGGATTCTTGAAGGAGGAGAGGAAAAGGCCTTGACGGATGGTGATGGAAATTAGGGTTAGGCCAAAATCAGAACCCCAGACCCAAAGCTTGAGTTTCAGGGAAGTTTGGATCTGGATCCAGAGTCTGCAATTCAAGCCTGTGTCTGTAATGAGCCGACACACTGAATGCAACCTCTGTCCCCCTGGATTTTGTGGGAGCTTTAGAACCATTTCCAGATCTGGATTTCCTGTCTTGGATATAAAAGGCTGAATGAGAACTGCCCGAATAGCAGCCCCTGTATTTTGGATTCAAATCCAAACTTGGCATGTCTGGCCCATCTAGGGTGGGGCCAGAGGTAGGATTCAATTTGCTTCTGAGATCCAGGCTGTTGTTATCTCTCTTTGTGGTGGTTTGTCTCCATCCTCTAGCGGCCAGAGTTCTAATTACGCCCTCCACGGACGTGCAGGAAGGGAATGTCGTCTCCCTGACATGTGATGTGACAGGAAATGCTCCAGAGGGCGCCATCTACACCTGGTACAAAAACAGCCACTGGCTTCAAGAGAGCTCAGACAGCTCCCTCGCCTTTCCACACATAACCAGTGGGGATACTGGCTCTTACCACTGCCAAGCTCACAACCCCGAGGGAACCAGCAGCAGCATCTCCCCAGCCGTCAGCTTACACGTCTCTTGTAAGTGACATTGTTTATCCAGGTGGAGGCTGAGCCAGTTCTTATGGAGGTCTGTGGACAGCGTCCCATTGATGTCAGTGGATAGTGGAGCAGACCGTTGCATTGCATCGCTGCTTAACTACGCCCTGGGCTGGGTGCATTGCTTTTCTCCGGAGACCCTGCTGGAGGATGGCTATTCCCGGAGCTGGTTGGAATTTTTCCAAAGGGTGATTTTCCCGGCAGGAAATGCTGATTCACCTAAAGCAAAACGTTTCGCAGAAATGCATCGTCTTTGGTGAAAATTTGTTTTGAAATCAAAAGGTGAAAAGAGCATTTCAATCGGGTCCAATGTTCCATTGCAGCCTTCTCGGACCAGCACGTTTCACTTTTCCGTTTCGACATGACTTTTGGTTTCTGATTTTTTCCCTTTTTATTATAAAATATCACATCAAATGAAAACAAAAAGACAAAATCAGGACGAAAGGTTTCAATGTTGTCAAAACGAAACATTTTGATTGACCTGATATTTTATTTATTTTTTTCTTCAGAATTTTGGCTAGCAGGAAATTACAGAATTCTTTGATTTTGTTCCATTCTGGAACTAAAGACATTTCCAAATCACGAATCTCCCCGTGAACGGAAGATGGCAGTTTCTGCACAGCTCTGCGACTGCCACAGGCCATGGCTGGCTGAGATTCCATGAACCAGGGCCCTGCTCCAGGACAGCCTATCGCTTCTGATGGCTCTAGAGAGAGAGGTTCTGGCACTGATCATGACGAGCCAGAGGCAGGAGCCCATATTGCTTGGTAACATTCACGCTGACCTCAGTAGGAATTTGCCTGAGCAGAGAAGGAACAGGAACCATGGAAGGGGCACAGGTTTCACCCTGCCCCTTGCCAATGTTGTATCAAAGGCTTATTGAGCAGAGCAGGAGACGGTACGGGCCATGCATCCTGGAGAAAGAGTCAGGCCAGGACCCATTTCAGTGGGAGTTAGGCTTTGAAGGTCTGGGCCATAGTTTCTCTGTGCCTTAGTCCCACAACCATAACATGGGGGTCTTACAGACCCCTTGCCTCAGAGGCATGTTGTGAGAATGAATCCACTAACGGCTGTGCAGTGGATAGCACAAGGAAGCAGCTAATGGACATGTCTCCCCGCTGTGCCAGGCCAGCGGTGACCTTTGTAACCAGGCAGCTGGAATCAATTCCAGCCTCTTCCCAGCACCAAACACCAAAATCTCAAAAATTTTCTGCAAACTGAAAAAACAAAAACAAGAAAACCAAACTTCAGGTCCAGATCAATGGAAATATTTTGTTTTGATCATTTCAAAACCATTTTGTTTTGATTTTGAACTTTTCTTTCGTTGTTAACCTTTTTTAAAGGTTTAACTGACTGACTTTTCAAAACAAAGTCATTTTGAACTCGAAAACTGCTGTTTTTTCATTTCAAATCTTTTGCAACTTTTTTTCCCAAACGTTTTTCAAGGCCAGAGATTTGTTGAAACTGACTGTTTCACAAGCAGTTTCATTTTCAATTAATCAAAAAATTGTTGACCCCCAAAAAATTGCATCGAAAATTCTCAACCAGCTCTAGGAACAGAAGCGAACCACAAATATAAATTAAAATGTATTTGCAGTGGACTCTTTAATTTAGATTTTCAAATGGGAATGGGGTGGTCTGATCAGATTCTTCTGGGTGAATCTGCCTTTCCTTCTCCTTCTATTATTTATAGTGTGGTAGTGTCTGCAATGGAGAACTTACAGGGTAAAAGGACTTAAGACAGGGGGTCTCAAACTTCATTACACCGTGACCCCCTGCCGACAACAAAAATTACTACATGACCCCAGGAGGGGGAACAGAAGCCTGAGCCTGCTCGAGCCCCACTACCCTGGGAGGGGGGGCAAAACCTGAGCCCCACTGCTCCAGGCAGGGGGTCCAAAGCGGAAACCCAAGAGCTTCAGCCCCAGGCAGGGGGCTCAGGCTTCAGCTTCGGTCCCGGGGATGGGGCTCGGGCTTTGGCCCTGGGCCCCAGCAAGTCTGAGCCAGCCCTGGTGACCCCATTAAAATGGGGTCCTGACCCCCAGTTTGAGAACTGCTGACTTAAGAGAGGGGAGAAGGGATCCAGCACAGACGTTTCCAGCACCTGACTGTGAATGTTGGGCGGGTGAAATAGGCTGGCAGCCCCAGAAACAAATCTTTGCTGATCGAAGAAGGAATCGTGGCATTAAAGGCTCAGGATGAGGCAGATGAAGAGCATGTTCACTGTGCCTTAATGCGAGTGTCTCACCCCACCAGATCCGCCCCGGGAGCCCCAGCTGACCTCCTTCCTGGAGACACCGGATGGGCAGCTGGGCATTCTCCAGTGCACTGTCGATAGTGACCCACAGTCAGAGGTATCTCTGTTCAGAGGAGGCGAACTTGTGGCTTCCACCATGGGCTCCCACCCTGCAGCAGGACAGCGAGTCAGTGTCTCCTCATCACACAACAGCTTGAAGGTGGAGATCCAGGCTGTGGTAATGGAGGATGAAGGAGAGTATGTGTGTTCTGCTAGTAACGCGTACGGCAACGCCACCACCTCACTGAACTTCACTGCAGAGAGTGAGTGCAACATGGGAATTGGATCCATCTACTGCCATGGGAATTGGATCCATCCATCCATCCATCCATCCCCCTACATACTGCTGTATCCAGCCAGCCAGCCACCTACCTACATACCTCTTATAGCTATAGATCCAGCCATACATACCCCTGTATCCAACCATCCACTTAAATATCCCCTGTATCTACCTATCCATCCATATATCCCCATACATACCCCATATCCATCCATCCACCTAAATACCCCCTGTATCTATCCATCCCCCTATGTACTGCTGTATCCAGCCAGCCAGTCACCTACCTACATACCTCTTATAGCTATAGATCCAGCCATACATACCCCTGTATCCAACCATCCACCTAAATATCCCCTGTATCTATCCATCCATCCATACATCCCCATACATACCCCTATATCCATCCATCCACCTAAATACCCCCTGTATCTATCTATCCATCCATACATCCCCATACATACCCCTATATCCATCCCTCCACCTAAATATCCTCTGTATCTATCTATCTATCCATACATACATCCCCATACATACCCCTATATCCATCCCTCCACCTAAATATCCTCTGTATCTATCTATCTATCCATACATACATCCCCATACATACCCCTATATCCATCCATCCACCTAAATACCCCCTGTATCTATCCATGCATTCCCATACATATCCCTGTATCCATCCATCCATCAATCCCCTTACATACCCCTGTATCTATCTGTCCATCCTTCCCCATACTTATCCCTGTATCTCTCTCTCTCTCTCTCTCTCTAATCCATGCATCCCCATACATATCGCTGTATCCATCCATCCATCCATCCCTCTACATAACCATCATATCCATCTGTCCATCTCCATACATACCCTTCATCTATCCATCTATCCATCCATCCATCCATCCATCCATCCACACCCATAGTATATAAACATTTTCTCACATTAGTCTTTTCTCCCAGCTGCAAGGGTCTGGATCTCTCCTTCGCCGGATGTCCACGAGGGGGATGCTGTTAACCTGACCTGTGCAGTTGACAGTGATGCCCCGGGGATGCCGCACTACACCTGGTATAAGAACAACATATGGTTCAGCGAGGGCCCTGGCAGGTCACTCGTGTTTCCCAAGGTCAACACCGCTGATGCTGCATCCTACCACTGCACGGTGAAGACCCAGGAGAGGGTTAGAAGCTCTTCCCCAGGCACTTTGAACGTCCTCTGTAAGTTCTTTGCACAGTTGAACTGTGCAAGGTTCAGAGAAAAATGCCTCTGTATCCACCAGCGCAGCCCAGAGCCCCCAGCCCACTGGCCTAGACAGGGGGGCTAGATAAGGGACCCCTCCATACATTAGTGGGGAGGGGAGGGCTGCACTGCTGGAGACAAGTCCCCAGAGCTGGTGGACCTATGGTCTGATCTGCAGGGCAAAGCCTATGTCTTTAGAGGAACCCCATTGTAGGAGCATAGTGTGGTCCTCCCCCCGCCCCCTGGTCTTTAGAAAGCAGACAGTGCTCCATGGTTTGTGCCCACTCAAACCACACAGGGGAGAAAAGGCATCCAAACATTAGCAAGAGACGTGTTTGGATTGAGCCTAAAAATATTGAGCCATCCCTTGGGAACTGGGGGTTCGAAGGATCTGGGAATTGTGTCAGGTAACGGGTGGGGCTCAGGGAAGGTTTCCTTGTCCCATCCTGACTCCCTAGAGGGGAAATCCGCCCGTGCTCCTGGGCATGTGCTCCCAGCTGGTTCCCACCCTGGCCATCAGTTTAGGAGTCAGCTGTTAGAGGACATGTCAATGGGTAGCTGTGGAGGGCGTGGGCAGCAGGGGGAAGGGTGGGCGGAGCTCATTGTGGGGAAGTAAGGCGGCTGCAAAGGGTCACGTCTAGGTGTGGAAGTGGGATGGACCGTGGTTCAAACTGAGCTAGTTTCAGCCGGAAACCAGGTAAATTCAGAATTTGCCAAATCTCATCTCAAGCCAGAACCACGGCCCTCCTTGTTACCACCAGCCACAGCCTCCCCTGGAACTAGATGTGGGTAAAAAATACCAAGCATTTTTTGGCAGAAAGTGTTGATATTTTTTCACATTTTTCAAAATTCCCCAAGAAAAATTTACAAAAAAAGGAAACGGAAAAGTGGTCCATTTTCAAAAACTGTTTTTATTAAACATTTTCTGATTTTTGAAAACGAAAAATTGATTTATTTTTATTGGAAACCATTTTTTTTAAACGAAAGCCAAAAAAACATTCTACGGAAACATTTTTGGTTCCCGGTTTTTCTATGTTCATTAAAAAAAGTTTCAATTAAAAATATTTTTCAGAGGTTCGTCGATTCCAAGGCCAGAAGGGACCACTGTGATCATCCAGTCTGCTCTCCTGTATAACACAGCCGGAGACCTGCCCCCCAATAATCCCTAGAGCTGAGCTTTTAGAAAACCAGCCCAACCTAATTTAAAAATTGCTAATGATGGAGAATTCACCATGATCCTTGTTAAGTTGTTCCGAGGGTTAATTACTCTCACTGTTAAAAATGCGTCTCTTATTTCAAGTCTGAATTTGTCTAGCTTCAACTTCCAGCCTTTGGATTGTGTTAGACCTTTGTCTGCTAGATTGAAGAGCCCATTATTAAATATTTGTTCCCTGTGTAGGCACGTATCGACTGTGATCAAATCACTTCCTAAGCTTCTCTTTGTTGAGTAAAACAAATTGATCTCCTTCAGTCCGGTGACCAGCACTACTTAACACCCAACCCTAGGGTTCCCCCAAAACTCAGCCAACAAGTCCAGGGGTCCTCCTCACGCCCCTTATCCTGAGTATCAAGTGCTGAGGCAAGAAAGTGGAGTGAATATTGCTAAATATGGCACATGCCAATGGGTCTGAATTTTGAACTGAGTTCACACTGCCTCCATTCACACTGCCCTGTTTGTGTTTATTTTCCATGAGTATTAGTGTTCCCAGGAAAGAAGTTGCCAAAAGTGGAGAATCTGCAGCTGATTCCAGAGAATACTGATGAAAAGCGAGTTTGCAATTTTTTCCCCCCAGAAACCTGAGTCTTAGAGTCACACTCATCCAATCAGGGAACAGTGACACACCATGTGACACCGTGTTCAATCAACGCAGCTTGAATTTTTGTATTGAATACTCATCACAAACAGCTCATTGTGAACGAGCGACAGGCCAAGAGTCAGTCATAGAAATCCCCTGCCAAGTAATTTTGAATAACGATGGAACTCAAGAAAAAGAGAGGCAAAGTTCACTGAATAAATCATAGAATATCAGGGTTGGAAGGGACCTCAGGAGGTATCTTGTCCAACCCCCTGCTCAAAGCAGGACCAATCCCCAGACAGATTTTTGCTCCAGATCCCTAAATGGCCCCCTCAAGGATTGAACTCACAACCCTGGATTTAGTAGGCCAATGCTCAAACCATTGAGCTATCCCTCCCCTCCATGAGCTGTGACAAATTGCTTGTCCAGCTCTAATAATGGATCCTTCATGAAACCTTCCTGGTTCTAGTTCACAGATTCACACAGTCCCAAGCTAGAAGAAGCCATTCAATTATCCAGTCCAATCACCTGTATAGCACAGGGCAGGGAATTTCATCCAGGTACCCAATAATCTGTGAGTCGCTGATGTCACATTAAAGTTCTGAAGTTAAATTAAATCCTCCTTCCTTGTAGATCCTCCCAGGAATCTCTGGGTGAAGTCCTTCCTGGAGACTCAAGATGGGAAGCTAGCCATCATCATCTGTGCTGTTGATAGTAACCCACAGTCAGAACTGGCCCTGCACAGAGCTGATGAGCTGGTTGCTTCTGGTTCCTCCCGAGGTGACGGGGCATCCAGACAGAGGTTACGCGTCTCATCCTCTCCTAATACCTTGAAACTGGAGATCAGAAGCGTCACCTTGGAGGATGAAGGGACATATGTGTGCTCTGCAAACAATGCGATCGGTGAAGCCAGCACCTCTGTATACTTCACCATCGAGAGTGAGTATGGAGTTTGTCACTCCCATTGCACTCCAGTGTCGCTTAGAAGGGAATTCGGGGCAGATTCTCTCCCCCACTGCCCTCCCGCTGCAGCAGGGAGTGAAATCTTCCTGTCTATTCTGCTGGGGATTCTCCTGGCCAGGAGACTGCTAACTAAGTGGACAAAGAAGCCACAGAGCCATCTGACCCAAGCATAGGGGGTGTGTAGAGACAGGGAAGCGGATATGGCTGAAACATGCTGCGCTCCAGCTATCCCTGGCTGGTGAACGTGGATCATTGCCAGGAGTGTAGGTTAGAGCAGCCCCCATGCTGCTCTAACTTATGCCAGGCCTGGGACAGAACTGGGCAGAGGATCAGAGATCTGTAACACTCTACCAAGCTGACTCCGATTGTTAGTTGTTGGTTTCAAAGGGCTGCTCCAGCTGTATCCATTCCAGCTTTGCTCTGGTTTCTTCCACAGCTGTGAGGGTTGTGATCCAACCGGGTCCCGATGTACGTGAGGGGGACCACATCACACTGACCTGTGAGGATGCCAGTGCCCGGCCGAGCACCATTTACACCTGGTACAAGAACACCAAATGGCTGGCAGAGGGCCCTGGCAGTTCCCTCACGATCCGTGGTGCGGCGGGCACTGATGCTGGCTCGTACTCCTGCACAGCTCACAATGACAGGGGAAGGAGGACATCTCTGCCCACCACCTTGCGCGTGCTCTGTAAGTTGCCTGTGGCTTAGATAATGTTACGTCCTCTCAGATGGAGGCATGCAACCCAATTCCCAGTGCAGGTGACGCCAATCACAAAACCAAGTCTTGTTGGCTGCTTGCCAGGGCTGGCTCCAGGGACAAGAGATCATTGTTTCTCTGGGGAACGGGTGACATTTCCCTGCTGGACACAACCCAAATGGGTCAAATTCTTGAAATGTATTTAGCTTTAAATATCTTAAGTGGAAACATTACCCACACTAGAAAGGGAAGGTCTTTGTCCCCCTCTAGTGACTGCTCCACATCAGAGGTTAATAAGTCTGCCGTTGCTGCCAGCTAATGAATGGGCTTCGTCCTTTCACTCACGCGTTTAGCTCTGTAAACCCTCAGGTCAAATCCTGCTATTGGCTCAGATGGGGTCAGTTATAGAAACATACTGGGCCAGAACCTGCTTTCAGTGGTGGCAGCCTAAATCCAGAGGAACAGAGTTTCTCCAGAGCAAAGCTACCCCACAGTGATTCAGGGACCAATGAGAAGTGCCTCAAAATACCTGAGATAGGAAGAGATTGACTCCAGCAGAGCTACTCTGTGTTTACCCCAGTGTAACGGACATCGGCATGTGGTGCACTGGATCTGCCCTAGCATTCTGTTACCGGTGGGCACAGCCCCACGGGCTTTCCCCGCATTGCTGCCTGCCTGTGCCTCGGCCTGGCCTGGAGACAGAGGAGAAGCCCATTCGCTGTGGCCCATTCCACCTTCGGCCTCTCTGCTGTGACTGCCAACGGGAGGCAGTCGGCGCCAGTTGTGGTGGCCGCTCCCTAACAACTCAGGTCAGGCTCTGGGTCACGTCACACAGATCGGTGGATAGTCATCAAGTGCCGATGACGTCCAGCCACCACTGAGTTGACCAGGGGCCTAGTGTTATAAGCCTCACGCTAGACCCGACTGGGAATTTTGTAACAAAACGTTTTTTCATTGGAAAACACTGATTCCTCAGAGCCTAAACGCTTCATAGGAAAGGGTCAGTTTCAATTAATTTCCCATTTCAAACCGTTCTGGAAAAGAGAGATTCTAAGTCGTCGAAGCATCCCATTTCGACATTTTCTAAATGTATTTTGGTTCAAACCAATTTCCCATTTAGAAATTTAAGTTAACTCAAAAAAGCAGCAGAGTCCTGTGGTACCTTATAGACTAACAGACGTATTGGAGCATAAGCTTTCGTGGGTGAATACCCATTGTGTCTGACGAAGTGGGTATTCACCCACAAAAGCTTGTGCTCCAATAGTAGGGTGACCAGATGTCCCGACTTTATAGGGACAGCCCCGATTTTTGGGTCTTTTTCTTATATAGGCTCCTATTATCCCCCACCCCCTGTCCCAATTTTTCACATTTGCTGTCTGGTCACCCTATCCAATACATCTGTTAGTCTATAAGGTGCCACAGGACTCTGTGTCGCTTTTTACAGATCCAGACTAACACGGCTCCCCCTATGAAAGTTAACTGAAGATACAAAACATGTAAAAAATATGAATCGGTCAACATTGAAACAAAATGTATCCAAAATTATTGAAACAAAATGTTCTGATTGTGATGTTCAAAAACAAATTTCAGATTTTTGGTTTGCGAAAGTTCTTGAGATTTTGATTTGCCATCCTGATTTGGGACAGGGAGAGTTTTTTAAATCTCAAAAATGCTCAAAGAGCAGGAAAACCATTTCCTTTCTAGAGCTACTCCCTACCCCCTGCCCGTCCCCAGAGCCATCTGGCCAAACTGTGCAACCCCCTTCCAGAAGAAAGTCACTGTCTTTGTTTTTTAACTCAAGTACATGTTCTTGTCCCTTCAGACGCCCCAAGGAAGCCCTCACTCAGCTCCTTCCTAGATGCCCAGGATGGGCGCCAGGCCATCATCCAATGCACTGTCGACAGCCACCCACCGTCAGATATAGCCTTGTACAGAGGGGCTGAGCGCACACCCATGGCTTCCACCCAGGGTTCTCAGGGCTCATCCAACCAGCGGCTGAGAGTTCACGTGTCCCACAACTCCCTGAAGGTGGAGATGAAGGATGTCGTGCTAGAGGACGCAGGCCAGTACGTCTGCTCAGCTAACAACACCTACGGCAGTGCCACAGCATCTGTGCGCTTCGGTGTGGAGAGTGAGTGCAGGTGTCTTTTTAACCCTCCCATGCCGTGCTCTCTCCCATGAGCACCCACAGGCTATGAGGGGATTTGGATTCAGATCCCACGAAGTGGGGCCAAAGCAGGATCTGGATCTTGTGCACCTGCAATCTCTGGGGAAACTCAGGTTTAAATCTTGATCTGAGCATCGCAGCAGATTTGGGGGGAATGCTCAGTGCTAGCAGCTGGTGCTAGGCTGACAATGCTCGAGGCTGAGACTGAGATTTGCCAAGTGATCTAGGGCAGTGGTTCTCAACCAGGGGTCCGGGGCCCCTTGGGTTCCGCGAGCAGGTTTCAGGGGGTCCCTCCAAGCATGGCTAGCTGGGACCCAGGGCAGAAAGCCGAAGCCGCAGCGCATGGGGGGGAAGTCCAGGGCCCTGAGCCCCACCACCCAGGGCTGAAGCCGAAGCCTGAGCAATGGAGCTTCGTGGGGACCCCTGTGGTGTGGGACCCCAGGCAATTGCCCTGCACTAACGCCAGGTGGGCAGTGGAGTTTTTATAGCATGCTGGGGGTGGTTTTGGAAAGAAAAAAGGTTGAGAACCCCGGTCTAGGGGATTTAGACACATAGCTGCCAATAATGTCACTGAGACAAGGTGAGTGAGGTAATATCTTTACAGAAGTTGGTTCAATAGAACATATTACATCACCCCCCTTGTCTCTCTAATATCCCGGGACTGACGTAGCTACAACACTGCATACAATAATGTCACTGGGAGATATGTGTCAAAATCCCCTAGACTGCTTTGAAAATCACGTTCCCCCAATGCTATCTTTATCTGCACAAGCAATGGTGGTGTAATATGTCCAACACGTGCTTCTCCATGCCCCAACTCTGGCCTGGAGGGACCACCTCTAGCAATGAGTAGATAGTTCGTTTCTTTGGTCCATTCAAAGGGAGCCAACAAGGGGTCCGATCAGTGCCAATTATGGTGGTGGGTTTTGTGGAGGAGGCATCTGGACTAAGACACACCAAACAGCCATCAGAAGGGTCTAACCTTGGGCTAGATTGGAACTGGAATCCGAGATGACTAGCACTGGTTGGAAAATGGATATTATTTTCTGTCGAAAATGTTAACAAAAAGTAACATTTTTTGTTTTTGTGGACATTTTTTGCAGAATTTTTCCAGTTTTCGTTGAAAAACCCAAAACCTCAAAAGTTGTTGAAAACTTAAAAAAAAGTCATTATTTTTAAACACACATACACGCACACACATATCCCTCCAAAATCAGCAAAAATGGAAATTTTCTTGCAAAAATTTCCGTTCTGTCAAAAAAAAAATCTGAAAAAAAGAGTTCGGATGAAAATTTTTTAAGCAGCTCTGCTGATGAGTAGCTAATCTCATGAAACATAGAGCTCTGCCGGTTCCCACTAAAATACATTTGGCTGATTCTCCTGATCTCTTCTCCCCATCAGCTGTCAGAATCATGATTGAACCATCTCAGGAAATACACGAAGGAGTCACAGTCAACGTGACCTGCCTGGTTGCTGATTGGCTCGGGGGCGAGACCAACTACACCTGGTATAAGAACAGCAAGTGGCTGCAGGATGGTCCTGTTAGGTCGCTCCACCTCGATAGGGTCTCCAGCACCGACACGGGGTCATACCACTGTCGGGCAGAGGGGAGGAGAGGAAGTGCCACCTCTGCCCTGGTCAGCTTGGATGTGCTCTGTGAGTGTCAAGGGGATTTGGGGGTTGATTTGTTCACACTAAATAAAGGCAACTTGGGATCTCATTGTTGTTATTATCTGTTATTTCCATAGAGCCATAGATGTGCCTTGCGCTCTATGAGAGTAAAATTAAGACACAGGCCCAAGGCAGAGCCCCAGACCCAACCCGCTCTGAACTAGGCGAGCATCTAGAATCCAAAATCAAGACGCAAACGTCCCCTCCCTTTAAATGAACCAAACCAAACAATGATTGAAACAACCTCTTCCTTCTCCTGCAGTCTCCCCTCCTCCTCTCTCCCCTGTCCTTTCACCTCTCACCCTTTGGATACTAAAAGCCTGGCTAACGTGATTTCTTGGCGCTTGTGTAGCACTGTTTTCAGATATACTTTGAAGGTCAATAATAGAGTGAGTCGAACAATTTACAAGGGGACAGTTTTCCTTTGGAAAATGCTGATTTGACAACACTGAAACATTTCCCTGGAATGTATCCATTTCATTGAATTTTTCAAGGGGGAAATCAGTAAAACGTTTTGTTGTGAAAAGATCCAAATGTTTTGTTCCAGTAAGGCTGAAATGCTTCATTTCCTTAATATAACAGAAGAGTGAACACTACACAGTCGAAATGAAACATTCTGATGGTATCCAAAAGAAATTTTTGGATAAGGTTGAGAAGAAATATTCCATTATGCAAAAAATTACGAGATTTCAAAGCAGGACAAATGAAATTTTGAAATCTTGGAATTTCTCATGGGATGGAAAGTCTGTTTTGTGATCTGTTCTAGTAAATAACTGTAGACCACCACTGGCTACTCTTAACCAATCACCTCCTCTTTGTCAGTTGAAGAAGTCCAGCCACCTGATTTAACAGTAATATTGTCTCCTCCATGCAGATGCTCCAAGGAACCCATCGATGAACGCCTTCCTGGAGAACCGCAATGCAAGGGTGGGCCTCATCCGATGCACAGCTGATAGCAACCCACGGGCTGAATTAGCCCTGTACAGAGAGGATCAACTAGTGGCTTCCAGCCAAGGCCCACGCTCAGCAGCCAGCCAGAGGGTCAGTGTGTTTCCATCCTACAACACCTTGAGAGTGGAGATCTGGGATGTCACATCAGCGGATTCAGCAGAATACACGTGCGTGGCCAGCAATGCCCTGGGAAACGTGACAGCCACCTCCTACTTCAGTGCGCAAAGTGAGTCAGACTGCGAGGGGGCTGTGAGACAGAGGCAGAGCTATCAGCCTCTGCCACGTCCCATCTAATCCATCCCCACAGACAATGTAGGATTGTTCCCTACAGCGTGTCCTCCATCCAGTACTGTTGTACCCAGCAGGGGGCACAGACCCTCCGAGGAGCAGATGTGAATCCATCCAGTAGGGGGCAGTGAGGCACATGTGCAAACACACACACACACACACGAACGGCCACACTGGGTCTGACCAATGGTCCATCCAGCCCAGTGTCCTGTCTCCTGACAGTGGCCAATGCCAGGTGCCCCAGAGGGAGTGAACAGAACAGGGTGATTATCAAGTGATCCATCCCCTGTTGTCCAGTCCCAGCATCTGGCAGTCAGAGGCTGAGGGGAGGCCTGAGCATGGGGTTTGCATCTCTGACCATCTTGGTGAATAGCCATCGATGGACCTGTCCTCCATGAATGTATCTGATTTTTTTTTGAACCCAGTTATAGTTTTGGCCTTCACAACATCCCTTGGCAACGACTTCCACAGGGTGACTGTGCGTTGTGTGAAGAAACACTTCCTTTGGTTTGTTTTAAACCTGCTGCCTATCAGCAGGTGACCCCTGGTTCTTGTGTTATGAGAAGGAGTAAATAACACCTCCTTATTTACTTTCTCCAAACCAGTCATGATTTTATAGACCTCAGTCATATTCCCCCTTAGTCGTCTCTTTCCCATTCTGAACAGTCCCAGCCTTTTGAATCTCTCCTCATACGGAAGCTGTTCCATCCCCCTAATCATTTTTGTTGCCCTTCTCTGTATCTTTTCCAATTCTAATGTAGCTTTTTTGAGATGGGGCGACCAGAACTGCGTATAGAACTGGATTTATATAGAGGCAATATGATTTTTACTGTCTTAGTATCTCTCCCTTTCCTAATGGTTCCCAACATTCTGTTCGCATGTTTGACAGCCGCTGCACAGTGAGCGGATGTTTTCAGAGAACCATCCACAATAACGCCGAGATCTCTTGGAGATCTGATCCTACCCAGCAGGGGGCAGTGGGACACACACGCAGGTCGGACCCTGTCCGTCGGGAGGTGAAGGAGCACAGACAATAGCCACAATGCGATGACTGAAACAACATATTGATGACATGAAGACTCTGACGTTGCGGTAGAAGAACACAGCCTCCTGGCTTTGAGCGCTGGGTGTATTGTCAGACCGGACAAACACACGTCACTGCCCCTCCAGGAAGGGGGCTGGCAAGGGAGAGTTTAAATCCAATACATCAGGGAGCCAACTTCACCTTTCCAAAACTCACCGCCTCCTGCCCCGTACCCATGGTTTGCCCCTGTTGGAGTGACTTGAGTCACAGCAGTGTCTGGAAAATGACTGGGCGGGCAGCTGTTTGTGGTTTTTACACTGGCCGGAATAACCCTCCGCTCCTCTCCCCTCCTCAGCTCTCGCTGACCTGCGCTTGTACAAGATCCTGGCCGGGATGTTCATCGCCGCGCTGGGGGCTATTGTTCTGGCCGTTGCAGTGGTTCTGTTGTGGCCCAGGTAACTTGGCTCTTGCTGCTTTAGTTCGTAGAAGCAGCTTAGGGGTGTCCAATCGGGCTGGCTCACAGGGGCTGGGAAGAGATGGCTTGTTTTGGGGTGGGTGATTTTTATTGATTGTTTATTTGATATTACTAAAGCCAGCCCACAAGGAGGGGTAAGTTTTGACCAGGGAAAAGCCTGAAGCGACGTTTATTTGAACAGCATAAGAGGGAAATCGAGGCAAGCTGCCTATAGGCCATTGAGGCTGCTGGCCTGGTTACAGACTGTGAATCCTTTTGCTGCGGGGTCGCTGGCCAAGCCAGTGGGGAACATGAGTTGTATGACCCACTGCTCAGTGTGTTGTGTCCCGCACTCTGCGTGATCCACAGAGGGTGTCAGGCTATTACAGTTCAACCTGAAGAGCTGGTTTCTATAGCAGATGCTGTAGCGACTGCCACGGTTAGCTCTGGAAGTCCCTGGTTTGGGCCCTGATGGTGCCGTTTGAGAGTTTTTGAGCACTTTGTGCACAATGCCTCGCCAGGTCTCAGGCCAGTTCCAGGTGTTGGCATCACAACTGGCCCCCTCCCTGGCAGTCTAAGTGGAGAGGCCAATGACTGAATGGCCCTAGAGAATGGCAGCCCCTCTTGTATTGAGCATGTGCATTCAGGAGTCGTAGTTGATGGAGTGGGGCATTGGTGATCAGACACCACAATGATGGGCACATGAGAATAACACACTGGCAAACTGTGTGTCAGACCCCTCACTAGTGGTGGGTCCACCACAGGAAAACAGCCTACTACTGCTAACAGGATTGTTCCTTTAACTCAAGCAGCAGAGGTCTGCTCTTCAGCTCTGGGTTCAGATCCTGCTGGTGATCCAAGCAAGGGTTTGCGATGTAGGCGGACAGACAGAATAGCGGGCCTGCCGAGTTGGGCTTTTTCTGCTCCTAAAATATCTTCTCTTAAGTGCTAACCACCCTCGCCTCCTCCCCTGCCTAGGATAATGAAGCTGGTGAAGCCGCTAAAAGACGAAAGCTCCATGGAACTGACCGGCACAAGGGACCAATCGCAGGTGCGATTCCGCAGTGTGGCTGGGTTGGTGCCGTGCTTGGGGTTTGGCCTGGGGTCACCAGAGCTGGAGCTCAGGCCCCCAGCTGCTCAAAGGCGTAAAAGACAGTGGGGCCAGCTGAACTGGGAGGCTCTGGCTGCTTTGCTGTTGTCTACAGAGCAGGCCTTGGGTTGGATACTGGGGACATGAGTTCAGGAGAGTGGGACTGATGGGGATGGAGCGGGAAGAGGGGTTAATGCACTGGGGTGCGTAAGGAGCTGAAATCCTGGGCCAGCGTTGGTATCAAACAGGATCTGGGTTGAATTTTTTCCAGCCCACCCTGCCCTGCATATGCTGGCCTATCAAAAAGGCCTGGGCATGAAAACTGCAGGCTCCCCACAGCCTCCCCCATCTCTGTCCCTCCCCCTTCAAGCTTCTCTCTCACCCTCCAGGTCCGATGAGGTATGGAGAACCTTCTCTGTGGGCCTGTCTCCCCATTTCCCCCTGCTACATGCACCCCTCACCTAGGAGCCTAATTCTTTGTGCCTGGCGCATACGGGAAGATGCAATCCATGCTGGGGTGCAGGGGTTACTTACGGACTAGATCCTCAGCTGGTACAACTCGACTTAGCTCCATTAGCTTCAGGGCACCTGAGGGCGTTGATTGGCCCGTTGACGGTGGTGGATCTCTGCCGATCGCTGGGGATCCAGCCTGCTGACATCCATGGAGCTCTGCGGATGGGCGCCAGCTGGATGTTGATAATTTAACCCCGCTGGCTAGGAAGAGTGCTGGGCGAGGGTGGGAAATCACACTCCCATTCCCTGGGCTGGCAGAGCTGAGGGCGGACGGGTCCAGGGCCGGGCACTGGGCAGAGGGAGTGCTCAGAATAGAAGAGCGGAGCGACCCCTGCAGGAGGGTCAAAGATAGGCAGGGGGCAGGATTTTAGCTCAGCAAGTCAGTGCTACTGTCTATGGCCCCTGGTCCGTTTCTGGTACCAAAGTTAACAGAGACCCGTGTTTGGTGCGTGGCCAGGGATCGTGCACTTGGGGGCTTCTCCCACGGGCTGATTTGGGGCTCTGGGGGTTTTCCCAGCAAATTCCAACCAGGAGGGATTGTGTAACTTTTCCAGGTTGACGACACCTCCTTGACCAGCAGCTAACCACACCGCCTGGCAGCACCCAGAGCAGCCACCCTGAGACCGCCTCTGCCCGGCTGGACCCGGGCAGCGAAGTTGTTCTCACCCAGTGGCACATTTTTAGTGCTCGCCATACTTGGTACGTCGCATGTGTCAAATGCAGGACTGCTGTCAATACCCAGAACTGAGCCCAGGCTGTGAAAAATCCCAGGCTGTCTCCCTCCACAAACCCTCCATGAGCACCCTCATCTGCACCCTGTGTCTCCGCCAAGCCCCCACATTTGCAATAACCTCCGGGCGTGCTGCCGAGCATCTCATCAGTCACAAAATAAACCAAAGTGTGGTGTCACAAATGTTGAAAAGTACAACCCCTCTGGGCCTGATCCCGTGTGAGGGGAAGGCAGTGGGGAAGCTCCCCCTTGATAGCACAGATGCAGGATCAGGCCCTTAAACCTAGTCACTCTCAAAGCCTATTCAACCTTCCTGGGGGAGCCCTCGGTATCTAACCATTGAGGGGTGCTACGGGTGGATCTTGGCTCTCAGGTGAGGTGTGCCCAGCAATACAGACTAAGCCCTCATGTATCTGATTTATCTAAGGGCTGCTATGGGAGAGAGTCCATACTGTGTAATGCCCTACGTATGTGCCCAGGATGGGAATTCGTAGATTATACAGCTGGGAATGGGCAACGGGGGCTGGATCACTTGATGACTCCCTGTTCTGTTCACTCCCTCTGGGGCACCTGGCACTGGCCACTGTCGGCAGACAGGACACTGGGCTGGATGGACCTTTGGTCTGACCCACTATGGCTGTTCCTATGTTTGTCCTGAAGCATCTTTCAAGCGACCGTCACTCCTAGGAGGCAGCCGCAAGAGACCCCCAGTGGAGACACCTCCTGGGCCATTTGTGATCTTCCCAGACCTGTGCAGATCTCTGAGGAGCTACGCGCCCGCCCTGGGGATACCCCGCACCCAGTGATGAGCTGCCAAAATCATAACAACCGGCTCCCTCCTCACCCCAGGAGAACACTAAGGGCCAAAGGCCTGTTCTGTACTATAGGGTCTGTCCGTGAATTGGCCAGGGTGACACCTGGTGGTGAAGTTAGGGAAATGCATGCAGCAGACACAGCATTCACAGCAGGACCAAGTACCAACCCGGACAGATTTGTTACCCCAGATCCCTCAATAGCCCCCCTCAAGGATTGAACTCACAACCCTGGGTTTAGCAGGCCAGTGCTCAAACCACTGAGCTATCCCTCCCCCACGAGGTGGAGCAGCCACTGGTCCCACTGAAGAGGCTCTGCTCCTGAGCAGGGGGAGTTGCCTAGCGGAGGATTCCTCTCAGGGTCCTACATCTCAGTCTGCTGGGTCCCATGGGGCTGGGAGCAGGCACTGCCCTGAGCATGGGGGGCAGCTTGTTTCTCAGGGTTGACTTCAGTGGAGGTTCTCAGCCTGTGGCCCTCCCCTCATCTCCTTCCCCCACCCTTCTCTTCCTGCCTGGTCACTTGCAATTCGAGGCCCACAAAAACCATCAAGTCAGGGCCTCCTGGTGCTGGGTGTCGCACAGACACAGTGAAGGCCAGCCCGTCCCCAGAGAGATGACAGTCTAAACAGCCGTGAGAGACAGCCCACAGCAGCGGCTGGGGAACTGAGCAGGGCCGCCCGGACGGGGAGGCAAGTGGGGCAATTTGCCCCGGGCCCCACAGGGCCCTCCACAAGGATATAGTATTCTATAGTATTGCAACTTTTTTTTATGGAAGCGGCCCCCAACGTTGCTTTGCCCCAGGCCCTCTGGGCGGTCCTGGAACTGGGGCACAGAGTGTGACTTGTCTGCTCCTACACACAGCGTCTGCGGAGGAGCTAGGACCCGACCCCACACTTCTGTGATCCCGGTCTCCTGCCTTAACCACTCACTCCCCGCCCATCAGCTCCCCTCTAGTTGTGCAGCCAGCCCTCTGGTCTGACTCCTTTCCCTGCAGCCCCACGGACAATCCAATTCACCACAAGGCCTGGTATCAGAACTGCAGCGTCTGCTCTGATTCCAGCTGCCCGGTGCTCCACTCCCCCTTCTCCCTGCGACACTCCTGGCCTGTGCCGCTCCTTGGGTTGGCTCTGTGCATCCTCCCCTTGTATCGGTTGTACTGTCAGTGCGGGGCATTGCGGGAAGGCTCCTGAAAGCCAGCAACAGGCGACATAAGCACCGTGGGGTCCACACTGACCCTGCGTCGACCTAATGGCAGCAACCTTGCCCCTGCCCTGCTGGAGAAGGGGGTAGCTGGCGCGTCGGCGGGAGTGAAATTGAAGTGTAGACACTTCCTTGGTTAGGTTGACATGGGCTGCCTTGCGTCGAGCTAACTCTGCAGCACAGACCAGGCCCATTTCATGTGCCTGCTGGGTGGGGGCTTAGCTAGCAAGGAGACAGGCACAGAGAGGTACCTCTCCCCTAAGAAAGCCAGCCCCCCTCTTGGCTCCCTTCTCCAAGAATTTGATCCTCCAATCTCCCTGTCCTGGCTCCATCCACCACCACCACAGGCAAAAACTCCTCTCCTAGTCCCTTCCCCACGTGTCCGGGCCCTCCTGGCCCCTCTCGGTGTGTCCTCGCTTGTGCAGCCGGTGCTGGAGCCCATAGGGCAGCACTCTCACTTCTATTTTTAGCAAGGTCGCTAGAGCGCAGCTAGTGGATGGGAGCCACACATCCCGCCCGCACTGCAGTGTAGACGCACCTGCCACCTCGGCGGGATTCTGGCTCCCCAGCCAGGTCCCACAGCAGTTATTCATCATGTGACCACTTCCAAAGTGGGCCTCCTTCCGGAAACACGACGCTCACTGCTCGCCAGCTAGGTCGGGGAGGCGGCGGGCCCCAGTGGGCAGAAGTCAGGAGACCTGGGCTTCATTCCTGGCTCTGCCACTGAGCTACGGTGTGACCTTGAGCAAGTCACTTCTCCCATCCGTGCTTCTGTTCCCTTCTCATACTTTGTCTGTCTCTACTGTGAGCTCCTGGGGGCGGGGCCTGTCTCTCGTTAGGGGTATGTACAGCACCTAGCCCATGCAGCCTGATCTCGGCTGGGGGCTTTAAGTGCTGCCTCCTCTCTGCTGCTGCTGATCCCATTGCTTATAATCCCAGGCTCCCAGTCTTGCAAATACAGATCATCAGGCTCCCAAGGGCCTGACCTCAGAGCAGGGTCAGTGGCGGGATAAGCTCCACACCCCCACCCCGCCCCACAGCCTGCCTGCATGCGGAGAGGGCTGCCCATTGTCTATGCCCGCTCCAGCCCTTGGCGGCTGTCGAGCGGTGCCGGGTGCTACTGGCTGCAGCGTGCGTTCCTGGCTGCACAGACCTAGCAAACTCATCTTGCACCGGACCACTGATGAGCCATCAGATGGTAACTTCCTTTGGCTGCCACAGGCCTACGGCCAAATCCTGAGCTCCACACTTGGCAGTTACACGTTCCTGACTTATGCTGAGCTGCCGTGGAAGTCAAGGGGGGCTTGTATCCGGAGGGGCTGGATGCCGTAAGGACCTTGGGCCATTGGGCTGCATTGCCTAGTGGTAAGAGTCACCCCTCCCCCAAACTATTTCCATTCACTCCCCACACAGATGTTCCTGATGATGCTAATTACATGTGTGGCTGCTGCAATAGACCCCTGTTCACTGCAGCTGAGATTCCCTCTCTCCGTGTCGTGCAGGTCACTAATGAGCCAGCAAATGGCAACAGTTCTGGTTCCCTGCCAGCCATGGCCAGCATGGACCCCGTGATCTCCAGGGGAGGGACTGCATTCCCCCATGGCCAGTCTCCTGACTCCCACTGCTCCCCCCAAACGGCATAATCTGTCATAGTTTACAGCATAAAATGAGATTCTCTATGAATCTGTCTATCCCCATAGATGCTCATCGAGCTAATCCATTCGAGTGGCCCACCAGGGCTGCTGTCATTAAGGTTTAGACCAACTTTCTGTTTAAAGCTCAAGTCTTCTAAGAGCTCCCAGCCCCCCCAGGGTTTCTTGGATCGAGCCTTCGTCAGCATGAACAATAGGTGGCGCTGTGAGGCTGGGTCATCACAAAACCTAAACTTAATTTCCCCAACACTAATTTCTCCCTATTGTTCCTCCCACCTTCTTGTCAACTGTCTGTAATGGGCCTCTCTCTTACCACCTCAAAAGTTATTTTTCCTCCCTTGGTATCCTGCTGCTAATTGATGTATCTCGTTAGACTGACCCAACACTTGGTAAAGCAACCCTATCCTTTGATGTATTTATACCTGCTCCTGCATCTTTTACTTCATACATCTGATGAAGCGGGTTCTAGCCCATGAAAGCTTATGCCCAGATAAATTTGTTAGTCTCTAAGGTGCCACAAGGACTCCTTGGTTTTTTTGCTCATACAGACTAACACAGCTACCACTGAAATCGGAGCCAGCAGGAATTCACCCATGGGGGGGGGGGGGTTGAACTTGCACAGCACCGTGTGGGAGAAAGGGGCTGTATTTTGTGTAAGGACGTTGGGATCTTTTCTAAACCAGATTGAAATTTCTCCATGGGTTTGTTTTGCTCGCATGGGCCTTACAGCATGTCTTGATCTAGATGGCTGCTATTTTCTCCTGCTTATTTACTGTCCTGAAATAATGTACCGTGACTTATCCTGCTGGGAGGAATGTTCTAAAGGAAAAGTATGTTAATCTCTCTGTGTTATGCAGAAGGTCAGATTACATGATCATACTGCTCCCTTCTGTCTTTATAATCTATTTTATTCCTAATGCACTTTGATACTCACGACACTAACTCACACAAAGAGGCTCTTTTCTTGGAGATTAAGAGCCATTCACATTTCTCTGTCCCAGAAATTCCCAGACGACTCCGCCTGACTGGGATTCGAGCAAAAATATAGACCTGGCCTTGGTTAACACTGGTTCAGCATCTTGACCCATAAATGGGATTAGACATGCAAGGGTTAAAGTGATCCCTCCGTGTCTGTGAAAAACGGTCACGTACCGCTGGCTGGTGTGTTAAAGGAGGCATCCACCCCAGGCTCATGTGAGAGGCTCTTCCGTGGTAGTGACCGTCCATATTCCTGGCATGCCATGGGCACGGCCTCCTTCACAAAGGTGAAGGTCGCCAGCTGGAGAACGTGAGCATGGCCACGCCACATCACTGCAGAGCACCAGGGAGACAACTACAACTGGCCTCTCACAACCTTAGGTTCAAACCTCCTGAAATTCTGCGCTGGGGCTTGTTATGCTTATTCATGTGACGTCAAGAAGTATCCTCCTTGAAATACCACACACCATGGCTAAGCCTGGAGCCATTGCTCCATTGACTCTGGCACCCACTGCTGACAGCCCCCTCAAGCCAGCAGTGCTTTGCCCCTTCTCACAACTCAACCTTCTGGCCAGGTGGCTTATAGTCCCCATCCTTTCCTGGGTAGCCAAGGCTCCAACAAACAAAGTCTAGTGGCCTTATGCCAGGTCTTTGCCCCCACTCTGGACTCAATAGTCTTTGGCCTCCATGCATTGGGAGGGGGCTCTCACATCCATTTCTCTGGTGACAAGAGGGGGACCCAGGCCCTCCAGCCAGGGATGCAGCTAAGGTCTGTGTGCTCAGACTCACTGCTGCTTCCCAGCACACCGCTTTCCTGGGCTTTGTCCCTGGAGGTCCCTTGAGCCATTTCCCACCTTTCTTCCTCCTTTAAATATCTAGCCATGACCTTCTGCCTGCTCCCTAGACTCTTCTCCCAGCTGTTGATGGTTCCCCAATTCACCCCAGCGGAGGCGGTATCTACTCTGTCTCTGAGCCCCTCAGGGGCTGCGGCAGGATGGATTCCCCCTCATCCCAGGCTCCACTGACGACCGGGCAGGCCTGGGGACTTTGGGAGAGACGTAGCTCACTGACCAGAAGGAAAATGCCAAGGGCTCTCCTGCAGTCCTCATACAGAGGGATAGAGACTCCTTCTGGGGCTCTGTATTAGAGGGCGCGGGTGTTCCTCTGCCACTGGTGCCAGCTGAGCTTTGGCTGGCACCTCGCACTGTGTCCAAGGCTGCCCCCTTGAAAGCAGCGCCGTGACTCTGGGTATACGCTGGGGTGGCTGAGAGCAGAACCTGGCAGAGAAGGGACAGGACTGGGCCATGACGAATCCAAGAGGAATTCTTTCTTGAGGCGGCTGGACACAGACACACCCTGCCGTTCCCTCTGGCTCCCTAGCTCACAGCCTGTTCTGCTTAGTGTCACCCCAAGGGGTCTGCCTCTGTCCTGGTCCATGGGAGGAATTGCGGACTACCCCGGAACTGGTGTATGTGTGTGTCACCTGGCTACCTGCACCGCCGGCTCTTTGGAGGGGGGTGGGCCAGAGCCAGACCAAAGCCGTGCAGCATCTCCACGGCAACCCCGGCGCAATCAGACACGATGGCATTAGAATACTGTTTACCGTGCTGCATTCAATCAGTTCCCAAACGTACCACTTAGTGTCAGACAAGCATAAAAATCCCGGCCCGCGTGTTTGGGCGAGGTGGCAGCAATCTCTGTCAGGAAGTGTCACGCTGCACAATGGAGACACAGCACATAATTCCACAGCTCTGTCACATGCAAATCGGGTGCTGCCACACAGACACTCCTATCGCTGGCATCCGGGATCCTGATTTTCCCCCTCCATTGTCATGCAAAGCGCTGCCTAATGCCATGTTGTCCCCAGAGCTGTTGGCAACTCGCCATCCTGCTCTGCAGAGAAAGAACGGGCTCTGGGTCTTGGGGCCTGGGTCTTCAGTCCCCCTCCCCATGGCTTTGCGGAGCCCAGCGTCCGCTGGAGCCAGCAGCCCCTGGCCCAAAGCAGGTGGCACAAGGATAAACTAGGACCACAAGGAAAAGGAAAACAGACTTGGGAAAAGATCAGTGACGGGACTCAGCCCTCAGCCTGTGTAAATCAATAAAGCAGAAGCAGGGAAGGGATAAAATCCCCCTAGCAAGAAGGAATTGTAGCTTTGTGCTGCGTGGAGCAAGACTTACTGAGCATACGCAGAAGATCCCCAGTGCTTAGCCTGGGTTAGCTCTGCAGGGCATGAAGACATTGCTTCTCAGTGAAGCGTCTATGACTTTTTGAAATGTAAGAGTGGAACTCGCCTGTGTGTGTCTCTGTTCACCTGCTTTAACCGTGTAAGTAATGCTCTCCTTTCCTGTGTAATAAATCTGTATATGTTATTGTAGGATTGACTACAAGCGTGGTCTTTGCTGTGAGGTCTAAGTTGCCACTGACTTGGGTTAAATGACTGGGCCTTCGGGACTGGGAGTAACCTGAATAGTGCCGTGAGGGACCATCCATCGCAAAGGCAGCTCACCGGGCAGCGAGACAGATCGGAGAACCCCAGGGACTGGCTGTGACGATACCCGCGGAGTTCACACTTGATGCTCGGTGGATGAACTCGAAGTACAGAACTCACAGCCCATGGGCGGGGGGGGGGGGGGTGCCCTGCTTCCTAACAGCCTCGCCGGAGGCTGGTCCTTGCGCTCTCGGGTCACTGCAGACAGCTTGACGTGCAGCCCCGAGCGTAAGTGAGGCGACGAGACAGAGCCTGGCTCGTCTGCAGGGTGAGCGGGGCTCTGCCTGTCCCCGTAAATACCTCAGGGCGGGAGAAGAGCGATGGTGGCCCACAACACATGGGGAGAAACATGGGCGGCAAGGGAAGCTTACCCAAGGGGAGGCTAGCGCCCTGTCCCGCCTCTCCTGCCTGAGGCCCCGCCCACACTCCACCCCCACTCTGCCCCAGGCCCTGCCCCCTCCCCGCTCCCTCCTACTCCCCCGCAGCTTCCCAAGGTCCCTCCTCTCCTTCACCCTACTCCGCCCCCCCAGGCGCCCGCCACTCCCACTCTGTGTGTCCCTCCTCTCCACCCATGGAGCGGGGGGGGGGGTGAGGAGGGGTGCGGCGAGCGGGTGGGGTCTCGTGGAGGAGGGGGGATGCAGTGAGCAGCAGAGACCTCAGGAGAGGGGGGCTGGAGGAGAGGAGGGGCTCCCCAGGCAGTGGGGACCTTGTGGAAGGGGAGGAGGTGAAGAACAGGTGGGGCCACCCAGGCCCAGGCATCCAGCGGCGGGTCGGCGGCGGCTGCACCAGGAGAGGCTTAGCCTCCCTTGGCCTATGATACCCGCCGCCTAGGGGGAGAAACCAGCCAGGAATAAACTGAGGCTGGAAATGAGCAGAAGATTTCTAACCATCAGAGGAGGGAGGTTCTGGCTCAGCCTCGCAATGGGTCCAGGGGGAAGACCGAGCATGCTAAGTCTAGGAACAGGATGATTTGACAGGAGAGGCTGTGTTAGCAGGGACTGGACTTAATGGCCCAGGCATTCCCTTCCCGTCCTAGACCCTAACTACTGCGGGTAGACAAGGCCTCGGCCAGCTAAAGAGAAACAGAGGCACAAGCTCTGCCCGCCGGTCACCGGCAGAGACAGAAACAGAACCGTGGTCTCCTCACAGATACTTTTGAGCCTTAACTCCTAGATCGCACCCGGAAAGCAAACCTGTGACTGCGTCTGCAGGGACGAGCTGCAACAGTCTATTTCTCAGCTTGTCTTCGCTCTCTCCTTTTCCTTTCAGGCTGGAGCAAAGCGTCTTACACCAAATCCTTCTCTAACACGGTTTAAAGGCAACGCGAGTAGCTCACATTAGGTCAGAAGGTAAACTGGAGGGCAGGGATTTACCATCTGGCCAAGTATCTTCTAAAAAAGCACCAGGCCTTCCTCCTCAGATAAATCCACTAGAGTATTCTATTTGACTCACTGTTTATACTAATCCCTGGGATGTTTGAAATGCACATTGATTTGTTGGAGGCAGAGTTTTGGGTTGCTCCTGACCATTGCATAAAGTGCACGGGTTTGAGGTCACAGGGCTACTCCTAAGAGCTGACTTAGGCTTGCTACAGTATGTTATTAATTATTGTTATTGCTGTAATTGGGTTTTGCCTTATGTGGAGCCTTTCATCCTAGGATAGCATCTCAATATGCCTTGCAATGATCTCTCACGTAATACATTAATTAAAGCTCACAACCCTGCCTCCCCCCGGCCGTAGATAACTAAAATAAAATGGGGATAACGCTTATTATATTTGTTTCAAGTGAAATACTAATTAAAAAGACCCCCAGTCCAAGGGTCTAGGAGCCCTAACACATAATTAATGCTACAACACAGCCCCAGCAGCATTCAGACAGGAATTATTAGCTGAACACAAGCTCCCAGTGCAACACGGTGGCCGAAAGAGCTAATGCAATCCTGGGATGCACAGACAGAGGACTCGCAAATAGAGTAGGGAGGTGATTTTACCTCTGTATCTGGCACTGGTGCAACCGCTGCTGGAATCCTGTGTGTCCAGTTCTGCTGCCCACAATTGAAGAAGGATGTGGATACATTGGAGAAGGGTTCAGAGAAGAGCCATGAGAATGCTGAAGGGATCAGAAAACTGCCTTGTAGCGAGAGACTCAAGGAACTCAATCTACACTAGGCCAGGGTTGCTTTGCCTTGATCTGCACCAGCGGATGCATTTGGTATGCCAGCCCAGGGCTGTGTCTGTCTCGTACCCCAGATCCCCAGGAATGGGTGTGCGGATGTGTGTGAGGAATGGTGCACAAGAACATTCACTTTGTATTACTGCTATAGCTGTACGTGGTTCCGAGCTTTGGTGTCTTCATTAATTGTGCTAATACAATTGCAGAGTTTTGCTTTCCCCTCAGAGAGTGTCTTCACGGCGCACGCTGGGATTCCCAGATAGATATTGCATTTAAAAACCTTCAATCTGTTGTGCCTGATTCTGGGATTAGAACCCTGCAGTCCCCCAGCTCTTTCAATCAGAATTAATTGGGAATCACTAATCAATCAATAACCACAAAAGAATCGGGCAACACGCTGTTGCCGTGTTGTTAACGGGAGCTGGGCTGTTCATGCTCGTTTGTTATTGGAATTATGCCTGGTGTAAAATAGTCATGAAAAAACAGGCCAATATTAATATGCCAGTATCATAAAGCCCATTCCCGTAGTTTCCCATTATGTATTTCATAGAACAGAGATCAGAGCCAGAATAGAGTTACGAGATCCCCATACACTCCCTGCCAGGCAGTGCAGGACTGCCTGTGAGACACTGCCTGTGAGACACTGCTTCGTGTTTGCCCAGGCTGGTTTTAAATAGCCCAGACTGGGTGATTACCATCTCTTCCCTTCGGGAAACCGGTGGCCAGCTAAGTTCATCCCATCGGCAGGACACTTCTCCTGAGCTTCAGCCTACGACTATCTTACTTCTATGCCAGCACCCCTAGTTACACCCCCCTTGGGTCAAGGGACTCATCCCTGTCCCTCCAGAGAGCTCACAAAGTTGTAGGATGTTGGCATGGCACACACCCCTGCCCATAGCCGGGCTTTTTCAGTCTTGCCTCCTCAGTCCTTGATCATTACGACTGCAATACAAAGACAGAGTGGACAGAAGTCCTACTGGACCGGGACTCCACAGTGCCAGGTGCTGTACAACCATGGAACAAAGACAAGCGCCTTGGGGCAGGGCCTACAAGCTACATAAATCTTAGTCTGGACACAGGGGTCCCAGTGCAATCCCAGCCTGGCTGTTCAGAAAGAGTCTATTTCCCCCCAAGCTGATTATTACCCCTGCACGTGGCTAGTTGTAGAGCGGGAACAGTTGTTCTTGACTCTGGCAAGTACCTGCCTTCCTGCCAGCTCCTCAAGGCGACCATCACATCCATTCCCTTGGTTTCCCACGGTGGCCTCTGGATGTTTTTTCCTCCTTTTCTGGCTAGCAAGGCCAGGTGGAACAGAGAATCAGGTAGAGTAGAGGGCTGATCCTTAGAGTAGAGTGCTGATCCAGTTCCCACCTGTAGATGGCAGCGGTGGAGCTAAGATTTGCAGTTAAAGACCTTAGCCCAGAGGTAGGCAACCTATGGCACGTGGGCCGATGCCCGCACACAAGCTGATTTTCAGTGGCACTCACACTGCCCGGGTCCTGGCCACCGGTCCGGGGGGCTCTGCGTTTTAATTTAATTTTAAATGAAGCTTCTTAAACATTTTAAAACCCTTATTTACTTTACATACAACAATAGTTTTGTTATATTTTATAGACTTATAGAAAGAGACCTTCTAAAAATGTTAACATGTATGACTGGCATGCAGAACCTTCAATCAGAGTGAATAAATGAAGACTCGGCACAGCTCTTCTGAAAGGTTGCCGACCCCTGCCCAACAGAGACCTCAGCCACAATAATATAGACCAGAAAAATCTTATAAAAGCTACAGCCATTCGTCTAGCTTCTCTCCAGTCCCTCTGGAGCATCCCAGTGTCTTCCCCATTCCCCCAGTCCCTCCACCGCTTCTCAGAGTCCTTGGGCCCTGTGTGCTCGGACTCCCACAGCAAATACAAACTAAGCAGAGTGTAAGAACATCAGAACGGCCAGCCTGGGTCAGACCAATGGCAAATTTAACCCAGTATCCTGTCTGCCGTCAGTGGCTGGTGCAAGGTGCTTCAGACGGAATTAACAGATCAGGGCAATTGGTGAGCAATCCATGTTTGTCCACTCCCAGCTTCGGGCAGTAGGATTAGGGACACCCAGAGCATGGGGCTGCATCCCTAACCATCTTGGCTAATAGCCATTGCTGGACCTATCCTCCATGAACTTGTCCAATTCTTTTTTGAACCCAGTGATACTTTTGGCCTTCACAACATCCCCTGGCAATGAGTTCCACAGGTTGATTGTGCATTGAGTAAGGTAGTACTTCCTTTTGTTTGTTTTAAACCTACTGCCTGTTAATTTGGTTGGGTGGCGCCTGGTTCTTGTGTTATGTGCAGGGGTAAATAACACTTCCTTATTCACTTTCTCCACACCCGTCATGACTGTATAGACCTCTAGCGTATTCCCCCTTAGTCGTCTCTTTTCCAAACTGAGAAGGCCCAGTCCTTTTAATCTCTCCTCATACGGAAGCTGTTCCAATCCCCAATCAGTTTTGTTGCCCTTCTTTGTACTTTTTTAACTTGTATCTTTTTTTGAGATGAGGTTACCAGAACTGCACACAGGATTCAAGTGTGAGCATACTCCGGATTTATATTAAGACATTTTCTGTTTTATTTTCTAGCCTTTTCCTAATGTCTCCTAACATTGCTAGCTTTTTGGACTGCCACAACTATCCACAACTCCAAGTTCTATTTCTTGAGTGGCAACAGCTAATTTAGACCCCACCATTTTGTATGCATAGCTGGGATTATGTTTTCCAATGTGCATTACTTGGCAGATGAAATTCAGTGTTCATAAATGCAATTTTCTTGTCCCAAGACTCAGTTTTGCGAGATCCCTTTGCAACCGTTGACAGTCAGGTTTGGATTTAACTATCTTGAGTCATTTTGTCTCTTCTGCCACATGTGCAGCTTGACTATTGATCCCTTTTCCCAGATCATGTATGTGTTGAACACCATCGGTCCTAACAAAGATCCTTGGGGGATCCCACCATTTACCTCTCCCCATTGTGAAAACTGACCCCCTACTCCTCTTTGTTTTCTATCTTTGACCAGCTACCAATTCATAAGAGAACCTTTCCTCTTATCCCAGGACTCCTTACTTTGCTTAAGAGCCTTTGGTGAGGGACCTTGTCAAAGGCTTTCTGAAAGTCCCAGTACGCTATATCCACTGGATCACTCTTATCCACAGGCTTGTTGACCCCCCTCAAAGAATTCTAGTAGATTTGTAAAGGGAAATCACACCTCACCAAAACTGACCCTTCCCCAGCATATCATGTTCATCTAGGTGTCTTATAATTTTGTTCATTAGTACTAGGCAAATTGACTGAAAATACAATGAAGTTAGGCTCACCAGTCTGTAATTCCCAGGATTGCCTCTGGAACCTTTTTTAAAGATCAGCATCACATTAGCAGCCCTCCAGTCATCTGTTCCAGAGGCTGATGGAAATGAAGGGATACATACCAGGGTTAGTAGTTCTGCGGGTTCATACGGGAGTTCCTTCAGAACTCTTGGGTGAATACCGTCTGGTCCTGGTGACTCCTTTCTGTTTAATTTACCAATTTGCTCCAAAACCTCCTCTAATGACACCTCAATCAGGGACAGTTCCTCAGATTTGCCTCCTTAAAAGAATAGCTCAGGTATGGGAATCGCCATCACATTCTCTGCAGTGAAGACAGATGCAAAGGATTCGTTTAGCTTCTCCACAACAGCCTTCTGTTCCTTGAGTGCTCCTTTGGCACCTCCATCATCCAGCGGCCTGACTGATTGTTTGGCAGATTTCCATCTCTCTGGATGTAAGAGAGCTGTGGTTAAGATGCTCAGTGGGAACTTAAGCCATCTGAGTTCAGTCCCCTGCTCTGCCCAGGGGAAGCTGGCCTCTCTGTGTGCAGTTCCTCAGCTGTAAAGTGAGGAGAATTATTCATCTGTCTTGTCTGTTTTGATGGTCAGCGTGCTGGGGCCGGGACTGTCTCTCACTGAGCGTTCGTAAGGCACCCAACACAATGGAGCCGCGATCTCAAGCGGGGCCTCCAGACTCAGTAGCAATACAATCATCATAGCACAGCTGACAAACTGGGTTTCCCCTCCTGCTGCCCTCCCAGCTCGGGCTGTGCTAAGAACGGAAGCTCTTGTGATCAAGGCTTGAGTCAAAGGTCTCACCCACCCTGGGCCTGTCACTTCATCTTTCTGGGCCTCGTCCGTCCAACAGGGAAGATCATCCTGGCCTGCCTAACATGGCAACAGGGATAATTCATCTAGAGACGGGTCAGCGCTTGGCTGGGAGACCCAGGGATGTCAGGCAGGGTCATCGGCATGTGACACCTTTCTCTCCGGGTCTGTGGAGAACCCCATTTCCCCCCCACACCTCCCACAGTGCCAGCTGGGACTGTCAGGATCTGGCCACTTTTCCCACAACCCCAGTCACGACACTCACCCTCCTCCAGATCTCTCCTAGGAAGAGCAGGTCGAGGGGGAGGTAGGTATGATTGAGCCCTGTCCCCCAGCCTCTGCATGCTGCTTGTCTCCTTGGACTGTCTGCTCCTATGGGCAGGAATGTCTTCCCGAGTGGGTAGCCCCCAGCTCAACGGGGCGGCTGGGTGCTGCTCCAACCCCCTGCCTGATTATTATTAGGGTAGCAATGGCCCAGCCTGAGCACTGTGCCGCTGGAGGCACGGCCTTTCAGGTGAAACGTGAAGCCACATTCCTGAGTGGTTTAGGTCCTTAAAGGTCCCACCACCCTCTTTGTAGGTGTCCTGGGTAATTACATCCTGCTCCTGGTGTCTCCCTTGCTGGTGCAACTGAATATGGAATTCTTCCTCCCTTTCTGCCTGGACCAGTGTGAAACCTCTCCCGAGTGCTGCACTTTAATGGCCGCTCGCTATGGCGCGCTCCTGGATGGGCTGCAGTCCATTTATGGTGATTAGTTTTAAGGTTAACCCTGTCCCCCAAAGCAAAGACTGGAGCCATAGCGTACAAGGCCAGAAGGACCCCAATGATCATCTAGTGAGGCCTCCCGCCTAGCAACCCACTGCTGCCTCGCTGAGTTCATCCTCTTCTCCACAGCCCCCCCCCATGCCCCTCCTCCCCTCCACCACCACCACCCCCCCCCCCCCCCCCCCGTGAGCCTCCCGCCACTCACCATGTCCCTGCAGGTGGTGGGGGAGCTCGTGGAGGGAGGGGTGGGTAGAAGTGAGGATCACGGGGAGGGGGCTGATCGGGACCAGAGGCGGGGCCTGGGGCGCAGCCGGGGGGAGTGGCAGGGCTGTGGGCAGAAGAGAGGGACAGGGAGCTAGCCTCCCCCAGGAGAAGCTTCAGCCACAGCCCAGAGACCTTCCCTGAATTCATCCCTGTGGAAGCTAGAGGAGATTTTAGGAAAACAGCCCATCTCAATTTTAAAAACAGCCCGCAGTGGAAAATCCACACTCCTTATTAAATCCTTCCCATGGTTAATTCCCCTCACTGTTAACAATTTACTTTCATATCCAGTTGGAATTTGTGTCGCTTCAACTTCCAGCCATTGGCTCATGTTAGACCTTCCTCCGCTAGACTGAAAAGCCCCTTATCGAATTTCTGTTCCCCAAGTAGGTACTTATGGACTGGGATCAAGTCGCCCCTGAACCTTCTCTTTGTTCAGCTAAATAGAGTGAGTTCCTGGAGTCTGTCACTACAAAGCAGGTTTTCCAGCCCTTTAATCATTCTCATGGCTCTTCTGTGAGCCCTCTCCAATTTTGCCAACCAACAGCAAAGCCTGCACAAAAGCCCTACTATAAATTCAGACAGTCACATGCATCTTCACTCCAAATGACTGAAGCAAACAGCAGAACAATGACTAATGGTTATTTTCTTTCATCATTGGGGAAAATACAAATTAGCTGGCATCCCTTTAACACAGCCCATTAAGAGTCATCATTTCAGACTGATGCTTTTTTCCTGGCCTCAGAGAGGTAACTGCAGGAGAATGCTTTGCAGACAACACTGTTTGGTAGAACTAATAGAATCTCCCTCTGCTAGCCCTTCACTGCGACCCTCAAGATGTCAGTGGTGCTACCACACCCCACCGCACTGGGGCAGGGGGCACAATGGGGTTTGAACCCAGGAATTTCAGTGCTACAGTTCAGACCTCTGCTACTGGAGCTAAAGTCATAACTGCAGCAGCTGGTAGCACTAGTAGGCTGTTATCCTCTAGTGGACTAGACACAGTGAGTTACAATAGCAAGGTAATAGCATAGAACTTAGAACAGGGGGTCGGGAACCCTGAGAGGGTCATGAGGTTATTACATGGGGGGTCATGAGCTGTCAGCGTCCACCTCAAACCCTGCTTTGCCTCCAGCATTTGTAATGGTGTTAAATATATTTCAAAAAAGTGTTTTTAACTTATATGGGAGGGTTGCACTTAGAGGCTTGCTATGTGAAAGGGGTCACCAGTACAAAAGTCTGAGACCCACTGACTTCGAACCATTGGAGCTAAAGGAGACTCTCTCCAATAATTCCTACAAGTAAAGGGCATTTGACACAGAGTTGAACAGACAGGATCATAGGCAAATAGGACTGGAAGGAACCTCGTGTGCCCCTGAGTCCCGTCTCCTGCTATTACAGGCAACCCAGTCCTACAATTCCATTAATAAATGTATCAAGCTTCATCTACAATCTAGTTAGGTTGTTTGCCCCGCACTGCTTCTATTTGGAGGCTGATCCAGAACCTCCTTCCTCTGATGGTTAGAAACCTTTGTCTATTCCCCCAGTGGCAAGCTGTGATGCACACACTGCGCTTTACGCTTTAGCGGTAGCTGTGGGGATTGTGGCTTGGTTCCCTTCTCCTGGTGTTTTCACTGGTCTGAGTTAGTGTCCACCCCCTACAAGCTGAGCAGGCATGGGCACACCATGCCTGACAGGAACAGAGGGCTTAACTGGTACCAGTTAAGGACTATTTCACTTCAAATCTGGAACTGGTAGAAAATTTCCCCATCAAGAATATTTCTCAACTGAAAACAGACACACACACCCCCCACCCCCCCAATGAAACTCTCTCTTTTGAAATTTTCTTGTTTGGGGAACAAAAAAACCAAACCAAATCTGATTTTTCCTGCTTGCTTTCCCTCCCCCTTTCGTACCCCGCCCCCGTCTCGCCTCTGTTTCCAAAGGAGGAGAAAGGACAAATGGGGGGAAGGGAGAGGAGAAAAACTGAAAACAACAAAACCCATCCGTTTGCCAGAGATTTGATTTTTCAAGTCCCCACTTCGGTTTTTCCATCAAAAAACAAACAAACAAAACCACCATGTTCATAAGACCGTAAAGCGTAACGCCTCACCACCGCCTCATGCCGGGACTCAGCATTACAGGCCACCTTCTCCTCTCGCACCCTCCATTATCTGCCATTCTGGTTCTTCAATGGGCTGCCGCTCCTGCAGCCCAACCCTCCTTCCAAGCTGCCCCCTTCCAGGGGAACAAGTGCACACGTCTGCCCTCCTGGGCTTCTCTTCAGCCCTTCTTGTGAGCTCAGTTCTCAGCCCCTTCTGGGCTGCCACTGAGCTCTTCTCTGCTCTATTATAGAACCCGGCTTCCCCGGGCTGCTTTCCCGTCAGTCCCTTTCACTCCCTGCAGGGTCTGGGAGTTGGGGTGACGAGCAGGGAACCCCAGAGTTCCTCCTTTGCTCCCTTAGCTGTGCATTGCCTCCCACAAGACCCTTTTTCCTCCCACTAGCTCCCACCATCCGACAGCCCCTGCCTCAGGGTCTCACTAATCTGTTTCCTGTCATTCCTCTTTTAAGTCCATTCTCCCAGACCTTCTCAGGAGGCCGAGGTGTCCATCAGGCCCGGACCCCAACTAGGTGTTAGTTAGTAACGCCTGACCCCATGTAGTCCTGCTCCCTTGGACTGGGAGGCAGCTAATTATGACTCAAGTGGGGGTGGCCCCCCCATTGCCCCTCCATGGGGCCAGTCACCATGTGATTGAGAAATTTGGGGTTTTAAGTGAATTTTTTTCCCCAAAAAAATTTCCCCTTCCAAACATTTGTCAGTTTGGAGCCAGCGCTGCCCCTTGCGCAGAGGCCTCATGGGGGATTTATTGTTCCCAGAGGAAATACTGGATCTGTTCCTTTAAAGGGAGGGGCACCCTGCCCAGTGACAATCCACTGGGGCCAGCGGGCCTGGCTCTGACAGAGTTTGCAGCTCAGGATTTGCTGAGTAGGGACCGGAGCCCGAAGGGTTTGAGTTCCGAGGCTCGGCTCGGCTCAGGCACGCCTCGCTGATCACGTGCGCGGCTCAAAGGGGGAGGGTTAGAGAGGACTTGAGGACATTTTAAAGTGAAGTTTTGAATTTTGCCCTCAAAAGCGTGAAAATAAATATAACATTTTTATCACACACACACCTCCCCTTTTATTCCAACCGGCTCTAATCTGAGCTTTATCCAGACTTCCTGAGGCTGCAAAACTATGCCAATAATCTGAGCATCTTGGCCAGCTTCCACTTACTCATTTATATCACCAGAGCACCTAGTGGCCCTACTCATAGGCTACAACCCCTACTTAAATTCCCGTCAGGTGGATGCAGGACTCTTCTACACTTCCCATCCCCATCTGTTGCATAATGCTGTTGTGAGCTGTTAAACTGCTGCTGTGTCCCACCCCAGAGGTGGCTGCTCCTTAGTAGAGGGTGAAATTCCTCCAACAAATATGTAACCCTTCTGCCAGGCCGAATTGATAGCAGCAAGGGCCAGGTTCAGTACATAGGGGTCCCCTCCTTACAACGTAACACAAAACCAGCTTGAGCCCCCACCCAGTGACCTGGGAAAATCTTACACACACCCCTGGGCACCTCGAAGAGGCAATACTTCCCCTCTTGCAAGCACAGAGTCTCAGTGCAGCAGAAAAATTTTAACAACATGAGGTAAACGACATCAGCATTCAATTGAGAAACCACCACAACCAGAGTTCATAGACCAAACCATGAGCAAAGACCCACCCCAGCAAATTGGGCCGTGTCCTTTCCCTTTGGTTCTTGAGTTCAACACCCCCAAAGTCTCTTGAGTCCAGCACCCAAGAATCACCCAAAGTCCCAAAAGTCCAACAATCCAAAAGTCTCTGTCCCTGGTCAGTGCAGCTCCAGAGTTCAGAAGTTTATCTGCAGAGTTTACACACACCCAGCCTGGGTGGAAATGGGGGGTTGAAAGGGGCACATGGGGTGTTAAGGGGCACTTACATGGTCCGAGGCCGACTGCCCTGCCTCTCCGTGGGGTTCTGCTGCAGCCTTCACCACGAGCCGCTCCACTCCAGCAGCTGTGCTGTGAGCCGCTCCAGCCATCCCACTAACTGCTCCACTCTGCCAGCCGCGCCAGTCCAGCCGTCCCGCAAACTGCTCCACTCCACTCATCGTCACGTGGGCCACTCCAACCATCCCATGAACTGCTCCGCTCTGCCAGCTGCTCCACTCCACCAGCCGTCCCGTGAGCCAGTCCAGCCATCCCACAAACTGCTCCGCTTCACTCACTGTCACGTGGGCCACTCCAACCGTCCCATGAACTGCTCCGCTCTGCCAGCCGCTCCACTCTACCAGCCGTCCCGTGAGCCACTCCAGCTGTCCTGCAAACTGCTCAGCTCCACTGGCCAGCCTGTAGGCCACTCCAACCATCCCACAAACTGCTCCACTCTGCCAGCTGCTTAGCAATATATCTTCAGGCTTCCACACTAGTTAACACAGCACTCCATGATCTCAGCTCTTAGTGATTTCAGCTTGTAGGAGGAGAGCCCCAGTGCTGGTGCACCATTGGCCTAAAGTGAACTCAGCACAGCAGCCTGTAACAAAACTTACAATGGAATCAAAACTAGCTCTGCTATTCAACAATGGAAAGAGAAAATGCAATTGGTATTTCAGGCTTTTAAAAGGGGGCTCCTACCACCAGATACAAATCCCTATTCCCAGCCTCTCTCAATTCACTGAGTTGTGGAACCCATGTCCCTTGTCTAGCAAGTGCTTCTTAGTTGATGGTGAGTCCCTCTGTCATAAAACAGTTCCACTGGCCTTGATTCACGTAATCAGGGTAACTACACTTTATTCTTCCTGCCCCAATAACAGAAAAACTGCAGATCCCACAGCAGCCAAAGTGACCATTTGGGCAGCCGTGGGCTCATGCTAGGCGGGGTGGGTGTGCCTATGCAAACAAGACCAGCCCCTGATGTTCTTTTGCACAACTTGCCACCAGATGTCAGGGTACAGCTCATCCTGATTCCGCTTACAAATGTATAGTGGACTTATTGTTCAGTGCACCCATCTCTGTTGTCTCTGGTTGCATGCAGGTATCTCACAAACACTACAGCTACTTATACGCACCTGAGAGGCCCTTACTCAGGTGAGTTATCCAACTAAAATCATAGCAACATAGAAAAATAGGAAAATAGACACAGAACTCAAAGGGACCTCCTGGGTCTTCGAGTCCAGTCACTGCTATCACAGGCAACCCTATCACAGAATCCCATTAATAGACTAATCACGCTTCATCTTCAGGGCAGTTTGGTTCTGTGCCCCTGATTACTCCTATAGGGAGGCTGTTTCAGAGCCTCCTGCCTCTGATGGGAAGAAACCTGCTTCTAATTTCCACCCTAACTTTACTCCTGGCCAGTTTATCCCTATTTGTTCTTGGGCCACTATTGCCCATTAGCTCTTCTCCCTCCCGGCTGTCCTCTGTACCAGGGTTCACCCACCATTGTGGCACCTCCTTGCAGCTAGCTCTGGGGAGTAACTCTCACCCAGTTTGTCGCTCCATTTCATCACTGCAGAGGTCTCTCCTCCCATCCTTCACAGCACCCTCTCCTCATGACTCAGCCCTCTGGCTAGGTCACTAAACACCCCGCCCCCCTCCAGGGTATCAAGGTCTTCCTGGACCCAGCTGTCCCAATGGCACCTCCAACAGCCTTCTGCCACTCCCCAGTGGCTGGTAGGGGAACCCAGATCTTCCTGCTACACTTGGCTCCAGCAGCTTAGGTCTACAGAGTGCCCCCACCTTGGTGCTGGTTCCCTGGGCTTCTTCCTACCCTGCCTTCTCAGGGCCAGCTTTCTCCACAACTCCTCCGGGGGTGACCTATCTTCCTGAGGGACGATGCCAAGGCTTTATTCTCCCCTGGGCTTTCACCCTTCCCACCAGTCTGTGCCCAGAGTGACTGCAGACTCTGCCGCTGCCACCCTCCCAATTTCCTTTCCTTATCTTCCTCACCCAGCTGGGCTTCATCAGCCATCAGTATTTATAAATCCCTGGGCCTCACACCAGGTGTGACTGTGAAGGTTAACTGTCCCCTTCTGAGCCACCTTCACCCCTGCAGGGCTGGTGTGGGGGTGGACACCCCATCACAATCCCCCCTGATGCATTTAGAGTGGTTGTATCCCCTCTCAGCCTGCATTTTGCCAGGCTAAAGAAGACAAGCTTTTCTCATCTCCTCTCATAAGATCTGCTTTCCAATCCCCTGATCACCCTAGCAGCCCTTCTCTGCACCTGTTCCAGTCTGAATTCCTCTTTCTTGACTGTAGATGACCAGAATTGGGCACAGGATTCCAGATGAGATCTTCCCAGTGCCTTGCCCAATGGCATTGACACTGCCCTATCTCTGCTGGAAACACCTCACCTGATGCCACCTAAGAATTCATTGGCTTTTTTTATGGCGGCATCGCATTGGTGGCTCATGGTCATCCTGTGATGGACTAATGCACCCAGCTCTTCCTCCTCCTCTGTCATTTCATAGAATCACAGAACTGGGGGAGACCTTGAGAGGTCAGCTAGTCCAGTCTCCTGCACTCGTGGCAGGGTATTATCTAGACACCCCCCTGCCCCCCGACAGGGGTTTGTCTAACCTGCCCTTAAAAATCCCCAATGATGGAGATTCCACAACCTCCCTGGACAACTTCTTCCAATGTTTAGCCACCCTGACAGTTACAAAGGTTTTCTTAATGTCCAACCTAAACCTCCCTTGCTGCAATTTAAGCCCATTGCTTCTTATCCTGTCCTCAGAGGTTAAGAAGAACAATTTTTCTCCCTCCTCCTTGTAACAACCTTCTATGTACTTGAAAACTGTTATCATGTCCCCTCTCAGTCTTCTCTTCTCCAGACTAAACAAACCCAGTTTTTTCAATCTTCCCTCCTAGCTCATGTTTTCTAGACCTTCCATCATTTTTGTTGCTCTTCTCTGGACTTTCTCCAATTTGTCCACATCTTTCCTGAAATGTGGTGCCCAAAACTGGACACAATACTCCAGCGGAGGCCGTATCAGTGTGGTGCAGAGCAGAAGAATTACTTCTCGTGTCTTGCTTACAACACTCCTGCTAATACATCCCAGAATGATGTTTGCTTTTTTTGCAACAGTGTTACCCTGTTGACTCATATTTGGCTTGTGATCCACTATGACCCCCAGATCCCTTTCCGCACTACTCCTTCCTAGGCAGTCATTGCCCTGTTTGTATGTGTGCAACTGATTGTTCCTTCCTAAGTGGAGGACTTTGCATTTGTCCTTATTGAATTTCATCCTATTTACTTCAGACCATTTCTCCAGATCATTTTGAATTTTAATCCTATCCTCCAAAGCACTTGCAATCCCGCCCAGCTTAGATCGTCTACAAAATTTCCATCAGATGAGCCCCCAGCAAAGCCATTCGGTTTATTCACAGGGGTAGGGGCTACAGGATTGGGCCCTGGGTTAGCTAACGTTTATTACACATCCATAGGGTCATCCGCAGCCGGCATAAACCAGCACCACTGCAATGAAACCGGCGCCGTCTGAAAGCACTGTCACAACAAGCACCTCACAAAGGAGGCCATTGAGTTCTGCAGGCACTGTTCTCTCCCAGTGTTTGCAGGGCCGTTTCTAAAGCTTGGGAGGGAATTTATTTATAGGCTTTTCTGTGGGGTGCTGGCCCCCCATCGTTCATAGATTCCAAGGCCAGAAGGGACTATGGTGGTTGTCTAGTCTGACCCCTGCATAGCCCAAGCTAGAGACCTGCCCCCAAAGCATTCCTAGAGCAGAGCTTTTAGAAAAACAGCCTCTCGTGACGTTAAAATTGTCAGTGGTGGAGATGCCACCGCAAGACTTGGCAAACCATTCCAAGGGTTAATTACTCTCCCTGTTAAAAACATACCCCTTATTTCCAGTCTGAAGTTGTCCATCTTCAACTTCCAGCCACTGGATCATGTTCGATTTTTCTCTGCTAGATTGAAGAGCCCGTTGTTAAATATTTGTTTTCCCTTGTGGTGGGGCAACAACTCTCTGGCACGGCGCCTCCTGCTGGTCATCTCAGGAATTAGTTCTTCCAGCCTGGAGGGCCCTCTGCAGGCCAGTGTGTCACCTGCCGCTGGCCCCCATGCCCCTCCCAGACCCCGGTGCCCCTCTACATCAGGGTTCTGCCCCCTGCAGTAACCCACAATCTGGGTCTCCCCACCCAGGGGAACCCCCAACCCTCTATCCCCACCTCGCCTCAGTGGCTACTGCCAGTCACCATCCAGCCCCCGCTCCCTGGGGCAGACGGCAGCCTGTGAACCACTCATCATCGGCAAGGGGGGGTGGACCAGCCGCCTCCGCCTGGCTCTGGGCTGCCTCTCTGCAGCCTCAGTACCTTTTTGTAGTCCTTTAACTCAGGCTGGGGCTTTGCTAGGCCGGAGCTCCCCAGCTCCCTCTGCCCTTCCCCAGCCCTGCTCCACCCTAGGTACCTTCCTTGGCTTCCCAGGCAGCCAGGCCCTTCTCCCTCAGAAAGCCAGAGAGAGAGTGTGTGTCCATGCTAGAGTCTGGCCTCAGCCCTTTTATAGGGCCAGCTGTGGCCTGACTGGGGCATGGCTACTTCCCCCAATCAGCCTGGCTTTCCCCCCCCAACAGCCCTCTCCAGGGCTGCTTTAACCCCTTCAGGGCCAGAGCGGGGTGACCACCCCGCTACACCCCTGGAGATATTTACAGACTGTGATCAAGACCTTCCTTAACCTTCTCTTTGTTAAGCTAAATAGATGGAGACCTTTGAGTCTATCGCTATAAAGCAGGTTTGTTAATCCTTTAATCCTCCTTGTGGCTCTTCTCTGACCCCTCGCCAATTTCTCAACACCTTCCTTGAGTTGTGGGCACCAGAACCGGGCCCAGGATTCCAGCAGCGGTTGCACCAGTGCCAGATACAGAGGTAAAATCACCTCCCTGCTCTGACTGGAGAGTCTCCTCTTTAAGCACTCCAGGATCACCTTAGCTCTTCTGACCACAGTGTCCTCCTGGGAGCTCAGGTTCAGCTGAGGATCCACCATGACCCCCAAATCTTTTGCAGAGTCACTGCTCCCCAGGATAGAGCCCCCCGGGGCTGTAAGAATGGCCTGCATTCTGGAGCCCCTCCCCAGTATGAGCTGAGTCCTTGACGCACTTCAAGGGAAGGGTAAATATCATGATCCCATTTTATCAGTGGGGAAACTGAGGCACAACAAGATGTGGTGACTGGTCTAAGCTCACACAGCGGGCCAGGACTAGAACTCAGAGTCCAACTCTAGAGCCACAGCCATGGAGCTGCACTGCCCAACCCTTAATGGACTAGGCCTCACATCCTCTCTGAGACGCGCTCTCTCTGCTTGTCACACCTAGGGGAGCCGAGACACAAGACTGGTCCCAGAGCTGGGATCCAAGTTACAACCATCCTGCCCCTGGCTGAACTGTGCTATGGCTGTAGGAAGCGGGGACGGAGTGGGAGAGGAAGGAGGCCAGTGGGGGAGCCCCTGGCACTGCAGTGCTGGTTGCTAGCACATAGCAAGAGAGGTGATGGGGGAAGCTGGCTGATGTGGGGAGCGTCTGAGAATCACCCCCTGCCTGAAATAAGCAACCTGCCTTTTGTGCCTTCCTGGCCCCAGCCACTCTGAACCTCCGAGAAAGGACCAGCTCAGAGACAGCCGGGCCACTTCCATGCTGGGGGAGAGGAGGGCGAGTCTGCAGCAGACTGCATGACACCCTCCATGCAGGCCCTAGAGGGCAGTGCAGAGGCCTCCTCCCAGTCAAGTCAGGAGCTGCAGCCGGAGCCTGGGCACAGCAGCAGACCCATCTGAACCACTAATCACAACCAGGACCTGGCCGCTGCCTTCCTGGGACCAGCTGAAGATGCTTGAGTGGAGCAGTTTGAGGGGATCCTCTAATAGACACTCTCCACGTTCCCTTCGGTTTGGGTGATTTACTGAAGTGCATTTCAGCCCTACTTCTGCTCCCTAATTAGTTAGAATCTCTCTCTCTAGCTAATTGGCGGGTCTGTATTATCCTGTGTAGATAGGATGTGCTCTGTGAATACAAACGGACAGAGATAGCTAGAGAACAAACTGGGGGCAGGGGGAAGAGAGAGAGAATTCAGGAAATATACATTGAAATTAGATGTATAGGGCGGTGCGCTAATACTGTGTGTTAATTTCATTCAGTAATTTATTCCATGACTTAGCTTCTGTCTGTCCCTCTCCCCTTTTCTCTACATGTAAATGCACACACACACACTGCTTGTTAGTCACCCCCCCACACACACACACTGCTTGCAATTCACCCCCCCCCACACACACACTGCTTGCAATTCACCCACTCACCCCCACACACACACTGCTTGCAATTCACCCCCCCCACACACACACACACTGCTTGCAATTCACCCACTCACCCCCCCCACACACACACACTGCTTGTTAGTCACACACACACACACACACACACTGCTTGCAATTCACCCCACACACACACACACATACACACACTGCTTGCAATTCACCCACTCACCCCACCACACACACACACTGCTTGCAATTCACCCACTCACCCCCCCACACACACACTGCTTGCAATTCACCCACCCACACACACACACTCACTGCTTGCTAGTCACCCCACACACACACACACTGCTTGCAATTCACCCCACACACACACACACTGCTTGCAATTCACCCACTCACCCCCCACACACACTGCTTGCAATTCACCCCCCCACACACACACACTGCTTGCAATTCACCCCCCCACACACACACTGCTTGCAATTCACCCACTCGCCCCCCCACACACACACTGCTTGCAATTCACCCCCACACACACACACACTCACTGCTTGCTAGTCACCCCCACACACACACACACACACTGCTTGCAATTCACCCCCCCACACACACACACACACTGCTTGCAATTCACCCCCCCCCACACACACACTCACTGCTTGCAATTCACCCCCCCCCACACACACACACTGCTTGCAATTCACCCACTCACCCCCCCCCCCCACACACACACATTCTATACATTTCTCCCTCCTTCCCATTTCAGCCTTAGCCTCCTGACCCTCGCCTTCAGGATAAAACGCAAGGGAAGCCATTCAAACTGCTGGTAGAAAACCTTGACTTTGTCCCTTGCTAAAGCTGGCTGAACTAAAGCCGGTTTTCTTTTCTACTGGGAATCGGACTTTATTTCTCTGATGTCAAACACTTGAGCCCCACTGGAGTTTGGGATTTCTCTTAGTGTTATTAATCGATGATAATGATGTTAAGAACCTGGCGAGGAAATGGGAGTTCGTTGGGAGCTCTCGATTCCTCCTATTTAGATTCGGGGGAAGGTACCTTTTGACCAGGCTGCAGGTTCTGACAAAGAGCATCAGACATCCTGCTTCGAAACAGACAAGCGAAATCTCAGCGGCCGGTAGCAGCAGCCGGTGCCGAGCATTGTGAAATCTGAAATGACAGAACTAATATTCTGAGCCCCTCTTGCACAGACCAGGCAGTCAATGCAGGGGATCTGATTCCCTCTGATTTTAGAGAGAAATTCTCTCTCCCCCGGCCCGTATTTATTATTTAATCCGAGAGAGAGATCGCTTTCCCCCGCTGTTTATTTTTCTCTCTCTGTATCATCTGACTCTCCAGAGACACAATACAGTTCCACGTTTAGCTCTGCAGCTGAATTGACTCTCAGAAATTCTGTAACTTTCCACCTGGCTGTTTAGTCACCGGCTTGACGCTGGCCAGAACCTATGCCCCGGCTTCTGACAACCCACCAAGCTTTCCCCGCAAACATCCCCGACTGGCACATTTTGCAACAACTAGCGCGGTTTGCTTTTGTTCCGCTTGGTTTCGTTGTTCTTTACAGTATTTTTATTTCAGTGACTTCTTTAGAATTTCCACTTTTCCTTTGATTCTGGTTAGGGGGAAATCTCACATTTCTCAACGGAGCAAAAACCGGAGCAGCGATTTTACGAATAATGCGGCTTGTGTCGCGCCTTTTAATACTCGTGTTAAAACGACCCTCTTCGGGGATAAATTCGTTTAAGAATGAAAATCTCCATTAATATTTCAAGCGTTTCCACTTCTCACTTAAAGGCATTTGAAGGTGCCCGGTGGATCTGAGAATGGAGACTATTAAGGAGAGAGAAAGGAGCTTTTGAAAACTAACTCCTCGCCTTAGAACGAAACCCTCATCTAACAGCAGCCCTGAAGCGAGTCCCGATCGCCTGCCGTTTCCCTTTGCATCCAGTTATTTGCAAATCAGAATTTTTAACCAAAAAGCATTTTAAGGAAGATGTTGGGTAAATGGATGGATTAAAATCTAACACTCACCCCTGACATTTCTTTGTGAAATTGTAGCAAATGAAGAGTATTAAACTGTTTACTTGAGGAGTACGTGATATTAACAAGGATCTGGGTAGAGCCTTTGCTATTTAATATTTATTGAATGGTCGATTCCTTTTGAAATGTCCACTCCTTTCCTCACAAACACGGGTTCATTCCACCCCTTTCTTCTGATCAAAGCTTTTAGTTAAGAAAATAGCTCATCTATATCCTCCCTTGGCTTGCTATTTTCGATTCATCCATTAAAAATCTATTGGGGGGGGGGAGAATTGCACAATAATTGATAGAACCCAAATATCCGTGTTTACAAGCGATTTTGTCTCGTTGTCCTCTCCTTTTGTTTGTTTGTTTGGTTTTGTTTACATCAGTGAATCCTTTGTTAGGTCGTTTTCAGGAGACAAAAATCACATTGGTTCAGTTTTAGGAGAGCCAATACAGAACCAGGATTTTTTAAAATTTAAAATATCCTTGTAAACCATCTTTTAGAATCACCCGAAACTAAGAAACATTTTTACAAAAATCCAAACGTGAGAATGAAAGATTCGACTTTTTTCCTTTTGTACATGTTGATTTTTAAAAGAAAAAGAAAGAAAGAAAGAAAGAAAGAAAGAAAGAAAGAAAGAAAGAAAGAAAGAAAGAAAGAAAGAAAGAAAGAAAGAAAGAAAGAAAGAAAGAAAGAAAGAAAGAAAGAAAGAAAGCAGGCTACTAAAATAGAATCGGGGTGAGAAGCAGATTCTGGTGTCTGTTTGAGTTCTCCCCCCTGTAATCTCAGCTGTAGGGATGGGAAAACATCTAGTCTGTTTCCAGTATCCTCAGCATCAGATGTTTTGTTTCCTTTTTCTCGAGTTCATTCGGAATTCACATGCTCTGATTTCTCAGAGCGTGTTAGGAAACATCTCAACTTTTTGGCTTTTCAGATTTTAATTCTGTTGTACAAAGAGAGGGCCAATTATTTTCCCCAGGGGCTATTCGGTCCCAGTCCCAGTCACAGAAGGCTTCGGTGAAAGAGGGGGAATATTTGTAAACACACTCAATGATTGTATTCAACAGAGGAAACAAAAAGTGCTTGTGTTAGCCAGGGTCTAGAAAAGCACCTGGAAGAACAGACTCTTTGAAGCAGAGCCAGACTGTCTGCGGTGTGTGTCAACAGCGTCTTTATTTCCCCCAAATATTGATGGGGGGCATTCAAAATTGTATTAACAACGCACATCGCTGAATTGAGGGTAGGGTCAGGAAGGGAACATACTCCTCAAATGAATCTTCTTCGCGGATTTACGTATTCGTTTTTAAATCGGGGAGAGGAGGTTAAATGGGGGTTGAAAGTTGGGTCAGAGAGAGGCCATAACGATCGATCGATCGATCGATAGATAGATAGGGTGGCTGGGGATAGATAGATAGATAGATAGATAGATAGATAGATAGATAGATGGGGTGGCTGGGGATAGATAGATAGATAGATAGATAGATAGATCCTCCAATCCATGGGAATTATGCCTAAGGATCGCAGATTTGAGCTCTTGGATCTTCTTTGAGATATTGGTGATATTAACCAAAAGATTTAAAATTATTTTTAGGACAAAGACATTCAACGCAACGCACATCCACAAACACCGCTACCCCACGCCCACCAGTGATATTATATAACTGCGTAAGGGACGAGTTTACTACGCAAAATGACCCGAGAGGCATACACCGGAAAGGAGGAATTTTGCCTGAAATACTCCTTTCCATTCTGCCGTAACAGGGCAGAGTCTGAAATTGACGAGACCCTCAACAACCGAGGTTCCAAAAGGTGCTACCCCAAACCCAGGGCAGGTCGGGAAAATCGAAGTCTGCCAGATGAGCGGTGTTTGACCAGAGAGTTACTGAAACCCCCCAGAATGCAGCCAGTTCCAGATTACTGGGGTTTATTGTCTCTGTGGTCCTGCATCCTGGGTTGATTGGTTTGCTTCCTTTTCAGTCTTCAGGTGGAATTTCCCCTCCTCTCTGCTTTGATTTTGCAAAGTGTCTTTGTCCGTATTTGTGAGCCTGGATTTTTCTTTAGAAGCAGCAAAGAATCCTGTGGCACCTTACAGACTAACAGACGTTTTGCAGCATGAGCTTTCGTGGGTGAATACCCACTTCTTCGGATGCAAGCCCGATTTTTCTTGTAAACTAAAAATTGAATCTGATCTAAATCGAAGTTATAGGAGTATAAACCCTGCCACAATAGGTCCCAATGGTCCCACCCCCAGAAGGATTTTACTTTAAATCAAAGGCGACAACTTTAATGATTTCTTCCTTCCCCCACCCCCCGTTTTTTCCTGATCACACGAGTTTTTTATTTTTTATTTTATTTATTTTTTTAAGGAATTTCTCACTCATCCGCACTAATACCCAGAGGAGACAGAAAATGCCCCTGCACAGCCCAAGAAAGATTCCTTCCCCATCCTTGCCTAACACATGCCTTCCTGGGAACCACTGACAATTGAGTATGTTCCCCTAGTGACGATAATATTTCCCTCTGGCGCCTGGCACTTGAATCAAAATGCCCCGGCGTGGCTGATGTATTGAACAACGTGTTTGGGTTTTGGAGTAGCGGTGACCTGTTTAAAATCGAACCCTAGATCTGGGGCGCTCTGCCCAGCGTGTCATGTGGCGAAAAGAGGGGGCACTTTTGTCCGTTTCACCCTGCCCTCCAGCCAGCCCCCAACGCCCCTCGCCTGGTAGGGACGTGAACTGTGTGGGGCGGAAGGGGCTAGTATGATTTCAAACCGTGGCTGGATCTCGCCTGGTTTGTGCACCTGTGTAATAAATTATCGGTCATTCACGGGGGCTTTGGCTCTGCAGGGGAATGAACGGATGCACACGGAGAGGTTGTGAGGCCTGCGGCTTCCCCCTGGCCTTGCCGATGTGACGCTGCCTGTCCTCCCGCTCTTCGCAGCCAAAGCCTGGCGAGCAGGCAGGGGGGAGTCCCCCCTCGGGGCGCTGTGCAAAGCGGGGTCCCTTATCAGGAGGGGTGGTTGGAGGAGAGAGGCGTTGTTTTTGGAGCAGGCCCTTGTGGCAAACCCCCCACCCCCACCCCCGGGGTTCCTGTCGTTGGGGCAGATTCCCCAAGCTCCAGTTACGTTTCTTTTCTGGTGTCTGCCCCGATCTCCGCAGGACCCGGCCCACAGAGCCCCAGGGAAACCTCTGGGAAGGAAGGGGGGTCTTTGGTCTGTTTTCAGGAGGTTTAGGAGAGCAAAACCACACCCACACGGACAACCTGCACAACACGCACAAAATACACCCATGCACACACCACCTGCACAACACACACATACATACATGCACACACAACGTGCACAACACACACAAAATACACCCATGCACACACAACCTGCACAACACACACATACATACATGCACACACAACGTGCACAAGACACAAAAACACACACTTCCATGCACACACAACCAGCCCAACAAACACCAACCATACACATACATCCGTGCATACACAACCTGCACAACACACATACAACAGCTACAAACACATACAACAAAAAATACATACATTCACACTACATACACAGCACATACAAATACCCACTCACAAAACGCACACAGAGAGACCATACATATACACGACACATACACAGACACACAACATATGCACAGAAAACATATATATACACACACAACGTGCATACCACGGAAACCCGCACATAAAACATATCCATGCACAGCACAGCCACACACTCGACATACACACACCACACAGGCCCGTCCCGCTCACACACCAAACAACAAGTGCTAAGGCACAAACTCTTGTCCCCTCTTCAGCTCAGTGGGGCCTGTAACCCTTTGCCCTGTGCTCACTCTGAGCTGCCCTTAGTTCGTGTCACTGCCAGCCTTTGCTACCGCGCCCACACCCGGGGCCTGGCAGACTCGCCCCTTCGTTTCCACCGTCTAGCAAATAAGCGCGCTCGCTCTCTCTCTCAGAGAAATAAGTGTGCCCTGTTCTGGGGCGGGGATGGGGGGGGGGATCTCTCTGCTCTTGACCATGAAGAATCTCGGAACACCCCCCCCCCCAGCCCAGACTCCACTGAGGATGGCCCCTGGCTGGAAACACCTACCTTTCCCCGGAGCTCCAGCTCCCAGTCTGGCTTGCTGACAAGCACCCTCCCTCTCGTATTCATTCATAACATATGTGAACCGGCTCCCTGAGCTGAGCTCTCTGAGCTCCTCGTTAAGATGCCCCCACCCTGTGCTCTCCCTCCCGCTTGCTACAGGCGCAAAGCCCCCCAGAAATACCCTTTGCTAAACAACCAAGGGATCCCGGAGCGACGCGCACGTGCCAGCTCCGTCCTTTCCCGGGGGCGTGTTGGGTTTCTTGTCTTGCAGGGCTGGAGATCTCTCTGGGCTGGAGCTGTGGGCAGAACTGGACTGTGGGGGTGTGATCGCCCTGGCCAGACAGAACCGACCCCCCTCCCCTTCGCGGGGAGCTTGGCAGAGAGGCGAGGGGTGTTTGAGGACGGACGGGGATGGGTGTATTCTAGCCGCGTGGCAGGGGTGCTGAAAGGGTGGGTGACTTCGCACAGCCCGGGGGTTAGACAGGGTGACCCCCACGGTCCCTCCAAGCCTGTGATTCTGCCTGTGAAGACTTTATACAACCAGGAGTGGGTGAATCCAAGAGCTTGGAAGCGGAAGTTGGACAGATTCGGACTGTGCACGAGGTGACATTGTTACCCGGGTGGGGGATTAGCCGCGCCGCGGAACAACGTACCCGGGGCCCCGGTGAAATCTCCATCACGGGCCAGTTTAAAACCCAGGGTGGCTGGTGTGTGTGTGGGGGGGGGGGAGTGTTAATAACAGATCTGCTCTCAGTCAGCCAGGCGCTGTCCCGAGCAGGTTCGCTTGGCTGGGCCATGCAGGAGGCCAGAGCAGAGGATCACAGGAGTCCCTGCTGGCCTAACCATATGGATCTGTCCCGCTCACTCCTACAGGTACTTGCTGCCTGGGAGCAGAGCGGGGATTTCCTCTCCCAACGGAGGGAGCATCTAGTGAAGCTGCATTTCGCTGCCCCTGGCCACGCGACAATGGGCCACCTTCCTACTGGCTTGGGGATCGGGCCCCGGGTCCCAGTGGCCCGGAGGTCAGGAGATGAAAGGCGGGATCGGGGGTGTTTCTGTCCTTCGGCGGGGATTGTCTCCTCGGTGTGCAGGGAATGGGGGGCCCTGGTGAGTGCGTGTCACAGGCTCAGGCCCTGGCGATTTCAGCTCCTGGTCTGGCGCGTGGTTTAATCTACATTTCCCGAGCCGGGGGCTAACCAGGAGTGTGGGGGGGGGGGGATAAATCTGCACATTGTGAGGGGGCGGATTGTGCTCGTGGGCTGGGAGTGTCTCGCGCTGGAGGTTCCGGGCTCAGGTCGGTGGGTTCCAGTGGCGGAGGTGGAAGAATCAATCCGGACGCATCTTCCTTGGGCGAGCGCGCCTGGTTTCCCGGCAGGCTGCACAAGCCCAGCCCCCCTGAGTCCCGCCCCCATTGGGGATGACAGGCCCGCCCCCCCCCCCCCTTGCCCTTTTCACATCCCTGCGCACAGGTCACCTCCAGATCCCTCGGTCGGGGGTCGGACACCCCGCCCCGCTTCCCCTATTAACCCTGCAGCAGCAGCAGCAGCAGCAGCAGGGTGGGGGAGGGGGGGACGTTCTGCATTTCACATAGAAAGATAAACAGATACACCAAAAGTCATGGGGGGGGGAGGGGAAGCGGGACTTTCCCTTGGCTTGTTCACCGCTTCTTCTCCCCCGGCCCTCTGGCTTTAGACACCCCTCCCTCCCCCCCCTTTCCCGGGCACCGGCGGGCTGCGTCCTCCGCAGAGCTCCCGGGCTTCAGAGGCCGGGTTTGCTGCTTGTCGCTGATTTGCAAACTACAGGTGGCGTTTGGGGGAATCCGCAGCTAGGTCCAGAGACACTCCCCTCCCCTCCCCCAATGCTGGTGCAGTTTCCTGTTAGTTTATTTGCAGTTTATATCCCTCTCTCCACACACACACACACACACAACCTGCCCCCTAACACACACACAACCCCCAACACACACACAACCTGCCCCCTAACATACAAACAACCCTCCCCCAATGCACACACAACCCCGCAACACACACACAACCCTCCCCAACACACACACAACCTCTCCCAACACACAAACAACCCTCCTCCAATACACACACAACCCCCCAACACACACACAACCCTCCACAACACTCACACAACCTCTCCCAACACACAAACAACCCTCCTCCAATACACACACAACCCCGCAACACACACAAACCCTCCCCAACACACACACAACCTCTCCCAACACACACACATAACCCCCTGCCCCCCCCCAACACACACACACTCGCCAGAGAAGTGAAAAGTTTAGGCGCATTAAGTATCACACTGTTGACACTGTTGAGAGTTTGGGTTGATCAGAAAGGTGGGGTGCAGGCGTTTTGGGGAAGACACAATCCTTCCTTCCTCACTCAGTTGGACTTTTGCCTGAGTAAAGAGGGCAGGGATCGGGCCCTGCATTTGTATCTGAGTAATGATACTAATTCATTACTAGAATGCACGCCCAGGCCTTCCTTTTGCTGAGCAATGAGTGTCTCGTCAGACCCTGCGGAACGTTCTCTGTTTAAGGGACACTCCCCACCCCCGCCCCCGCCCAGTGGGGTCAGGAGTTTCAGGATTAGGTGGGAGGCCCGGCGAGGTACAATTTCGAAACCGCCCCCACCCCCCAATTTCAACCCAATTCCCTCCCCGCTTCCTCCACATCTCCTGATATTGGATTTATCCCCAAGAACGGAAATCATTTTTATCTCAATCGCTCCAGATTTTGACTCTGATCTTTGTTCCCCACCATCATGCAGCATTTTTAAATGACAGGCGTGGAAACGAATCGGCTTGTAGGTGGAGCCACGAGAAATCTCTGGTGGCGGAGACACCTCCCGAAAGTTGCAAAGGGGAAACGGATCGCTCTAGAAATCGGAGGTGGACTTTCAGGTACATCGTCTTTCTCCCCCTCCGAGCTGATTTCAGTGTCTGATCTTGAGTCGCTGTTTTATTTTGCTGACACAGCAGCGCGCCTGCTCCACACCTGGGATTTCATAAACTCCGCCAAGCAGACTGAGTTCTGGGATGAACCTTTCAATGTTACACTTCCCCCGATCTCGTTTCTCTTTGCTCCGCCCTGGTCTAGCGGTCCCCTCCTCCGCTGGGTCTTAATAAGAACATAAGAAAGGCCGTACCGGGTCAGACCAAAGGTCCATCTACCCCAGTATCTGTCTACCGACAGTGGCCAATGCCAGGTGCCCCTGAGGGAGTGAACTAACAGGCAATGATCAAGTGATCTCTCTCCTGCCGTCCATCTCCATCCTCTGGAACAGAGGCTAGGGACACCGTTCCTTACCCATCCTGGCTAATAGCCATTCATGGACTTAGCCACCATGAATTTATCCAGTCCCCTTTTAAACATTGTTATAGTCCTAGCCTTCACAACCTCCTCAGGTAAGGAGTTCCACAAGTTGACTGTGCGCTGCGTGAAGAAGAACTTCCTTTTATTTGTTTTAAACCTGCTGCCCATTAATTTCATTTGGTGACCCCTAGTTCTTGTATTATGGGAATAAGTAAATAACTTTTCCTTATCCACTTTCTCAACATCACTCATGATTTTATAGACCTCTATCATGTCCCCCCTTAGTCTCCTCTTTTCCAAGCTGAAGAGTCCTAGCCTCTTTAATCTTTCCTCGTATGGGACCCTCTCTAAACCCCTAATCATTTTAGTTGCCCTTTTCTGAACCCTTTCTAGTGCTAGAATATCTTTATTGAGGTGAGGAGACCACATCTGTACACAGTATTCGAGATGTGGGCGCACCATGGATTTATATAAGGGCAATACTATATTCTCAGTCTTATTCTCTATCCCCTTTTTAATGATTCCTAACATCCTGTTTGCTTTTTTGACCGCCTCTGCACACTGCGTGGACATCTTCAGAGAACTATCCCTGGGTCTTCACCACAGATCGACCCAGGGACCTTGTAAAGGTTGTTATGGGATTTATTGAGACCTTCTTCAAAGTTCCCAGACTTAAAAATCAGAATAAAAGCCGTATTTCTCCCCCTTTAAGATGCACCGTGTTCTAGCTCCTAACCCGTTTAGGTCCGTAGAAATAAGCAGGTGAAAGAGATTATGGAAGCCGGGCTCGATGAATGGCAGAACCCAGGCCAGCTGAGTAGGGAATAGAGCCGAGTGTCACTGGGAACTGCGTTTGATTTCCCCACTCACCTGTCCTGTTAAGGAACACACCCTCTAAAGCCACTGTCTCAGAGGGGTGTGTGTGTGTGTGTGTGTGTGTGTGTGTGTGTGTGTGTGTGTGTGTGTGTGTGTGTGTGTGTGTGTGTGTGCATTCTCTGCTCCTTTGATTCCCGAGGGTGCCTTTTCTGAGCTGCAAGAACTCGTGTCTGCAAAGGAGATGCAACATGTCTATGTATCAGAGGGGTAGCCGTGTTACATGTCTATGTAGTATCTTCATCTCAGAACCGCGGATGCTGACAAGATTCATTCCAATTTGCCCTCAGACGTTTCTTCCTTCCTGTTAGTTTTAAATCATTACTCCCCGAAAAAGTTTAATTTAATCTATTTTCACCTACTTTTAAAAAAATAAACGATGGATAGTTTCGGCATGATCTCTGGGTTTGTACATCTCGCCAGGTTCCCGACTTTGAGCGATTACAAATTCACTCCTCGCCTTGGTACATGATGAGATGAACATGATCAGAAATGGGGTGGGAGGTGTAAGGAATTTGTCAGATCATTAAATACAGACCCCAGAGGTGCTTTCCTCCAGTCCCGCCAGCTCAGCGGTTCCCAAACTTAAACAACTGGTGAACCCCTTTCACTAAAATGTCAAGTCTGGGGAACCCCCTCCTAAAAATGAATATTCCCAGGGATTTTCTCCTTTAACTGAATATAAATTATAAAAGCAGCGATCTTGGAAATATAAAATTTGTTTTTATGACATTCATATTACACATTATTTATTATTATTTATAATTACAGTATTTTATTACATTATGAAAACGGCAACACTTCCAAGATCTCACTGTCTTGGCTTGTATCACTTGGAAGAAGCCTGTTAGAGGACAAGGCTCCTATGTGTCATCAGGGAGTATGAGATGTGAAACAGCAGGAAGGGATTTAAGAAGCCAACTCAGAGTTCCTCCTACACAAGCATTCAGGTCTTGAGCAGCGCAGGCAAACAACGCGCGCGTTACAACAAAGCTTAAACTTGTTGTTCCTAATACTTTTAACAACACTAGCTGCCTATTTCGTTTTAAAAACAGCAAAATAATATCCACCTCCCTTTCCATTTCTTATAGGGAGGCTTGAAGTTTAAATCTCCCCAGTGTGACAGAGATGTTGGCTTTGATCGGCTCAGCTCCTGGAAGTCCAGGGACTCCAGCCCGAGCTGCCAGGGGTTCCTAGGGGCGGCTCTGTCCGCCATTAGGGAATTTTTTCCAGAGACCCCCCTGGAACATTTCATGAACCCCAGTTTGGGAACCACTGCTCCACCCAAAACCTGACTGGTTCCCAGTCGCAGCGACTATCTGCAGACAGACTCCTATGCAGAAGGGGGCGGGGGGGAGTTTGTTACCAATTATTTTTTTGTTGCTGTTATTCTGTTATGACCTGAAAGAAACCAGCCCCGCACCATGCAAAGCCGCCTCGGAAGGGAGAAAGGTGGAGGTGGTGGGGACGGACTCGCTGCTTCAGGCTCTGCACCCTGGGCTGAGAACCTCGTCTAAGGAAACATCCTTTCCCCAGCAGACCTCCAGTAAGGGCCCCGCCCCCCCACCCCCATCACTTTATTCTGCGTCCCGTCCCTGGGGTTGGCTGGCTGTGGAGAAGAACCTCAGCACGGACACAGGAGCAGGTACCGGAACTGGATCTCCCAGAGTCGGTAAATGGTTTTTGTCGGGGCGGAGGGGGGAGTTGGGGAACACCGCGTATTTTTTTTTTCAATAAATATGCACCATCCGGGGCCCGATCCTGCGGGAGATTTCCCGGCAGAACTCAAGTGGAAAACTAACCACACTCCCTAGTTCTCACATGCTAAGGCCTCATTTCCCCACGCACAGAATCCGTATAGGCGCATATCTATCTCTATACCTATATATTTAACATCAGAGGATCTTATTTATCCGGGTGATTCCCACAGGAAATCTACCCCGGGATTTAACGTGGGACATGATACAGCTCGGATTTAAATGATAGCTCTATCTGTATTCCAGTCAAGTCCATGTCCACCCCATCATACACACCGCCCGCCCCACAAAAAATAGCCAAATCAACCAGATTATTCTTTTGCGTCCCAAGCTGTGGTGCTGACACCAGTTAAGCAGAAGACGCCGCCTGTGAAGTTTCAAAGAAAGGCGGGTACATTTCATCGCAAATCTCCCAAAGGTTCCTAGCTTGGGGCTTGCGAGAGAAGCGCGGTCGGTCAGTCGCCAACTGGATTAAAAGCAGGTTTATTTGTTTTGTCCAGAGGAATTGTAACCGAAATCACTTCGGTTTTGAGGCTTTTCCAAATTAAATTGCGCAGTTCCGCGTCTTTTATTTAAAGTTGACTTGATGATGTAAAGAAAGAAAAATAAAAAAAAAACCCAAGGAAGGTGAGTTAAAAGAAAAAATTGCTTCTGATTTTCCAGTGTATTTTGCATGATCTTACAATGCCAATAAAGAGAGCTGTTTCTTTACAAAATAACTCAATAAAATCATGTAAAACGCCCACGCCTTTATGTTTATTAAGACTCTGAAACGGCTGTAACAAACAATGGGAAGAAACATCCTTAGGAACCCAGTAATAGAACGGATTCCGCGATCCGTTATAGCGGTGTCAATCAACGAGATTATTCCAGATTTGCACCAATCTAACCTGACCTCAAAGGGCGGAACTGGGCAGTTTTGGGGAAGTTGTACGGTCAAGATTTGGGAACTGATTTGCTTTGCGTCAAGCTGCAGAAATGTGCCGCCTGGTGTGGAAGTTATAAGAGAAGACGCATTTTGGGTATTCGGTTTTGTTTCGAATAAATCCTGGTCATTATCTGAAATAATTCCCCCGTTCTTTTTTCTGCGGTCTATATAAACTGTAGGACCCCACGTAGCAGTGAGCGAGAAGGAAGCGAAATGGGTGAATCGATTAACATTTTGGAACCATCAAAAGTAGGTTGGGGCAAAGTTTCAGAACTATCGCAGGGTGACAAGAATCAATCAGGCACCGGATCAGCACCAGTCAAGGTCTGGCGGTCAGTTGCAGGTGCCCCTTTCTGAATCACTCGGTCGTTTACACGAGTTGCTGGGAGATTTCGGGGAAGTCAGTGGGACTGTACAGAAAATGAAGGGAGGCTGGGGAACACTGAGCGCCGTGGTGAACTAAGATCTCAGCTGGGCTGCGGTTTGCTGCCCCTTTCCGCCGTCCGCCCCCAGCACTGTTAGGAACTCGCGGGCGTCTAAACAGGGGTGACCCAGGGTGGGGCTTCCATCGGGGCAGCGGCAGAAAGCCATCGTGTCTCGGCAATGAACATCCGTGATTGCAAATAAAAAAACCCTTCCGTGTGTTTTCCTAACTGCCAGGCTCCGGAGGCTAATCGCCCCCACATCTACGTTCAATAATAAAGGCCTCGGTAGCCCCCCCAAATGGAGACACGAACTCTAAGGAGAGGAGAACATGGCCCTATCCACAGCTGGGGGTTTCTGTAGCACTCAGTGACCAGAGCTGACGAGGGGAATTGACAACTCCAGGAGTCACTCTGGCGTGTCCGCACCAGACAGGCTCAATCACAACAGTCACAAACATTTACCAAAAATACTCCCCTTAGGAGAGGGGCGAACAATTGCCCGCTTGGATCAGCGATGGGGGAGAGGGTACTCTGTCCGGGGGGGTACTCTGTCCTGGGGGAGGTATTCTGTCCTGGGGGGGGTACTCTGTCCGGGGGGGGCAATTCTATAATAGTCTATATGCAAAATCCAATCAAACAAACAAACAAGAATACCCCGATCACGTACCTTTTTTTAAACAAATTGTGCTTATAAAACTAAAGGGCTGGGTCTGTTTTCCAACGCAGCCCACGCCAAGCCTCCGCCTACACCAGTGTGTGTGTTAGTTTGTTTGCTGCTCGTTCAGCGATCTGGGAGCCAAGGCTCTGTCCGCCTCCCCCTGCACTGAGCGCCTGCCTGCCACCGGGGCTAGCGGCCCGCCAAGGACCCAGTGAAGTGACTGACCAGCCCGTGGCCTTCTGTTCCTCTCCCGCTCTTCCTCCCCAAATCACCCCCTGACAATGCCCCGTGCGCCCTGGGCCTTTATAGCCCGGCCCGGCCCAGCTCCCTGGGAAAGGAGCCGAAGGGGGTTCGCCTGCCGGGGGGGGGGGGGGGGCAAAGCACAGGGACTCTTTGTTTGCCAATCAATAGCCAGGGAGGCTGCGGCAGGAAATTACGTGTGTGGCGAGCAGTCAGTTTCAAACGGCTGCTTTACTCCCATCGCTCGGCCGGCTCACTCTCCTGCCTCCCCGGGGAGAGCGGGCGGGCTCGGTGGCGCTGCTGCGAGCCGCAGGTGGAAGCGGGCGTTCTCCGTCCTCCGGTTACCGCTGATGATTGGTTATTCGCGTCTTTGGCGGCCGGGGGATGAGAGATGGAGAGAAGGAGGGGGCGCCTGAAAAATACCCCGGACTATTTTAATTAACCCCCCCCCCTTCCCTCACTCCCTCCCCCCCCAACCCAAATCCCCCCACCTCCCCAAAGCAGGCGCGATCGCTGGGCACGCGAATCAGCGGCGGAAGGCCGGCCCGGCTGGCTGGCAGGCAGGGCTTGGCGAGACACTGGCTCGCTCCTCGGGTTTTGCTCATCAGAGAGAGACACGGGAGACAGGAGACACGGAAGGAGCGGTCCGCGCGGGAGGCAGGCTCTGCTCTTGAAGTTTGCAGGAAGAGGGGTGCTGGGCTGGGCGGGGGGGGGGCGGGACGTGAGAACGGACCAGGACTGTCAAAGTTTTTAACTCTTCTCCCACCCGCCTCTGCCCCAGGCGCCCGGCGGGCACCGGCATTTCTTGACTCCTGCATTGAAATTTGGTCTTGGGGTTTCTTTCCCCTGGAGGGGGGAGCAGAAGGGGGGTCCGGGGAAGGGGCTGTTTAAATGGATCGAGCCTGCCCCGCAGCCCGGGGGGAAAGGCTCCGTGAGTAGGGCGAGAGAGAGCCAGGAGGGAACCGGGGGGACCTCGCTGGGTCTTCCCGACCATGGTGCTCGCCCTGGGGGAGGGCTCCTTAGCTGCACCCCGGGGCTGCCGCCGGCCGGAGCCAGGGCGCTGATCCCCGCCTGGTCTTGGGGGGCAGGAGGACAGCCCCCCCCCCGCGCACCGCTCTCTGTCTCTTGATGTTTGATCCCTCCGCGGCGGCCACAGGCATGAGCGATGGCGGTGCCCAGGCCGGCAGGAGCCCCCTGCTGCTGGGGGAGCCGGGCGCCCCGGAGCGCGCCCGGGGGAAGAGCGGTGCCCGGCGGGAGCTGGAGACCGCGCTGCGTGGAGCCGGCGGCGGACTCGGACTGAAGGACGTCCCGGGAACCTCGGCGGCCAGCCCCGGCTCGTCCCAGGAGTGCGTCCCGGAGAGCGACAGCCAGTCCGGGGGAGGAGAAGCGGATTACTGCCGCCGGATCCTGGTGCGAGGTAAGGGGGGAGCGCGGGCCGGCCCCCAGCCGATCCTTAGGGCGCATCCCCTGCAACCCACCCCCTGCAACTCCATCCCATCCCCTGCAACCTCATCTCCTGCAACCCCATCCCCTGCAACCTCATCTCCTGTACCCCGATCCCCTGTATCCCCATCCACTGCAACCCACCCCATCCACTGCTACCCACCCCATCCACTCCAACCTCATCTCCTGTACCCCCATAACCTGCAACCCCATCCCCTGCAACCCATCCCACCCCTGCAACCTCATCTCCTGTACCCCGATCCCCTGTATCCCCATCCACTGCAACCCACCCCATCCACTGCAACCTCATCTCCTGTACCCCCATAACCTGCAACCCCATCCCCTGCAACCCATCCCACCCCTGCAACCTCATCTCCTGTACCCCGATCCCCTGTATCCCCATCCACTGCAACCCACCCCATCCACTGCAACCTCATCTCCTGTACCCCCATAACCTGCAACCCCATCCCCTGCAACCCATCCCACCCCTGCAACCTCATCTCCTGTACCCCCATAACCTGCAACCCCATCCCCTGCAACCCCATCCCCTGCAACCCATCCCACCCCTGCAACCTCATCTCCTGTACCCCGATCCCCTGTACCCCCATCCCCTGCACCCCACCCCATCCACTGCACCCCACCCCATCCACTGCAACCTCATCTCCTGTACCCCGATCCCCTGTACCCCCATCCCCTGCAACCCACCCCCTGCAACCCCATCCCATCCCTTGCATCCCAACCCATCCCCTGCAACCCATTCCACCCCTGCAACCTCATCTCCTGTACCCCCACCCCCTGCACCCCATCTCGCCCCCTGTATTTCCAACTCCTATACCACTTCCATTCCCACCCCCTGCACCTCATCCCACCCCTGCCCCCCCATCCTCTACACTCCATCCTACCCCTGTCCACCCATCCGCCCCATATAGAGCGCCTCGAGCCCCGCTCCCTTCCCCCCGGAACAGCACCGATCCCCCCAACAATAATACCCCCAACCCGGCTCGTTCCCTGCCCCGGGGCCTGTCCGCTCCCTCCCCATCCCAGCGCCCCCTCGCCCCCAGGCCGAAGGCGGCCCGGAAGAGGAGAGCGGCGGGTGGCTTTGGTACAGGGCAGGCGAACGGCGCCCCTCCCGGCCCCTTTCCAGTCGCCTCCCTTGCCCACGAAGGACCAAAGCAAAAGGGACGATGGTGACTGGGGGTGTGTGGGGGGGTCCCTGCTTGTCCGCTGCCCCTTCCCCCTGCGCCGCCCGGCATCCCCCTCCCTCCCTCCCTCCCTCCCAGCTCCCGTGGGGCTTCATTGAGAGATTTGGGAGACTGGGTGCGTGTATTCGGCAGAGGGCTGTGCTGTGCTGTGCGGGGGGGGGGGGTGCGGAAAAGGGATGGGGGGTGACACCCCCCCCAGCCTTTCTGCCCCAGCCCCTCGTTTTTATCGTCTTCTCGTTTAAACGGTCGGTCTCTGCGATGCATTCAGCTCTGGTGGGGGAAGGGGACCCCTCTCCCCGAAATAAACACACGGGGGGGGGGAGGATCCCAGGGGGCTGCTTTGGGTTTTAAACCTTTGTCGCAGGAAAAAAGCGTCATGGAAGCATCATCGAGTTAAGAGGGTTTTTTTTAATAGCACTTGCTCCAGGGAAATAAATAAATAAATCAATCCATCCATCCCTCCCCGGGATCCTTTCAATCGTTTGTTCAATCGACGCCTCTCGGCACCGAGGGGTTCGAGCAGGAAATCCCCCAGCGAGGGCCCTGCCCTGAGACCCCGGAGATTTCCGCGTGGCGGGGGGGTCGGGAGGACGAGCGGTGTAAACGCTGAGCATCCAGCCCCCAGAGACGGTTCAGTCTCTCTGTGTGACTGTTTATTCAAAATAACAATCGCGTAATGGCTAGAGAACAGCGGGTCCGAGTAGGGAGGGAAACCCCCCTCTGCTACCAGATTTATTGTCGAAAGCCTCGATTTTGTTGTTTGCCTGGTTTTTAAATGAATATGGCAGCGGGGTTAACAGCTTTGGAGGGAGCATTGCAGTGGAGGAAAGAGACATTCTGGGCAGACAAGAAATTCGAAACATCCCTCGTCTTCTTTCCCTTTATACACTCAGAAATATCCCAGTCCCGCTCCCTTCCTCGGGGATTTTTGTATTTCCCCTCCAAGACTGATTTGTTTTTTAGTCAACCCTCCATGCAGAATTATAAACAGGTTCCAAGAACTGCGCTGTCTTGCATTTTAAGATTCCCTTCGGAAATATAGGGGCTTTTATAGAGGAATCTATTTTTAAAAAGGAAATCACGCGAACCTATTTGTTGTGTTTGTTTGTTGATGGGTTAGATAGATAGATAGATGGGGTGGATGGACATAGATAGATAGATAGATAGATAGATAGCGGGGGTGTCTGGGGATAGATAGATAGATAGATAGATAGATAGATAGATAGATAGATAGAGGGGGTGTCTGGGGATAGATAGATAGATAGATAGAGGGGGGTGGATGGAGATAGATAGATAGATCCGGGTGAAGCGGCCACATTTTCCCCTTGGCCCGAGCAGCCGGGGAAAGTAGGAGAGATTCAGATATTTCTCCGTACCCAAAGCGATTGCGAGTCACGTTAGAAAAGGCCTCGGACGTTTCTAATTCTTCTCTCCGCTTTGGCTTGTACCTTGTGGGGTGACATAATGTTGACCCCATTTGACAATAGCATCTGTTCTGCGGAGACCCTGCACATTTCAGCAAGATCCACTTGTACCACGGATTTTCCTTTTAGATCAGCTCATTTGCGTGAAATTACTCAGATAAAAAGAACGGCTAAGAATGGTGCACAAACTGCTGCCGACATGGCGAAAAGTTCGGGGTTTGCAGCTTTAGATTTCGTTCAGTGAGGCGTGCGGGGCTCTATCTATACGTATCTCCGGCTGAACCTCCGTTTGGGATTATCTGTACCTTTACATTTACTGTGTATCTATGCAAAAACAGCATGTGCCCAGGCTGTAACACTTCGAATCGGTCTATCTACACACGGATAAACACACAGATGTACAAATGTCTGCGAGTCATAGACGTGTGTGGCTATCTGTGAGAGAGATATATACCAGGTGCACATGGATATATTTGTAAATATGGGCGTGTATGTTTGTGGATATATAGTGTTTGTGCGTGTGTATATCATATAGGCAGTAAAGTATAAAAATACGCGTGTATATGAAGAGACGTGTGTCTGAATATAGAGATCTGTCACCATATATTGCTGTATGTGTATTTATACACAGAAACTCTCTCTCTCTATATATATATCACCATATATTAGGCTTGGAAGGACGAATTTTTGTCAGCAAATGTCAGTAAAAGTCCAGTTTTCACCGCAGACATTCAAACCAAAGGAAAAAATAGTCCCCTCAGTAATAATAATAAATTACAGCTAGGCAAAGTGAGACAAAGGCTGCTTGGGAACTTACTCGATTTTCAGTTAAACTTATTTGCTTTGCATGTTGGCCGGTGATACTGACAATTCGCGTGTTAATGGTTATAAATCTTTCACTCTTTGAATCTCACCATTTCTGGTCATTAAATAATTATTGTCTGACCGCTCCCATAATTCCCCCTCCCCGCAACTGTGAGCATTTAAATAGACACAAATAAACAAAATGCTTAAAAATAAACCTCAATCATGTCTGTGATAATGATCACGACGTTCAATTCGGATTCTGAGAAGCCTGCACATATCGCCAAACGTGTATGGAGTGCGTGTCCACACGGAAACCAATTATTTCTGGATGTGCATGTAGCGCGTGTGTCCACAGAAACGAAATATATATGCAGCCATATATGGCCAGATGTGCATTTAGTGTAGATATACAAAGAAGCAAAGTATATCTCGCCATATATTGCTAAATGTGTATGTCGTGCGTGGATACAAAGAAACGAGATGTATATCACATGTATTGCCAACCGTGTATGTAATGTACAGATACACTAAAAACGAGTTATATATCGCTATATATTTCTAAATGTGCACGTAGTGTATATATACCCGGACGAATATACATCGCCAGATATTGCTAAATAGGCATGTAGTGCATGTAGACACAGAAACAAAATATACATCCCCACGCATTGCTAAATGTGTACGCAGCGCATTTATACACAGAAACTAAACGTATTTATAACCCTATATTGCCCAACGTGTATGCAACCAGTGTGTATATACACCGAAACAAAATATACGTCGCCATAAATGTGTCTGTAGTGCATGCATGCAAAGTAACTAAATATATTTAGCCATATGTTGCCATGCGTTTGTATAGTGTGTGTATACACAGAAACTGACGTGTGTGTACATATATACGAGGTGTGGGTGTCCATAAGTGACCCGTATCTATATCTGGTTCGGTTGGGGTGTGCAGGCATTACAGGCACACACAGCACTCTGTGGCTATATATACACACACAGTCTCTAGCAACAGTTGTGTAACTTAACCGGGTAACATAGTGACATGGGGACTCGGAATCTTTCTCTGTAAGCGGCTGGAGGTGGTGAGCAAGAGAGGGCGGCATCTCAGTCCTGCCCTTCCCTGTTTCCCCCCAACTATTCGCTATTGGGGCGGGGGCAGAGATACTCGCTGCCTTTGGGGGAAGGATGGTGCCCCACTTCCTACAGCCTTTTAGGCTGCCACTGCTTTGGTGCCTGGCTGGAGGCGGCCCCAGGCGGGACTCCCGGGGTCTCTCGCTAGCTCTGCACGGAGAGGGAGTTGGGTCAGGGCTCCTAGGTTCTAGCCCGGGTCCCTTCGCTGTCATTATGTAACCATGAGGTGCCTGCCATCCTGTGCCTCGGTTTCCCCGTGCCCAATCCGGGGATCAGTAACACCTGGTTCAAGTTTAACACATGAACAGCTGATTGTTAGGGAAGGCCGGGAGGGTGGTTAGTTATCCCCCCCGGTTCCTCCTGCGGGTGGGGGGAGACTCGGGAGTGATTGGGGAGGGGTCCCTGGCTGCCATCCCATCTTGGGGTGGGGGCAGCGGAGTCCAAGGGGGCACATGGCGGTCGGGTGAGCGGGGCCCTGTATCCCTCACCCTCCTTGGAACACGGGCCGCCCCCCGGCAGCTGCAGGGCAGGGGAAGGGGCCGTCGTCCCGGGCGCTCCTAGCAGCGGGGTGAGCCGGCTGCACCGGGCTTTGCCCTGCGGACGCCGAGCGAGCAGAGCTGGGTTCCGGCGGCGGGGCAGGGCGCGGGGGTGTTTGCGGTACGCGCGGGCCAGGCCGGGCTCGGAAGCCGGGGTTCGAGCCCGCTGGGGTCAGCCTGAGCTCAGCAAGTGTCTCCCTGGCCTTGACTGACACCCCAGCGCCAAGCCACAGCCAGGGGCCCTGGGCTCGCGTGCCTGGCAGGCCGGGTCCCCCCACGCGCGGGGCTGAGGCTGGGGAAGGAGCGTGCGAGGCTCCTTCTGCACCAGAGGCGACTCAGCTGGGGCCTCCCTCTTCCAGCGCAAGAGGAAAAGGCGCCGCAGCCGAGCCCCGCTCTCCGGAGGGGCCTGACCCCCCACTCCGCTGGCGGGCCTGGGCCTTCGCCTGGGCAGGGCTCCACCATTTTGCAGGCTTCCCCACCGCGGGAACAAAATGGTGGCAGAAGCATAAAGTAGGGAACTAGCTGCATCATAATATTTAAAATATCGCCCCTCGCAGCCCTTCCATATCGGCCTCCCTCTGTCTGCCCGCCCGGTATTTCTCCCCAAAGGGAAAGAGCCCAACCACCGCCAGGCCAAAGCAGCAGCGGATCAGACACTCTGGCCAGGTAAAAAAAAACAATTCAAATCCCCCCAACATGTGATGAGACACGCGCCGTGTCCCTTACCAGTCCGGCCCTGGGCACATGCACCGTCCGATACAGGCGCGTTCCCTAGCAGCAGCCCCGGGCAATTGGCGCGGGGCGGCTGGAAGAGGCTCTGAATTTCTGGCAGTGGTGGCGTGAGGACCATGGGACGGGCCATTGCTCCTGGAACTGCTCCTTTCTTAATTTAGCGGTGGAGTTAATATTTTTCTCAGACCAGGAATAATTTGACGCGTAACTTCGGGCGGAAGGGGGCAAAGGGGGTGGACTGGACCGTGTGGCTTTTACATATTGTCCGTTGGAAGGGTTTGACTTTATTTTAATGCACTTAAAAAAAACCCCACCCGTGACTTTATTCCAGCCGTTATTTAAAAATCATCATAATTTCCTTGAAAAAAGACATGGCACTCGCCGGACGGAATATTGTTTGAACGCCTTTTCTGTGGTTATCTCAGGAGCGTTGCTGAACGGGGAAATCCCCTTTAAAACCCCCGGGCCTGATGCCGTTTGAACAAAGACAAGGGCGCATTGTCTCGGTTTTTCGGATCACCGGGATTTTTGCTTTAAAAATAGCCGGCGAAGGGGAATCAGAGACAGGTCCCTGCTCCGAAGATCCGCCGCCGCGTGAAATATACATGGTCCATAGCTTGACTCTGGATATTTCTCGCAGTGGCCTGTGCAGGAAATGTTCCCCATGTCCGTGCAACTCACATGTAAACGGGTTTTGAGCTTCCTTCCCGTTTGGATTTTAAAATGTAATTTATCTGCGATCAGTTTGCTTAACAACAGCGGATTCCGCTCCCCCCCCCCCCAGCCACAGAGACCATCCTTTATAAATCCACGTCCCTTTTTGGGGGGATGAGCTGTCAGCAGCACACAGCGATGACTTGAGGGGACTGACGGGTTGTCTTGCAAACAAGATACAGTGCATCGCTGCTCACAGATTGGAAAACGTCAGAGCGTATTTTTTCCCCTTTTTTAAAAATTCCCAATCCCCACAGGAGTCTCTCCATTTCCTATTTTAAAAATTGCAATGTTCAGTCCTCGCAGCTCATTTAAAAACCCAGGGAGTAAATAACTAGCGGGCGCCAGGTTGTTCGTAGGAAGCGGTTCTTGCAGGGGCTGGTTTTGCTGCTAAAATCGAAGGGGAATGGGAAAAAAATCGGTCTCAAACGTGTCCAGGTCTGAATGTAGAGCCCCGAGCTAGCAGCACTTCGCCGGCCTCCACAAAGCGGCCGGAGCGGATCCGGTTTGTCGAGGTTCCTAAATTGCACCAAAGCGGCTTGTGATTTACGTCCGAAGGGTCAAAGAGCAGCGCGAATGTAGCCGCGTTTTGAGAAAGAAACGGCCCCCCCCCACCCCAGTTCCTCACCCCCCGCCTCTTCTAGCAGGGTGCTTGGCTTGGGGCTTTGCAGAAGAAATGTGTGTTGGAAAACAGGTCTCCTTGTTTTCTCTCTGAGTGCGCCTCAAGCTATATATATATATAACAGGCTAACAGAGGCAGGTTTTTGCTTTCCTTTGAGGGGATCGCTTTTACGTGGCACGCTTTACAAAAACGGGTGCGATAAACTGCGGAGGAAGGTGCGTTACATTAGATGCAAAATAGGAAATACGATTCGGGAAAAGAGTCGCTACTTGCATGAATCCATAGTGGGGGCTTATGTACCTAGAACATCGCTGGGTTTTGCTGTACGTATGTTGGTGTGTGCGTATTAATATCTGTATCGTTATAGACACATCAACACGCGGGTGCATTTACGGCCGCGTCTAGACACCTGTCCGTAGAGTGTGTGGAAGGCACAGATTAGACAAACAGCACCTGCAGAGCCAACGAAACAGAAGGACCCTTTGCGCGTTCGTTTATGAAGGCGGCGCGCAATTTAAATATTGCCCTTTTGAAATACGCCTCGGATCTACAACCTCAAACGTGCAGCCGGGGAGTCCCTCAGCGCGGCGGGGTTTTCCCTCCGCTACCCTACGGACTAGAAGGGAAGTGTCGTCAGCTGTTGCTGAGATCTGACAGTGCAGGAAACGAGCAAGGGAGGCCTGGTCCCAGCCGCTGGGAGAGGAACTGATCAGGTTTAAACCCTCTCGTTGGTTCTCCGTTGTGGTGTGGACTCATTAGCACGATCCGCCTTCAGGGAGGTTGGAAGGTGCCTGGTGGTTTTCAAAGAAAATGTGCTTAAACGTAGAGATGGGGGCGGGGCACTTTGAGAGCCACCCCCCACCCCCGTCCCCGACCCAGCAGTCCCGGGTGTCCCGTGCGCCCCTCGCGGAAGGGCTGTGACGGTGCCCGGGTCTGGCACGAACGGGGAGAGGGACCCGGCAGCCGGGACAATGGGCGCCCTGTCCGCAGTTAAAGGAGCCGCGCGCTATTTCGGGTCGTTAAAGAAACAGCTACTGTTGGGGTGCGGGCTGGGGAAGCCAGACTCGATACTTCGGGCTGGAGCCAAGGGGAGGTTAGCGGGAGAGAGGAGGCTGAGTTCAGGGCCTGGGTGTATTGGTGTAGAGACACGCGTGGGAGGGGAGCGACTGTGGGTACCTAAAGAGGGGCCGGGATCATTCACCCGCATTGCCGCCTCCACCCCAGACACACCCTCACCGCTCCCCGAGTCCGAGCAGTGCTTGGTGCATCAGGGAAAGAGGCGTTTCACAAAGCAAGCAACCAGCCGAAAGAAACCCCACTAGAAACAAGCAACGGACAAACACCCCGTTAATATAGTAGACAGGTTAGACATGAGCATCTTGGAGGTTTACAACATCCCCCTCAGAGACCTGACATCCTGATCTATCGGTAGTGGCTTAGATCTGTCCCGTATTGTTCTGTCCCGAGGGGAGGGCTCAACTCTCAGCACGTTAGTTATACAGGTGAGGAAAGGGGAGGGGGGAGAGACATTGCCTGGTTTTCCCAAAGTCTGCCTCTGCTGGGGTCTGTACTGCAGTATATGGACATGGGGTAATATACATTTATGTTTAAGATACAGTATATATCTTGCCTATTCATAATGCATATACTGTAACACACACACACACAAAGTGTGTGTCTGTTTGTGCATGTGTTTATACACACACACACACACACACACAGACATATAAACTCAGAACCTGAGTTTATTTGCTTGTAAGAGCTAGAAATGTGTGGGCTGGAAGTGGAACCCTCACTGAAGATATTATGTTGTGTGTATAACTCTATAGACGCACACGTAGCTCAGTGGTTTAAGCATTGGCCTGCTAAACCCAGGGTAGTGAGTTCCCTCCCACTTTGGGAACTGGGGTAAAAATCTGTCTGGGGATTGGCCCTGCTTTGAACAGGGGGTTGGACTAGATACCTCCTGAGGTCCCTTCCAACCCTGAGATTCTATGATACAAATATGTATATATCTTATACATATGTGCATATACCATATAAATATATGTGCAATGTTGTAGCTGTGTTAGTCCCAGGATACTAGGGAGACAAGATGGGTGATGTATTATCTTTGCAGTGGTTCTCAACCAGGGGGTACATCAACTCAACTAGATATTTGCCTAGTTTTACAATAGGCTACAGAAAAAGCACCAGCGAAGTCAGTACAAACTAAGATTTCAGACAGACAATGACTTGTTTGTACTGCTCTCTATACGATACACTGACATGTAAGTACAAAATTTATATTCCAATTGATTTATTTTATAATTATATGGTAAAAATGAGAAATCAGCGAGTTTTCTGTACGGGTGTGCTGGGACACAGTGTTATTTTTATGTCTGATTTTGTAAGTCAGTCATTTTGAAAGGAGGTGAAACTTGGGGTACGCAAGACAAATCAGCTTCCTGAATGGGGTACAGTCGTCTGGCAAGGTGGAGAGCCGCTGGATTATTGGACCAACTCCTGTGGCTGAGAAAGCCAAGCTTTGGAGCATACAGTGAGCTCCGCTTCAAGGCCTCAGTTCTCTCACCCACAGACGTTGGCCCAATAAAAGATATTATCTCCCCCACCTTGTCTCTGATATAGATATACACACACAGACACAATGAGAGTGTGTTACCTATATCTGTGTATGTGTGCTGTAAACTGTATCTACTAAACACAAATAGTGTGGCGTACAGTGCGGGGGGGGGGGGTGTAGGGAATTTTTGCAGGTGTAGTTGGAAAGGACCCGCCAATTTCTCCATTTGATTTCCCCCATTACAGTATTTTCCCCTCCTCGCTGTTTCAGGTGTTAGGTCAGTGTTTCCCAGCGACCAGCGCCGGTCCCTGAGATCTCGCTGACACAGCTTAGGAAGGCAGCAAGCCGGTCCCCGGTATCAAAAAGGGCGAGAAACACTGTGTTTGAGCCATCTCAGCAGCCAAGGGCTGTGGGGCAGGGAGAAGATTCTGCAGACAGCTGGAGTTACCACTAAAAGCTCTTTCCCCATGGGCGATCGGCTCAGGAGCTGGGTCATCGGGGTCTGATGCAGCTTCTGCTCCAGCTGGACCGGTGGCTTCTCAAAGCCTATCCACAGGTCCAGCCCGTCTGTAACCTGTCAGCCAGTCTCAACCCCTCCCACCCTATTGTAGTAAAATGGTCACCCAAGGGTTAACTGGGCTACTCAGAAGAGTATTATGGGCTGGAGCTATGCTCCACCCCCTCTCCTAGTTACATCCTGTTTAGTTAGCCGGTGCCCCTCCCCCGTTACATGGCTGGAGACAGCATCACCATCCCAGCCTGCGGTGCTGTAAGTGGAGTGTGGGGTTTTGTGCACTGAGGGGCCCTTTGTAACACCGGCCATGAGGATGGGCTCTGCCTGGGAATGGCAACTGATGGGGCAAATGAGGGTTTAATGCAGAAACCGAGGACTCGCCGCCATGTATTAAGCCTGGGCTGCTCGTTTCTTGCAAATTAGAGGACAGTCAAGGACCCACGGTTAGGGCGGCCAGAGAGCAAGTGTGAAACGTCGGGACGCATTTTTCCCCGGGGTGGCGGTGGTGGTAATGGTAGCGGATATAAGAAAAGGCCCCTCAGAGCTGCCCGTCTGGTCCCCCTCCCGACCCACCGAAGACAATTGGGCCCATGGTCTGCGGCAGTAACACCTGCTCCCCCAGAAGGAGTTTGTTCCAGCCTCAGTCACCCCGAGAGAAGAGTTTAGATTTGCCACAATCGTTGACAGAGCCCTGCCCCCCTCGATGGCCACTTCACTGCACCCATCACAGCCCCCCCATAACCAGCCCCAAGAGCCCCATTCCTAGGCTAGCCGCGCTTGCCTCAGCCCCACTCCGCTTCCAAGCCTGCTGGCCCTCCTCTCTTCCTTCCACATTCCCATGACTGACCTCCAGCCATAGCTCCATGCCCGGCCTCATCACACTCCTCTCCCCGGCTGCCCCCTGAGCCGCTGCCCCCTGGCTCTGCCCTCCCTCGCTGGCTTTGCAATCTCCTCCCCTCCTGGCCCAACCAGAACGAGCAAGCGAGGCGTTCAAAGGCCGGGGCTCAGGGCTGAGCCCCATAACTGATGGGAGCAAAGGGGGATGAAACCAGAGCCTGATCTCCGGGCTCATCATAATGAATAATAGTAAATCTGCAGGCGATTCAGACGTGGTTTTTACTGTTATATTTAAAGACCCGCATGCAGCTCCCTACCCCGTGCACGCTCTGTCTGCCAAGCCCCATCCGTGCGTCTACCCCAGCTCCCGCTTGCACTAGCATCCATTGCCCAGTATGGCCCAGTTGGTCAGTCAAGGAGTGCTGCAAAGGTGGCCTTTGCTCTCCCCTCACCTGAGTGCAGCTCTGTGCCATGTCGGTGTCCCAGGCTGCTCCGAGTTACATCGAGAAAGGAGCCAATGTGGCATCCAGGGAGCTGCAGAAGGCCCTGGCCGCCCCTTCTGTGCCAGCGGGAAGGAGGGAGGTGGTAGAGAAGCTCCTTTGACATCCTGACACTATCAGAGGATTTAGTCCCCTGCACCGTGGGTATCTCCCAAAGGCCGACGGCACAACCCTCGGCCCAGACGCCACCGTCCGTGTGACGCAAGCAGCGGAGAAACTGGGCCTGGTTTGTGTGTGCTGGTGCTGATGGCAAACGTGCTGGGGAAGGGGCCGTGACTCCACAGGAGACCGGGGAGCAGCCTTCATAACGAGTTCAGTATTCGGCGACCTGAGCCTCTTTCACAACTGTCCCCTAGCACCTTGGGAATTTTTTTATGTTACAATTTGTTTTTTTGTTCACCAGGTAATTTCTGTGACTAATTCTTGGGCTGCAGGTCAAGTGAAAGCAGCTTATCAGTAAGCGCTCAATGATTCAGAGCTTAAATTTGGAGCTTGAGTTGCTTAGATTTGATTGGTCACATAGATCTCTAGATCTCTCACCCCCATCCACAGATCTCTCTCTCTCTCTAATTCATAGTTCCCCTCTCCCCACCCCCAGGCGCTAGGTGCCTCAGAGAGCAAATTCTTAGCTTGATCTTAGAGGCAAGTCCCCTCTTTCTGTTTCTTTCTCTGGTATTTGGGGGCCACCAAGGTATCTGGATTCCAAGTCATGTTGTATTGTTCCTGCTTCCTGGTTGGATGAGTGTAGTTTTAGAGCCACGTTTCTAGCATGAACGTTCACGATCTCGAGTTCAGATTTTCTCGTCTATTGATTTTTGTTGGTATTTGTTTAGCATTGGCCACTCTCTTACCAGGAAACGCATTCAGTCGAATATGTGCGCAAAGCAGACACGGAAGGGGAGTGAACACGGGCCCATTGCCCTTTATGATTTGAGGGAATATTTTTAGGAAATGTGTCTGGGTATTTGCCACTCTCCACTCCTTAAGTCTTTCCAGCGCCACGTACTTTTTTTGGCACCGTGTAAATAATGAACGTATAATCCAATGAGACTGGAGCTTTGTGCTTTCCCCATCAGTCCATGGAAAAGGGAAATTGACTAGGACATTTACCCCTAGCTGCTGAGGGCTTTACTGTTGTATCACAATTTTGGAGCTGATCACAGATACCTCTTGGGGGGAAATTTCCTCCTGTATGGAGGACCAGTGCAAGGGAAATGCATCACTTATGTCCCACATAAGCCATTACATGCGTTGTATGTGTTACACACCAGGGAATTTCACCTTTTGTGAGGTTTTTTTGTAAGGATGACTTTAGCTAACATTGGCCCTGGCCTCACATACCTGTCATGTTGAGAACTTCCACAGACTCTGTACGTGGAAGGTTACAAGATCACCCAGGTTTTTAAGTATCAGAGGGGCAGCCGTGTTAGTCTGAAGCCATAAAAACAACGAGGAGTTTGGTGGCACCTTAAAGACTAACAGATTTATTTGGGCATAAGCTTTTGTAGGTAAAAAAACCCACTTCTTCAGTTGCATCGGAAGAAGTGGGTTTTTTACCCATGAAAGCTTATGCCCAAATAAATCTGTGAGCCTTTAAGGTGCCACCGGACTCCTTGTTGTTTTTCCAGGTTTTTAAGTGAGATCTTTTTTACCTTGTTGCTCATCTCCCACTCCTCCATGCCCAGAGTGCTGGGATCTAGCTAGCTCCCATTTAGCACCACATGGGAAGGGCAGGGTGGTTACAAATCCCTGACACCTGTTCACCATCCCGCAGGTTGAGAGCCCGTGATAGAGAATTCCAGACAGGGTGTGGTCCCTGCTAAACAAGGGAAGCAAAGTTGGAAACCGAGCTGGGTAGAAGCCGGCGTGTCGGAGTTTATAGTTTATAGCTGTTCTCTAATAAATGTCTACTATATAAGACCACGACTTATTCCCTATGTCATGACACGGTGTCTGAAGCTAAACCCACGAGAAGGTGCCAACTGCGGTGGTGGAGTCCGTGATACAGACATGGGTAATGGCCATTGCTCACTTCTGAACTGGGTTAGGTCTCTCCGTGACCTAAACTCACCTCAGGCCCAATCCAGCAAGGTGCTGGCTGCTTTTCCCTCCCATTGCCTTCAGTGGTACCGCAGGGTTCTCAGGTGCATCCTAACAGGTGCACAACATCGTGGAGAGCCAGGCCCCAGACAGGCAGCTAGGAGAACAAACCCCACAGCTAGGGCCGGTGGGCATTTTTTGGCAGAACATGTTTTCCATGCAAAATGGCTTTCGGACAAAAATAAACATTTGTGCGGAAAATTTTTGATTCAGACAAAATGTTTCAGTTTTCCTGTGAGAAGTGGAAACCAAAAATGAAACGCTTTTGGTCTTAAAACGAGAAGCAGCTTGTTTGAAATATTTTCTTTGTTTCATAAACAAATTTCTGGTTTCAAAAATCACACATTTTTTGACCAAGAACACTTTTTAAAAGAGGAACATTTTTCTGCTTCCATCTTAAGTTTTTCATCCAAAAATCAAATAATCTTAATGGGAAATTCTGATCCCCCACCCCCAGATTTGTAGATTATAAAGCCAGAAGGGATCGTTAGATTAGCCTCCTGTATAAAAGGCCAGAGAATTTCACCCCCTTATCTTTGCATTGAGCCCAGTAACGTGTTTGGCTGAAGCATCTTCCAGAAAGGCAACTGGGCTGGATTTTAAAGGATTTATTTTTTTCAAGACCCCCCACAAAAAGAATTGGTGGTTTTTGACTAGCTCATAGACTCCTAGACTTTAAGGTTAGAAGAGACCATACCCAGGAGTCTCCGTCTCTTTAGCTCTGCCGTTGGGGGTTTTGGGGACTGGGTTTTTAAGGGCTGAGTCTCTGGACAGAGAGTCTGGGCAGGAGCCTCTGGAGCTCTTGGGAACTGGGCAGAGACTCAAACAGCTCTCTCGCTGCGCCCTCGCTGAGCCCACCCCCGGCCTCTGAGAACGGGAGCCTTCTCTTCACGCTGCTCTCCTTGTGCTGACTTACAGATGCCAAAGGGACCATCCGGGAGATTGTTCTCCCCAAAGGGCTGGATCTGGACCGGCCCAAGAGGACCCGAACCTCTTTCACAGCCGAGCAGCTGTACAGGCTGGAGCTGGAATTTCAGCGGTGTCAGTATGTCGTCGGCAGGGAGAGGACGGAGCTCGCGAGGCAGCTCAACCTATCAGAGACACAGGTAAGAAGCAAGGGGTCTGGTGGCTATTCCTCTCCACTCTGCATGGGGGGCAAGCTTCCAGGGGGCCATGCAGGATGTCCCTCGGCACCCTGCAGCACAGCTCTCTGGCAGCTCCTAGTCCTGGGGTGTTAGGGCTACGGCCGATTTGCTCCATGGCCTGGCTGTGTTGGTGTACCGCTCTGCAGTGTCGAGGCTGGCTGCTCCGGCTGGGTGCTGAGACGGGGATCATGCAGTGACTCCTCCCTATGGTGTTTCCCCAATAGAGAGGATTGTAAATCATCCAATTAATCAGCAGCCCTCGCTTGCCTGCTTCCCGCCACGGACGGACTCTGTGGTGACGAGGTCCTTGGGAGTGTGGGGTGATGCACACCGAGCGTGGTCAGGGTGAGGCATATATTCAGCCGTCTCAATCAATTTCCCTTTATTGGGTACCAAACCCCCACCACCTTTATCACCACAGTTTGAATCCAGGACAGTCAATCAAGAGCACAGGCTTCTGCCACTTGAGCTAAAGGAGAAGCTCCATTACCTATTTAGTAGTAGTAAGCTATCATATGCTGTGTGGACTAGCCTCAAGAAGAGGACATGACATGGTTAATCAGTGTTAACTTTCCTGGGAAGCTCATCCTAAGAGCTTGAGGTTCCCAAAAGGAACAGAACCATTTTGGGAGGAGAAGAAATACTGCTGAGAATCTGACAGGTACCCATCATGCACCTGTGAGTTCTAAAGCAATTCCCAGAGAAAACCTTGAAGGTAAAGTTAAAAGTCCATACTAGTAACAGAAAAGTAAGAATTATTATAAGGATGCTATTGTTACCAAACATGCTCATTGAGAGGCTAGGAAGTTCATAGCTAAGGTTAAACTTACATGAAACTCAGACTTTTGAAAGTAGGGAAAGTCTCAGCTATGATCCCCAAACAACCTTAACTCTACCCCCTTGACAATACCAGTCTCCAGTCTTCCCTGCCTTGTTCTTTCCATTGCAACCCGGTAAGAGGTGTTATTTCTGCAAGCAAAGACTTTCTCTAAGGACTTTAGAAAGCCTCTGAGCTACCATATGACTCTGGGCAGATAATATTTGGAGAGGACATTGTACTTATCTAGCTGGCTGGTGATGTACTGAAGGGGTGTATCCCAGAACATTGGTTTTATGCCTGATTTCATCGATACACATCTCTGAGAGCAAGTGTGATGCTTCATCATGATGCTAAACTTCACCTTTTTCATGTGCATGCTAAGATAAGATGATCTGTGCCTAGGAAATGTATATAGGGAAACTCTTTATCTCTCTGTCTAATGGCACTTGGAGAACTGCCTGACACACAGTCATAAGGTTTGATCCCGAGAGTTGCTGAGTGCCTTGCTTAGGTCAGCCTGCAGGATAAGGCCTTACAGGAGCTGAGGGGAATGATTGCCTTCAGCGGGCTGGTTGTGTGATCATGGGTTTGTAGGGTAGGTTTGTGTCCGTGGAATACATTTTTTTTGACAGAAAATGGCATTTGTGTCGAAACAGGCCAAAACTGAGAGGAGATGGTGAGCATTTTCATTGGAATTTTTCAGGTTTTTGTGAAAAAAATCTGAAAAAAATGTTGCCATTTCCGGCAACTGAAAACCGAAAAGCTGTGATTCAGACCTTCTGCGTGTATGAGGAAGGTTCTGTTTCTCCATGCGTCCAACCCAATGCCATTGAAATTAGTGGAAAGATTCCCATCCACTTTGATGGGAGTAGATGCTGTTGTGTATCTATTAGAGCTGGCAGAAACTAGATTTTCCATTTCCTGGGAAATGTTGCATTTTCACATTTTTCTTCCATTCCGAAATGGGCCCAAATGAAAAAATGACAAAATTTCACATGAAACAAAATCATGTCCCCTCTCCCACCCCGCTTTGTTTTGGGTTCATTAAAATGTTTTGTTTTGCTAAAATGGAAATATTTTGTTCCAATTTTGAGCTTTTTTTATACTTAAAAATTGCCAAAAAAGAATTTCATTCCAAAAAGTCGCTTCAAAACAAAAATCAAAGCATTCCATTCTGCAAACGTCAAAATGGACCATTTCAGCATTATGAAAATGCTGTGTTCAGGCAGGGTTGGGGGCGGTGTTTTGAAACACAATTCAGCTGAAATGGGCACTTTTTTTAAAATGTTGAAATGTAGATGGAAACCTCAATTTCCACTGAAAAACCCTTGAGATGAATATTTTCCGACCAGTTCTAGGGTCGGGGGGATCAATCTCATTCTAAGGAACAAGCTGAATTCCATGCTTGAGTATAGCCTATAGGCCGGGGGATCATATGAGGGTGATATAGTCCCCGCAGTGCCCTGGGGAATGCCCGCTGACATCGGTAGAAGGCTTGCGTCGAGCTCAAGGGGAAGGATGCAGCTTTTATGTAGTAACTAAATGTCTAGTTATTTATTAATTGTTCTGTGCCTCATTATTGCATTCATCACTCAGTGAGAAAATCTCCCCGTCTTCAAGCCGTGGCTATCTCTGCTCGTTACTCTTCCTTCTCTAACGTCTTTCTCTGCATCTCTCCATCAGCTTGGTTTTTGCAAATCCTTTCTGTGCTTTTTGCTGCATTTCCTTCCCTTTGGCCATTCCCAATTCCCAGCCCCTTGGGCTTCACTTCCCCATCTGAGCCAAGAAAAATGATCGGTGATTAAATGGTGAATGTTGACACTGAGACATCATCGCTGGGTTTTAAAGCTGAGACTCCAGTCAGATGAATAGGGGACAGTGGTGCTCAGCCCTAGGGGTCCCCGCCAAGATCAGGACCCCACTGTGCTCGGCACTCCACCAGCTCACAGGAAGTGAGAGTCTTGCCCCCAAAGGGCATAAAATCAGTAGGAGATGGAGAGAAACAGAGGGGACGTGGGTAGATGAAGGTCACACAGTAGAACAGCTGTGACTAGAACCCAGGTCATCTGACTACTCTATCCACTAGGCCAAGCTGCCTCTCTAAGCACTTCAGCATATTTCTTTGCTGCGTACTCATCAGTTTGATCCAGGACCACATTTTACTAGAGAAAAATGAAATTTACTCACCCTCACACAGGAAATGGTGAAATCCGAACACCAATCCCGGGGCAAGAAGGGAAGTGGGAATTTATTTTGGTCTCTTCATTTCCGGTGGAAATTCACCTGCTTTTTCCAGCAAACGAAACTGCTTCCCCTGCCTTATGCTCTTTCACGAGCTGTTCTGGACGGGAGCCACAACTGTCCGGCTATTTTACTAATCCATGGAAATGACTTCTTATTTTAAGCCAGTTTCATCAGCAGTGAGAATTTTTTCATACAGCTCCAGATGCAATAGGCTGGATTTAATCTATTAGAGCCAGAGCCAGATTCTAAATTACACCTGTGTCAATGCCAAGTGACTCTGTTGAGTCTCTCCAGATTTACACCAGTGTAAATGAGGATAGAATTTGGCCCTGTATTCCTGGCATAAGAGCAGGGCTTTCCCTAGGCAACGTACCCTCAGAGATTAGATGCAAATGACCCCTGTTTAGCATCACTGAGAGATGGGAAATGTGATACCATTGAAGACATGGAGGCGGAGATGTCACAGAGGTTTGTTTGAGGGCGGATAATTCCCACAAATCCTCAGGCACCAGAGAGGCAAGAAAGCAGGGGAGTGGTTAGCTCCTGGGACTCTCTGGCCTGGTCTTTCTAAGTCATGAGTTCAATCAACCCTGGTCTGGTGCCCATTGCTGGATGCTTATTCCCTGCGTGAAATGAGGTGCTGGGTCTCAGTCCCGGGCATGCCACATGCAAACTATCCAGTCTGCATGATGCACTATCTGGCATCTGTTAGTAGACGCGTCTATCTCAAGCTCTGGGCATCCAGTCCAAAGTCATCATGAACGATGATGAGAAGAAATCTTGCCAAGCAGCGGCACTGGCTCCCACAGGCACCTAGATTCATAGACCCCAAGGCTGCTGCTGTCCTGCGGTCCCATTGGGTGCTTGGGGAGCAGTGCAAATGCCTTGTCCCTCCTGTGCAGATGTCTTGGGGTGCATGGGATTTCCCTGTGGATCTTGGGGCATTCATACCAGTGGGATGGGTCTGCTCCCCAATCTCGTCCTCATCAGGGCATGCCCCACCCTGCCTCATCCAGCTGGGATAACGTGCTGGGTGCTCCTGGAGCAGAGACTCTTGGAAGATTCCTGGCTGCTCCTTGAGTTTTTTCCATGTAGGAATCAATCCGAATCTTAGAACACAAGGAAACGGTGCTCTCATGAGTCCTCCTGACTCATCTGAGCTGTCCCACGTTGGCATGAGCCAGAAGTACTCGCCAGGGTAAGGAACAGAGGGTGGGGCTCCGGAAAACCTCTTTGTGATTCAAAACGTCTCTGTCAAGGCCGCTACTCCAGAAACAGACGCAAGGGGTCTATTTATAGCATCACAATTAAGATGCCGCCATTAAAAATTAATCTCACATCTAGTCATTAACAATTCACAATCTCCACCAAGAGAAGATGATCAGATGCTGGCCTGCAACCCCACTCGGTGCCCTCCTGTCGCACAAAGAACCCACGACAATACACACGAGAGCTACAGTGTGCAAAGGGCAGCAATACATCAGGAGAGTATGATTGTCCGGGGTCGGCATAGGAGCCTAAGGAACTGGGTCGGAGCTTTTCAAAGGCACCTAGGGGAGTTAAGTGCCCGACTCCCTTTGGCTTACAGTGGGGATCGGGGACCTCATTGCCCCTGGTGTCTTTGGAAACCTCCCTGTTAACTCCCAGTGGGAGTGGGGAGCTGAGTACCCACACACGGCATTGAATACCCCAGCCTAGTGGAACAGAGGAAAGTGACAGAGCCGGGTGCTGTAGCCAAACAGCCTTTAGTCATCTGTCTCTCTGTCTGTCATCATAACTATGTGCTCATCTGACAGTGCTGCCCCAAGGGTCCTAGCAGGATTGTGGCCCCCCTTGTGCTGGGTGTTCTACAACACATGGGACGACCCAAAGACCATACGCCCAGATCCTCACAGGGGTTTAGGTGCCAAACTGCCTTTGAAATCGATGGAAATCAGGGGCCTAAATCTCTTGGAGGACCTGGGCCTTAAAGGCTAATTCTAAACAAGATGCAAAATGAGTGACAAACGTTAGGGAGAACGCATGAGGGTGATGAAAAGACGGTCATGTTGTTACGCAGGTAGCTAATATTGTGTGGTTCTTGATGGTACAGAATCTATCCAGTTCTCTAACTTGCCGGTCCGTCTGTCCTCCACAAAGGTAGAAACACTTAGATGAGAAGTGTTGCATTTAATAAATCTCCAATAGGAACTTTCTTCCCTTCTTGGCTCTAGCAGGGTGTAATTTTAAACCATTGCAGTGCTTGGCTATGGCTATATTTACAATTACCAGATGGGCAGTTGCTGAACTGAGCCAATCAACAAGCCCATGTGTTTTGCTTGGACTGATTAAATCTATAGATGGGCTCATAGCACAAGCCTCGTGTTCGGGTTTGGCTTTCGAATACCACCAAGTTGTGGGGTGCGCAGATCAGGGGTTTGGGTTATCTCTATAAACAGAACCTCTTTTTAAAAGAAATCTCCTAGCTGTGTAGCATCTCTATGGGAAGATGCAGGTGAGGAACCAGATGGGTTTTTAAGGACAGGAACAATAATAAGCTAAGGCCAACGTGTCGGTACAAGTCTCTTAACCACGTCATTTCTGCAGAAGAATCCAGCTGAAAATGTGGTAACCCGGAGCTGGATTCTGATCTCATTGGCACTTGTGTAGACTGGGAGAACCTCCTCTGAAGTTAGTGGAGTTACAACAACGCGAACCTGGTGTGAGATCCGAAATAGACCCGCTGTGTTCATGTTTTCGAGATGATTTCCATAAAACTTGACGATGAGCACGTTGAGTAGCACTGAGTGCTTGCCCCACAATGCATCCACGTACTGTAACAAGCCGAGTCACGGGGCAGCCTCATTGCTGTAACCCTGGCACTCCCATGCACCTCGTTTTTTATTACTCTCATTCCATTCCCCATCTTGTGTAAACTTACTCACATGAATACATCGACTCACGTGGGCAAATCTTTGCAGGATCGGGTCCCCAGATTGTAAACTCTTAGTGGCCAGGATCAGATCTTTGTATTTGCTCTGTAAAGTACCCAGGAGACTGTGGGGCTTAAATAAGTATTAAAAGAAGGAGAGATACTACTTTGATTGCAAACTCTTTGGGAAAGGACCATCGCTTTGTCCTGTGTCTGGATAGCACCTAAAATGATGGGATCCTGGTCCATAACTAGGATCCCTGGGAGCTACCACAATACAAATTCATAATGTGAATTATTACATAGCTAAACCATTCTGTTTTCCCTTAAACCCACGGAAATCTGGAGTCTGTCATAGAATCAGAATAGCAGGGTTGGAAGGGACCTCAGGAGATCATCTAGTCCAACCCCCTGCTCTCGTGCAAAACCCAAAAATCTAATACAAATCACATGCTTTCCCCTCCCTATCCAGCCAGCGCTACTCAGAATATATATGCACGGGGCTCATCCTGCTGCCAGCTACACCGGCATCCATTCAGAGGGAGCCCACCGACTTCCACTGGATTCCTCCAGATTTATACCGATGTAACTGAGAGCAGGAAGTGGCCCCCATGTCTCTAGCAGGATACGTGCAGCAAAATGAAGCCTGCTGCGGGGAATGGTTTAAAAGTCAAATGCATCTTGTGGGAGAGAAAGAAGAGACTGACTCCTCCGTGGTGCTGATGGAGAATTAAAATCACATGCAGCTTTCAGGAAAGCCTCTGAGAAGCGTATAGAGGTGCCCCCCCATTTCCCGAGCGCCACATCTGCTAAATAGACTGTAAAGAGCATTTCTGCCCCTCTTCTCCATGATGTGACCAGCTCGGGCCACCAAGGAGGTAGATGGTCGAGTCCTTGTTTTATTCTTCTCCGCACACTCTCCAGGCCCCATCACCACTCGTGGTTGCTAGTGTGTTTTGTTTAGAGAAATCTGTCTCATTCCCAGGAGACTCCCCCCTGTTGGGCTCCTGCTGTGTCTCGTGAGGTTACTCTCCTGAGGAACAGAAACTAGATCAAAACCGGAGGGCAAAATTGATGCAGGGACAGGTTTCCGGCCTCTGGTTTTGAGACTGACATTTGGGCTCCTTGTCCTCACAGTGGTAACAGATCACATGCTTAGACATTTGCTCCTGCAGATAATTGTGAGCACAAATTGTATCTGTGGAGTATTGAAAACTCTGTTAAAATTGTAGGCTGTCCATTTAAATTTCAGGGTTTTTTTTTCCTGGTCTTTGTTGCAGTCTCAGTGGTGACTGGGCCTAGCATCTGTCAGTGTGTAGTCAGCCCATCTAGAGTAAAGTGGGGTGAGTTGTGTCGCTAGGTTATACGGAGCAGCCTGCTTTGTCTCTCTCTGTTTTGGGGTTCTTGTGTGTTGTTGTGCTGCATTCTAAGGAATAAAGTAGGGTTACGCTGCAATCCTCCAGAAAGGATATTGATGCTTTTACCTAACTTCTCTGTGTGCACACTATGAGCATAACAGTATCTGCAATTTCCAGGCCTCCTGATCAAGACCTTGCTAAAGCCAGGCTTAAAACGTGGCTCCTGCTCTCATCCGGAGTTGGGCCTCAAATCCAAATCTTGGGTCTAAGCACCCGCAAACTTTGCAGCTGGCTCCTTTGTCTATAGTGGGCCAAACCAGAACCCAATATCTGACGCTTCCCAAACTTGGGGGAAATGTAGATCTATGCTTGGATTCACACTCCATGGCTTGGACTCAACTCTAGACTCAGCTTGGTGTGGCTGCACTTACTGGCCAAGGGAACTGCATGGCTAGACTCTTGCCCAGTGATCTGAGTCGAGAAACTCCCTGGCTGTTCTCCCAGCCCCCTGCTTACCTGACTGCTGGGGCGGGGCAGGGTGAGCCAGTTGAGGCAGGAGAACTACATCAAAGGGGAGGTTGATTTTGCAAAACCGTGTTGGCTGGAATAGTGGTTCTGTAACCAGGGCTGGGTCCCATCTGGGCTCCACAGAGTTCTGAGAGGTTCAGCTAAATGATTGCAGTTTGGCCCTGGTCCCAACCTCTTCCTGACCCTCGAGTCAACTGCTGAACTGAACCTTGTCTGTGGCTCCAAATATTTTGGCTAATGGGATTTGCCCTCCTTGTTTATCCTGCTCGCCCACCGGTTCCTGGCTTCCAGATTCTGGCTGAAATAGCAAACGGGGGACCAGAAATCTCACGAGCAGAGAGAGCTTCAGAGCGGAACCCCCGTGCTCAGATCTGGTCAGAACACTGAGATGCAGGCTCCTCTCTGCTCATAAAAGCGACGGCTGATGTGTGATTTCCAGCCCACGAAGTGCGGCTCAGCATCTGGGTACCTATCCAGAGCAATCCACTGATGCTAGCCCAGTCCTCAGTGCAGTGCATTCATACCCTAGATCCTTTGAGGGCTTCCCATCACTCCTCCCTCCCTCCTGGTGTTCCTTCTGCACCGCTAGCCACGTTGGACTCTGGGTTTCCTGGGAAGTTGGCCACCAGGGCCTGGGAGGATGGGCCTTCCGAGTCACAGCAGCCCTGCCGTGAGAAAACCTCCTGACCCTGCTGCAGCCTTGCTGTAAATGTTGGTTCATTTATGCAGTTCTAAGAGCCCGATCCTGCAGGTTGTCCTGCCCCCCCCCTCAGCTCTGACTGAAATCCATGGGGACCGAGAGCGCTCCCCAACCCCGGAATGGAGGGGCAGGGAGGGAAGAGGACAGATAGATGCTGCTAAAAGGTGGCCTGGATCCAGCCTTCGCCCTCTCCACAACCGTTGTCAGCTGATTGTCAGCATGAGCTAATCCCAGCGCGGGTAGGGAAAAAGGCCTCGGAGGGAAGCTATGAATAGCCCAGATGCAGGGAGTAACTGACACATGGCACAGAGAGCTTTAAACCTCCGAGGTCATTCGCAGGGCAGCCTGTTAAATAATAATCGTAAAAAAAAAACCCTGCCCAGCTCTGCCCATCAGCCTGGGCTGCGGCGCTGCCTGCTCCCAGCCTTGGGCACTTTACAAAGCAGTGGCCCAGGTGAACCTCCGTCTTGTCAGTTCCAGCATGGGCGGGCGCCGTGAAGGGGGAACCTTCCCGTCAGGATGCAAAATTCAGGCAGACACTGAAGGCCCAGACATTTAGGAAACCTTCACTGTCAGGAGCGGGGAGACGTGCAAAGAAGGCTTAACAGGAGGGATCACACGCCCGTCACGTAGGATGAGGAGGGAGGAGACAGGTGCAACAGAATTTCCGTCCGGTTTGGCGTGCGGATTGTGATGGGGAGGTAGAAACATGCCCCATTCCTGCTAACACCAGCCTAGGCGAAAGGCATTTCCTGGGGGTTGGATGATACCAAATATATCGAGAGAGGGCAGATCCTCAGCGGGTACAAATCGCCACACCTGTCTGGCCCAAAGAGAGACAGTACGGGGATGTGAAGGGAAACACTCGGTGTGTAAATGGTCGGCATACGGAGAGATCAGGAGCGTGTGTGAGAGCTACCTTCTGACTGAACGAGCAGAATGGTGGTGTGTGCAAGGCTACCATAACGGTGATAAGATAAACTCTAGAGTGGGGGGAGGGATAGCTCAGTGGTTTGAGCATTGGCCTGCTAAACCTAGGGTTGTGAGTTCAATCCTTGAGGAGGCCACTTAGGGAGCTGGGGCAAAAATTGGTTCTGCTAGTGAAGGCAGGGGGCTGGACTCAATGACCTTTCAAGGTCCCTTCCAGTTCTAGGAGATTGGTATATCTCCAATTATTACCTTAGGTCCTTAACTGATGTCACTTGCCATAGCTCCACTGAACTTAATGGAGCTTCACTGATTTACACCAACTGAGAATCTGGTCATCTAGACTATTTTTGCTTTTGTGTGACACTTCAAATTGCTTAAAGTTCTTTCTTTCTTTCACAAGGGTGGAAACTCCCCTTTCAAAGGCATGGTCATTAGATAATCTTGCCATCGTAATTACATTAGAGTTGGTGGAATTGCTCCGGATTGACACCACCGTCCCCGAGGGTGGAATTTGTCCCACTGATTTTGGGGATGTTAGTCTGGAGTTACCCCAATCTCACCACGATCAGAATCTGGCCCTTTTTTACATCTGGACATTTTTGGGGAGGGGTTTTGTAACTAAAATTGATTTTGTTCAAAGACCACAAAGCTTGGCTATGGCCCCAAATGTTTCCAAAATTGGGCTCCCAGATTTCAGCTCAGCGCATTAGGGAGAGATGGGGGCAGCCAAGGAATTTGGATCCAAACTTGCCCAGAGTCTGAGGTGGATTGTGGGAGCCAGGGGTTGGATTTGGGTCCACCTGATGTTTTTCCCCCCTCTCGTTGGCTGGTCCGTCTCTGTCTCCCTTCTGTCACTTTGCCCGGTGCTCCCGCTGGGTAACTGGTTGCGCCCCTGGCTTGCGTCCCACTTAGCTAGCTTTTCTCCTGCTCGCTCGCTCTTTCTCCCGTTCTCTCCTGATGAGTAGCGTGTAGATTAGTGCACTGGATGCAGCCTAGCTCCCAGGCGAGGTCCCTGACCCTACAGAAGCCAGACCCAGGGGAGCTGCAATCCTGTGCCTCGCTCCTGGAGCGGGATGCGTTTGGGGCCCTCAGATAGATTCCCCTGATTGTTCTGTCGTGTCAGAATCGAGGCAGCAACTGGAAGAGGAGGGAACGGGGGTTCCCAGGCACCCTCAGCACCCCTGACGGAATCAGACCGCGGCCGTGGGCAGCAGGTGAAATGCGAGGCTTTCACCAGGCTCACTACTCCATTGCAGCACTGGTTTGGGTGCAGTCGTAGGGGGACCATATGCCCCAAAACAGGACAGTGTGTGCCCCCCCCTGCCACTGGGCTGGCCCGAGCCACTTGCCCAATCCCCCCCACCCCCTGCCATTGGGCTGGCCCGAGCCACTCGCCCAATCCCCCCCTGCCATTGGGCTGGCCCGAGCCACTCGCCCAATCCCCCCCTGCCATTGGGCTGGCCCGAGCCACTCGCCCAATCCCCCTCCCATTGGGCTGGCCCGAGCCACTCGCCCAATCCCCCGCCCCGCCACTGGGCTGGCCTGAGCCACTCGCCCAATCCCCCCCTGCCATTGGGCTGGCCCGAGCCACTCGCCCAATCCCCCCCCCATTGGGCTGGCCCGAGCCACTCGCCTAATCCCCCGCCCCGCCACTGGGCTGGCCTGAGCCACTCGCCCAATCCCCCGCCCCGCCACTGGGCTGGCCTGAGCCACTCGCCCAATCCCCCGCCCCGCCACTGGGCTGGCCTGAGCCACTCGCCCAATCCCCCCCTGCCAGTGGGCTGGCCCGAGCCACTCGCCTAATCCCCCGCCCCGCCACTGGGCTGGCCTGAGCCACTCGCCCACTCCCCCGCCCCGCCACTGGGCTGGCCTGAGCCACTCGCCCAATCCCCCGCCCCGCCACTGGGCTGGCCTGAGCCACTCGCCCAATCCCCCCCTGCCATTGGGCTGGCCTGAGCCACTCGCCCAATCCCCCCCGCCATTGGGCTGGCCCAAGCCACTCGCCCAATCCCCCCCGCCATTGGGCTGGCCCGAGCCACTCGCCCAATCCCCCCCTGCCATTGGGCTGGCCCGAGCCTCTCGCCCATTGCCCCCCCCTTTGTGCTGGCCCAAGCCACTCGCCCAATCCCCCCCCCCGCCATTGGGCTGGCCCGAGCCACTCGCCCAATCCCCCCCCCTGCCATTGGGCTGGCCCGCGCCACTCGCCCAATCCCCCCCCCTGCCATTGGGCTGGCCCGAGCCACTCGCCCAATCCCCCCCTGCCATTGGGCTGGCCCGAGCCACTCGCCCAATCCCCCCTCCCCGGGGGGGCTGCAGACAGAGCTTGGGTGAGCACCGATGCACACACTAGATAGAGTGATCATTTTCCCCAAAGGCTGGAACTGGCATTGCTGCTCTCTCTAGCCCTGCTTGCCCTGCGCCTGAGCCCTGCCTCCCTCCCTGCACGGGGCTGGCATGGCCACTCGCCCCCCACATGTTCCTCCACCCCCCGTTTGCTCTTGCCAACTGGTTACGTTGTCTTTTGTCCCCAGGAAAAGGCTCTCCAGCTGGTGGCGTGGCTGCTTCCCCCCAACACACAGCCCACACTAAGGCTGTAGGCCTGAACGCCCCAAGGAAGTTGCCTTAGTATAGGCTGGGATGATTCTGCGTGAGCATGGTTACCGTATGGTGCCGTTCGCTGTGGCCTGTATTGGATGAGCTGGTGGGTGGGGGAGAGGCCTACGTCTGAGTGGGACGGGGGGGATCAGTGTTTCCAACACCCCCCAGCATGGCCAGTGCTAGCACCAACAGGACCCTGCACTGGCTCCCCCAGCTGGGAGGCTGAGCTCCCTTCCAACACCCATAGGAGATCCCTCCTGCCCAGACGTGGGGCTTGTTGGTGGGACAGCACGGGGGTGGCTTGTGCTGATGCTCTCTGGGTTTTGCCCTGTCTTGGGGAACCAGCTCCTAGAGCTGCCAGCTGCCTGCTCTCTTCGGCACCGAACTCTTGTGAAAATTGGAGGATGTGTGTTTATAGAACTGCCCCGAGGCGGTGTCAGAGGCAAAGCTGGAGTCGCCCTCTGCATGGCAGGCCCTGTTGCCAGCCCAGAATGTTACCAGCCCACGCTGTCTGCCGTGACAAGAGACAGCCCTTTAATTTCTCCAGCCCTTTCCCAGAGGAGCAGGGCTTGGCTTCCCCCTCCCCCGCCCGCCATCACCCCACCTTGCCAGCGATGTATCCAGAGATGTTTTCACTAAGGAAAGAGAAGGAAATTTCCCCAACAGAAATTTCAAGAAAAATTTGTTTCCAATTGTTCATTTTGGAACAAAACAAAAAATGCAATTTTGTTTCAAAATGAAACTTGTGTTTCAATTTGTTTTCATTTTGATATTATTTTTATTATTTCTACATTATTTCATGCCATGTCAGTAGTAGTACATAATATGACATGTCACGTTATATTGTGACATTGCTGACATAATATGATAGTCAAAGTATTCTGATCATTTTATATTATTTTATTATACTTTAAAATCATTATGAGCAGCTGTTGCTTAACACAGATTTAAATATCTTATGTTCTAGACCAGGGTTTCTCTTATTTGTGTTGTAATGAAACAGTGTGATGCTTTGACACTTTCAAGAAGAAAATAAGATAAATACTCAGTGTATTCATTAGAGCAGCAGTTGTTGTCAATATCCTAGACAAATGAATCCAGGCTAACACAAGGAGAGGAGAGGGCAATGGGTTGCGGTGGTGAGATGGGGCTGTTATGGTTAGGGCCCTGTGATGATCACAATTTCATGGATGGTGTGTAAATCTGAAATTAGCCCAATCCTGAGATTTTCCCAGCAGCCTTTGCTGCTTGGAATATAAGCAGCTGTGTCCCCAGTGGGGAGGCAGGAGCTGGCATCTGTGCGAGCTAGTCTCTGGCTTGGTGCAGCTTGTAGTGTGTCTTCTAGACAGGGGTGGTGCTCACACGAAAACGGTTGCCAAATCCCTGCTGTATTGCTGCTCTGACATGATGCTGCTGCCGCATGCTTTGAGCCATGCTGAGAACGAGACCTGTAAGTGTGGATGCCCGTTTCCACCTCTCCGTTGTTGGAAAAATCGCAGCAGTTCTGATGAGACTTGACGGCCGTGCATATTCCATGAAATTCTATCATTAACCGGTGACACTGCCGGGATTGTCTTAGGGACCAAACTGTGGTTCTAGGTCTTGGAATGAACGAGTGGTAAAAGAATAGGAAAGATGGCCTGATGGATAGGGGATTAGACCAGGGCCTGCTTCAGGTCCCAGCTCTGCTACAGACTCCCTGTGTGACCTTGGATGAGTTACTTAAGGTCCCAGTTCAGGACAGTCCCAATAACTTCAGCTTAAATGCTATAATAATGAAAAGTGATTTTTTTTCTGAATTGGGTTCTAAATCTCTCTGTGCCTGGTCAGTAGAAGAGGGACCATCATTCTTCCTTGTCTTGGGATTGTCTCTCACTAGGTGTATGCGCAGTGGCCACCACAACAGGGTCTGGATCTTATCTGGGGACCTGAGGTGCTCCAAAACAATAATAAAATCAGGTGCCACCTAGATCTAGGGACATCCAAGCTCTCATTCTGTCCTTTCAAGGGGCAAAAAAATATCCCTCGTTTCCGGTGCCTCTGAGCTTTGATGAAAGTAGCCAGCAATGAGTTTGGGTGATTTTGACCTCCCTCATCTATTTGAGATACAGCTTTAAATATGAGACTCCAGCGGGTGGCTCATTTCCGATAGCCAGTGAGGAACCTCCAGCTGGGTTCTCTGAGCAAGTCACTTAGCGTCTCCCAAAAACAAGCTTTCAGAGGCCACTAGCTGGAAATCTGAACACCCCTGTTCCTGCAAACGCTGCGTAGGGGCATGTGGCATTAGCGCCGCATTTCTCTCCAGCTGGGGACCAACATCATTGCAATTGCTCCTGCGTGCTTCTCTTCAGAGGTGGGGGGGGGCACTTGTGATTTTAATTTCTGAGCTCTTCTTGCCCCTCTGTCCCCCTTGATTGTTTATTTGATTTCCCCCTCGTCCCCCGGAGCAATTAATGGAAGGGTCTGTTGGAAGCGGAACCAGGGATGGGGGAGTGCAGGGAAGGGCTTTTCACTGGCAGTAAAAATGGGGAATAATGATCCATTCAGCCTGTATTTCCCCTCTCCAACGGTGCCTAATTAAGCTGCTAACTCCGACAAGCCCCTTTTCATGGCGATCCCCCCCCCCAACACACCCTCCCCGCAAGAGTAAAATGTAATGGAGCCGCTTAACTCCACGATGGCGAAATTCAAACAAAGCTCCCCCGAAGGCGACCCTCTCTGCTGTGTCCCCAGGTGATGGCGGGGAAGGGAAGGAAGGTGGGAGTCTGCCTGGGGCTCCTGGTGGGGGGAATACAGTGTGCCCCCAAACGCATTTCATCAACCAGTCCTAACAACCCTAATAACAGGACTCCCTGCTCCAGCCGCCGGTTGGTCTGTCACGGAAACGTGTGTACCTCCCTTGCCTTTCCTCTGGTGGTTGCTGGTTTTTTTATTTGTACTGGGGTAGCAGCCAGTGGGCCCATCTGAGATCAGAGCCCTGTTGTGCAAGGTGCTGTACACACACATACGAATGGAGTCTCTGCTGCAGAGAGCTCCCAGTCCAGCTAGAAGGGATGGGGGGTGGGAGAAGAAACAGAGGTGAAGGGAAGTTGTGTTAATTGAGGTGGAACATCTGAGCGAAGGCGTTAACATAACCCGGTCACTGGCCAATATCCGTTTTAAAGAAGGTCTGGGGTTTGGCATACAAAGACTTTAGGCTATTTAGTACCGTGTCACCATTAAAAATCCTTAACCTTTTATTGAAGACACAGAAAAAGAAGGGGAAGCAGGTAAAGCCTTTGAAATGTAAAGTGGTTCCTTGTTCCCTTTCCCGTTAGCTGGAGAGAGTTTTTAGAAGGAAACTTCCCCTCTTTGATAGTCTCTTAGATGGCACCAAAGATGGCGAACGCTGTCTTTTTCGGGGAAAAGAGAAGTGAATTGAGATAGGCTGGAGCTGATGTTGTTGTTAAAGTTGGATCCTGTTTCATCCCAGGTGGTGGCTGGGATTCATCTGGAGCTGGTCGAGGTGGTGATGTCATGTGGGTCCCTCTCTCTGGCCTGACCTGGTCAGGACATGTCTTAGGATCAGGAGGACGAAGGCCCAGAGTCCCAGGAGATGGTGGGGGTGGCAGGCATGATGGTGAAGCTCTTGCCAGTAGCCAATTTTTCTCCTCAAAGTCTCTTTCTTTAAGGACTCCACAAAGGGAGTGGTGGGTGGAATAGCCCGACCCCTCATTATTTTGTCCACCAGTTAGGTCTAGTTTCCAACACACCAGTTTGTATTTGCTAATTTCTGGTTCCACACTGTTCTTGTTTACCAGGCATAATCTTGACCCAGTCCTTGAACTATACCAGTTAGGAGGCCTTTTTTTTTTTTGATTGATTTAGTCTTTTCTGTCTCTTTTTCCCATCAACGTTTGTTGTTATAGGTTGTTGTGACGACTTATAAACTTTCACTCACTTTTTACAGTTAAACTCACAATTATGGTAAATTTGTAGGCCCAATTATCACAACAGTGACTCGTTCAAGTTCACACCGTGGGTCAGTTTCAGAGCTGGGAACCAGGTTCCCCATTGCCCCATCCAGTGCTGTGTCCCTTGGACCATGCTTCTTCCCTTGCATTTGTAAGTTAGATTTGCGTGGATTTGAGTAACTCTTGTGGGACGCGAAGTGCTTGTTTATCTGCGCATTAGTATGTCTGTTGGGGAAGCCAATCCTTCTACTAGAATATTTCTGTGGGTCACCATGTTTAGCATTAAGAGATCTCACCTTGTCTGAATGGCTCTCTGGGCCATCCCGTTACTCAGTGGGTATTTTGGCAAAGAGGTGATGACTGACATGGCTGGGTTTTAGCAAATTCCTGAAAGCGCACTCGTCAGAGTTGAGGTCCTTTGTCAGTGATCAGAACCTGTGTGATTCTATGTCCCAGACACTGAGATTTGATGTGGGCAGCTGCCATTCCACATCCTCGTGTTTGTTCGCTTTGAAACTTCCATGAAGTCAGAGTAGTAACCAACTAGCAGTAAATTCAAACAAGTCCTGTCTTTGCCGTGGTCTGTCTAGGATCTCCACGCTGATTTTATTGGCTGTACTTTTCAGAAGCAATGACGTACCGAAGAGTCTGTTATCTAAGCACTCAGTCCAGACTGGAGCAAAACGTCTCTTGGCCTTTGCTCGCATTTGTTAATACCTACATGACTGTCACGTTTTTCAGAGTTCCAGAGATTTTAAGACCAGAAAGGACCATTGTAATTATCTAGTCTGACCTCCTGCATAACATGGGTAGAGCGTCTGATTTTAGGGTTTAACCAATGAACACCGTTAAAACATCCCAATTATAAAATAAAATTAAATTAAAATAAATAAACATTTGGTGTTTATCCAATTAGCAGCGGAAAAGCACCTCAGATGGTTTTGGTATCTAAGGTAGGTTTTATCTACACGGAGCAATAATGCAGACTTCGGGGGGGGGGGGTGATTTATAAAGCACACTAACGTGTTGCTCATTAATTGGTCTGTGTAGACCCTTCTGGTGCACATTAGAGGTTCCCTCGTGTGCTTTAACATAGTGCTGATTGAAAGAGTACTACGTTAAAACGCACAAGGGAACGTTACAAAGAGATTAGTCATTAGAGTATATACTTTTGTAATGAGCAGTGTATATAATATGCATTAGTTAGTACAGTATATGCAAAGAGAGAGCCCTGACATCTACATAAAACTCAAAAATTGCTAAAAATAAAGCCTGAAAAATTAAATTAATAAATCCTGAGTGATGGAAGCCCTAAACACAGGCCATAACTATGGTTGAGCTAGAGCAGGGGTAGGCAACCTAAGGCACGGGTGCTGAAGGCGGCACACGAGCTGATTTTCAGTGACACTCACACTGGCAGGGTCCTGGCCACTGGCCCGGGGGGCTCTGCATTTTAATTTAATTTTAAATGAAACTTCTTAAACATTTTAAAAACCTTATTTGCTTTACTTACAATAGTTTAGTTATATATTATAGACTTACAGAAAGAGACCTTCTACAAACATTAAAATGTATGACTGGCACGCGAAACCTTAAATCAGAGTGACTAAATGAAGACTCGGCACAGCACTGCTGAAAGGTGGCCGGCCTCTGAGCTAGAGCGTATCTTTTAGAAAAATGTCTAATCCTGATTTAAAGACTTGAAGAGATGGAGATTCCACCATGTTCCAAGGCCAGTTGTTCCAGTGCTTCATCACCCCCAGTGTTAAAGTTCTGCACCTTATTTCTAATGTGAATTTATCTAGCTTCAGATTCCAGCCCTTGGGTCTCATTCTGGCTTAGTCTGCCAAGTTAAAGAACCCTCTACAGTTGGAAATCTCTTCCCCATGTAGGTGATGTAGACTGTAGTCAAGTCACCTCTTAACCTTTGGGATATGCTAAATTGAGCTTCTGAAGTCTCTCACTGTAAGGCAGGATTTCCAGACCTTGAATCATTCTTGCAGCTCTTTTCTGAATATTTTGCAACTAGTCAGCGTCTCTTTTGAAGTGGGGCCAACAGAATTGAACACAGTACCCAGTAATGGCCAGATACAGAGATAATACCACCTCCCTACTCCGTCTCAATATTCCCTTGCTTACGCATCCAAGAACCATGTTAACCTTCTTCACCACAGCATCATCAGCTCATGTTCAGTTGATTCTCTACCATCACCTCTATGACCTTTTCAGAGTCATTGCTGTCCAGGATAGAGTCCCCCATCCTGTAAGTGTGACCTACATTCTTTGCTCTTAGATGTGTGACCTTGTGTTTGGTCATATTCAAATAGATGCTGTTTGTTCCTATCACACTGTTTGATCCTGATTGCTCTGTATAAGTGACCTCTCCTCATCATTATTTTCCACTTCACTCATCTGTGCGTCATTTGCAAACTTTACCAGCAATGATTTTACATTTTTTTCCAGATCATTATTAAAGATATTGAATGACAATGGGCTAAGAACTGATCGCAGTAGGGCCCCAGTAGAAACTTCCCCATTGGATGATATTCCCCAGTTACAATTACTTCTTGAGATCTATCAGTTAGACAGTTTTTAATCCATTTAATATGGGATGCATTGATTTTGCATAGTGCTGACATTTTAATTATTTGGAATTAAATCAATTGCCTTACCGAAATCTGCCTATAATGTCAACGCAGTTACTTTTCTCAACCAAACTTGTCATCTTATCAAAGAACAATATGAAGTTTGTTTGACAAGACCTATTTTCCATAACACCATGTTGGTTGGCATGAATGATGTGACCATCCTTTAATTCTTTATCGAGTGAGGGTTCAAAAAAGAACTAGATAAATTCATGGAGGATAGGTCCATCAATGGCTGTTAGCCAGGATAGGCGGGGATGGTGTCCCTACCCTCTGTTTGCCAGAAGCTGGGAATGGGAGATGGGATGGATCACTCGGTGATTCCCTGTTCTGTTCATTCCCTCTGGGGCACCTGGCATTGGCCACTGTCAGCAGACAGGATACTGGGCTAGATGGACCTTTGGTCTGACCCAGTCTGGCTGTTCTAATGTGAGTCCGATATCAGCCATTCCACATTTCTGCCTGAGATCAATATCAGGCTAGCTGGCTTATATTTAGCAGGGTCATCCTGTTTATCTTTTCAATATTGTCACATTAACTGTTTTCCCAATCCTCTGCCCCACCCCCCAGTGTGCCCAGCTATGCAAAACTGAGTCTCAGTATATGAAATTAATATTAATCAGTATCACTTTCAGCTAATACTGATCTATTTATTGCACTTGCTCAGGGTGTCTGCTATGTGTAGTATTATTATTAATTATTTGTATTACATTTGCGCCCAGGGGCCCCAACTGAGCTCCATCTATCTGTCTGTCTTAGATACTTACCTGACCCCATTATGGTCATATCTGAGCCCTCACAATCTTCAATGTATTTATCCTCACAAGGGTAAGGGAAAGATCAGGGCCCCATTGTGCCAGGCTTTGTACAAACACCTAATGAGAGGCTGTCCCCTGCCCTGAAGAGTTCACAGTCTAAATGAACCAGACACACAAAGTCTGGGAGGGGAAACCGAGGCACGGAGTGGGAAAGTGACTGGCCCTAGGTCACCCAGCAGCTCAGTTGCTTAGCTGGAAATAGAACCCAGGTTTCCTGAGTCCCTGTTTATTGCTGTGTCCAGGCTGCCTCCCCAGACTGTTATTTATATTGTTGTATTATGGCAACACCTAGCGAGGATGGGGAACAATTTGACCTGATTTCTATTGCACGTGGGCCAGACTTTCAGATGCGGTGCGGCTGCTTCGTGTCAAATCCCTGGCAGCTGGCTACAGAGGTAGCACATCTGGACCAGAGAGGATCACTCCATGTGAGGGGACCCTCTGACAGCATAGAGACGACTGCACCCTGTCTTGCTATCAGCGGAACAGGGAAAAGGGGTGGAGCTTGTACCAAGGGGGCGTGGCCTGGATGCCCCTGTGTCACGCCTATCCCCGGCTGTGACTTCGGCATTTGAGCATCCCCGTATATACCTCTCCTGGTCGAACTTATTAGAGTTAAACACAGTGACCACGGTCTCCCTTTCGCTCGTTCGTGCCTGCCAGGCTTAGGGATCCCCAGGCAGACGCCAGTGACCGAACTCCAGGGATCCACGTCCTTCATGAGATGCACCTGTAGGTAATGCAACAGGCTGAGTGCAATCATAAGGGTTTCAAAGTGATAGGCCAACGATCATGGCTTGTTGCTGCTCGAAGGTCTGCTGATATTGGTCTGCTCAATGCCAGACAGGGTCAATCCCCTGCCGTCCCCTGGGGGAGCGTATTGACTGTCCGTTGGTTTAGGGTCAAGGTTTGTCAAAGAGTTTGTCGTCTCTTGCAAATCTCTGCAGATCGCAGAGCAGACGTTTCAACCATGCCTCTTGATCGGCAGAGGAGCCAGCTCTGCACAGCTCCCATCCAGAATGCAGGTCATTCTAGACTGCAGTCACCGGGCAGGCGTGCAGCTTGAGCAGACATACCTGAGCTAGCGTTAGTCCAGCTCGCTTGGGCCACGGAGCAGGGAGGCTGTGGCTGCAGGAGTTTCAGAGCAGGCGCTACAAGCCCGTATGGAGCCCTGAGTTTAAGCCCAGAGACAGCTGGGTGGGAGTGGTCCTGGCCTCAGAAGTGAGCAAGATACGGAGATGGGTGACACGTAGGTATTGTCGACCCCTGGGACAGTGTCTCAGTGCTTCCCCCCCATCGGCTTCAGGAACAGGGTGACAGAGCAGAACTGGGGGGCGATATTCAGTGAAAGTCATTGCCAGGGGGGCAATTAACTTCCCTTTGTGTCTTTGAAAATATGCTACAGGAGAACAGCCTGGTAGCCGAGGAGAGGTTGCCCACGGCCACGCTGAGTGTGGGCCTACAGGAAGGGTCTCCTCCAGCTTGGTGCTTTGCATGGCTTGCATCAACTAACAGGAATGTTTTATTTAAATTGCATGGAGAAATGCACATCCATCCTGGATTTGGCTTTTCATCTGCAGCTGTAGAATTACACTAACATATGGGTTTTACCGTTTCAGTAGCTCTCCTCTGTATTACCAAATTCAACGTTTACTTTACCTGCTGGATTTTTTCTAGGTGGGTTAGAGTTACAGGTTTGTCTGTTTGGGTGCAACTCTAGAGATGCTTAGGTGAAGTTTAACCGGGATCAGAATGCAGGCTTTAAAATCGTGTTCTCCTTCCCTAAATCCTAGGTGTTCTCCGACATCCAAGAATTCTCCGGGCTATGTCTATACTTTCCATTGGCAGTTACCAGTAAACATCTTTTTAACTAACTGCTTAAGTTAGCAGGTTTCCAGGTGGTTTATATGCATTTACTTTGTAGAAAATTATTGGCCCAGATCCCCAAAAGGAGTATGATTTTTAAAAGCAATTGTCAGAGTTTGTTGTGTTTATACAGATATTTTATTGCTTGACTATGAAACAAGTTTTGCCTTTGAATTCCATACCATTTCCTTAGCAACGGGGCTCTATATCTTCCTTGGAAAAACCCCATGCAGTGCTCCAGTCCCTAACTTAAAGGCTACAGCTCTGCCATGAATTCTTAGCAGCATCCATCCCTCTGAAGCAGTAACAAGAAGGAGATTTGTATCTCTATATCTTTTAAGCGTGTAGCTTTAATGGCAAATGTGATTTTTCTTTTCAGCAGCATTAATGACAAATGTGACCTGATGCTGGGCAAATGTTTCTCTCATCTCAACGGCACTGAGTGCACTGGAATTATTCGCTTTTCAGGAAACCTTTTATTCCTCGTCTGAACAGCTGATTCTTTTTGAGAAAGTGCCAGATGTTAGCGAGCTGTTTACTCTGTGCAGAGTCACTTAGCGCTCGCACTGCATTCCGCTGGCTCTAGAGATACCCCTGGCTTGGGGTCAGGAGAAATGAGACTCCTGAAGCAGTGCCTAGCAGTGCGGTGACTCCCTGGTGCGGCGCCTCCTGCTGGTCGTCCAGGGAATTAGCCTTTCCAACCTCTGGAGTGCCCTCTGTTGGCCGGTGTCTTGCTTGCCACTGGGCCTGAGTTCCTCCTGAACCCCACTGCCCCTTTCCTCCGGGGTGCTGCCCCTTGGTAGTACCCCCACAGATCTGGGTCTCTCCTCCCCGGGCCCCCCCCCATCCCCACCTCGCCTCAGTCTATGGCCACTGCCAGTCATCGCCTAGCCCCCGTTCCCTGAGGCAGACTGCAGCGTAAGTGCCACTCATCACCGGCAAGGGGGGGTTGGACCTGCTGCCTCTGCCTGCCCTTGGGCTGCCCTCTGCAACCCCAGTGCCTTGTGTGGCCTTTAACAAGGCCTGCGGCCTGGGGAGTTTCTAGGCTGGAGCTCCCCAGCTCCTCGGGCCTTCCTCCAGCCCTGCTCCAGTCTCGGTACCCTGCTTAGCTCCTAGCAGCCGGGCCCATCCCTCTCCACATCTAGCGAGAGACTCTGTGTGTTCCTGGCCCACTGTCATAGAATCATAGAATCTCAGGGTTGGAAGGGACCTCAGGAGGTATCTAGTCCAACCCCCTGCTCAAAGCAGGACCAAACCCAACTAAATCATCCCAGCCAGGGCTTTGTCAAGCCTGACCTTAAAAACCTCTAAGGAAGGAGATTCCACTACCTCCCTAGGTAACCCATTCCAGTTCTTCACCACCCTACTAGTGAAAAAGTTTTTCCTAATATCCAGCCTAAACCTCCCCCTCTGCAACTTGAGACCATTACTCCTTGTTCTATCATCTTCTACCACTGAGAACAGTCTAGATCCATCCTCTTTGGAACCCCCTTTCAGATAGTTGAAAGCAGCTATCAAATCCCCCCTCATTCTTCTCTTCTGCAGGCTAAACAATCCCAGTTCCCTCAGCCTCTCCTCATAAGTCATGTGCTCCAGCCCCCTAATCATTTTTGTTGCCCTCCGCTGGACTCTCTCCAATTTATCCACATCCTTCTTGTAGTGTGGGGCCCAAAACTGGACACAGTACTCCAAATGAGGCCTCACCAGTGCTGAGTAGAGGGGAATGATCACATCCCTCGATCTGCTGGAAATGCCCCTACTTATACAACCCAAAATGCCATTAGCCTTCTTGGCAACAAGGGCACACTGTTGACTCATATTCAGCTTTTCATCCACCGTAACCCCTAGGTCCTTTTCTGCAGAACTGCTGCCCAGCCATTCGGTCCCTAGTCTGTAGCAGTGCATGGGATTCTTCCGTCCTAAGTGCAGGACTCTGCACTTGTCCTTGTTGAACCTCATCATATTTCTTTTGGCCCAATCCTCTAATGCAGGTGTCCCCAACCTTTTCAGGACCAGGGACCGGTCATGACTGCGGAGGGAGCGCTCGTCCCGCGGCTCGGGTAGACCTCCCGCAGGCATGCCTGCGGGAGGTCCACTGGGTCGGTTCGGGGCCCGGTTTGTAAGAGGCCGCGGACCGGTACCGGGCCACGGACCGGGGGTTGGGGACCCCTGCTCTAATGTGTCTAGGTCCTTCTGTATCCTATCCCTACCCTCCAGCGTATCAACCACTCCTCCCAGTTTAGTGTCATCTGCAAACTTGCTAAGGGTGCAGTCCACACCATCCTCCAGATCGTTAATGAAGATATTGAATAAAACCGGCCCCAGCACCGACCCTTGGGGCACTCCACTTGATACCGGCTGCCAACTAGACATGGAACCATTGATCACTACCCGTTGAGCCCGACCATCTAGCCAGTTTTCTATCCATCTTACCGTCCATTCATCCAGCCCATACTTCTTTAACTTGCTGTCCTCTTATAAGGGCCAGCTGGGCCCTGATTGGGGTGTGGCCACACCTGTGGCTGGTTCCCCAATCGGCCGAGGCTGGCTGCTTTCCCCAGCAGCAGCCCTCTCGCAGCCTCAGCCCTCTCCCAGGGCTGATTTCAAGCCCTTCAGGGCGGTAGCGGGTGGCCACCCCGTTACATAGTGTGTCTAATGTATTTAAACTTATCTGGCCCCCTTATCGTCATATCTGAGCAGCTCCCACTCTTCCATGTACTGATCCTCAGTACAGCCTCACAGTGCTATTAGCCCCATTATACAGATGGGGAAACTGAGACTAAGTGACTCGCCCAAGGTCATGCAGATCCGGGAGTTCAACTAGGTCTCCCAAGAGACAAACTAGTATCCTAAGCAATGGACCATCCTTCCTCTTCTGCTGAACCATCCAGCCACGCGTCGCATGGGCATAGGGCATTCCACATACACGGCTCTCTGCCCAGCATCTTGTAGATCTAGACCTGTGTGTAGCCGGGACTTAAATATTTGTGTGAAAAAATCTATTTCCGCATCTCCAATCACCTTGGCATGTAAGCCCCGTTTACCAGCCCAGACCTTGTGCATGACAAAGTCTGAGTTGGAATTTTCCATGGGCTTATGCTCGAGGGTTATAGCAGATTCAGAACAATGTCCCTTTTTAAAGAATTGCTACAGGGTGTTTGCCTGGATTCCTGGATCTGAGTTCTGTAGGGACTAGTTTGAGCTGACGTTGGTGGAACAAAGCTTATAAAGTCAGGGACAAGCGTCATACCTGAGTATATGTGCTGTGTATGGGGATGCAATGGGAGCCTTTGGTGAGGGGTGAAGGGCTGATTCTGAGTGGGGAATACGTTCTTTATTTGTGAAGTGTATTTTGAAGCCCATAGAGGCTGGCAAAGGCTCACAGCAATCTAGGAGATCAGAAGTGGGTTCTGCTAGACTGGAACATAGAACTTGCCACACCAGATCAGATCAGGGGGCCATCTAGTTCAGTAATCTGCCACCAGCACTGACCAGCACCAGCCAGTTGAGATGAAGCCCTTTCGTGCTGGACAGTTATGAAGTCGCCTGCGAATGGGGGAAGCTTCTTATTAGCTAGAGTTGATTGGGAAATGATTTTTCCCCCTGTGAAATATTCATGGAGTCATAGATTGGAGTCATCGAGTCTGACCTCAGGCCAGAGAACTACCACACAATAATCCCTAGAGCAGAGCTTTTAGAAAAACATCCAATTCCCATGAAACCCAAACCAATTGTTATGTTTGTTTCCATCAAAAATTCTCTCTGAAATTTGGCAGGTTTTCATTGAAAAACCCAAAATACTGAGAATCATTGCAACTGACAATGGAGCACTGGGGGTTTAAAACAGAAAAGTTTTGATTTTCAGTAACCAAAAATCGGGGAAAAAATATAAATTTGGCATTTTCAGCAAATTTTTGACAAAAATGGACATTTTTTCCCGCAGAAATATCCATTTTGTCAAAAACATTTTGATGAAAATTTTCTATCAGCTTTATCCCTAATCCTAGCTCTTCAGAAGACGGGTCATTGTCTGAGGCATGAGGGCTGACATCCTGTAAAGGTTTTACTCTAACTCATATATCTGCTATTATTTTTATCCACATAGGGCTTTGTTTTCAAAAGATCGCGGCTCCCACCTAGCACTGCGGTTGCCAGAGAATGACGACTCTGTTTCATGACAACTTTAGAGGTTTAGAGATTTGATTTTGTTTTGCGCTGGAATGAAACCGAAACCTTCCAGACGTTTCCATGAAACAGAATTGTGTCAAAACGTCTTGGGTTGGGATCAAAAAGGTCCAGTTTTCTCTCTCTCTCTGGAGGTGACCAGAGAGTTCACCCTGAACCTTCCCATCAAAAACGTTGTTAACTTCGAGATCTTCCCGTGAAACATTTCTGCTTCACGAGACAGCCTCGTTTTCTATGAAAAAACGTTTAATCAAAAATGCGCCAACCGGGACCAAAAGAAGTGGCCAGGTCAACAGGCCCAGTGCATGATGGGTGCTGACTCTGAGCACTTTTGAAAACCTGACCCCACTTGTGGTGCTGAGGGCTTGATGCTCTGAGTCCAGAGCTCTTTTGTAAGTCTGCCCCTAAATAGCTCATTCTTTTTATATCCTGTTAAGTTATTTGTAGGGATGGGTGAATTGATAGCAAACGGCTTGTTTGTCTAACAGAGCCCTCCTTGTATGTTGTCTGTCCACTGATCACAGGTTTGACAATCCTCTCTCTCATCTGTCTCTCTGTTCCATATGGAGCATAGAACCTTCCCCCCGCCTTCCATCTCTGGTCTCCTGCTGCTGCCGCCTTAGCTTCTTCCCATGTTATTTTAACAGTACTATTGACATTATAATAATTACGCTATTGCCCACTATCTTCTTCTGGATCCATCCTAATGTTCCCGAGTTATTTTTTAGTGACCGTGTACATTGTTCAGAGGTCTCCATTGAACTGTCCGCAATGAGAGCCAGGTGTTTCTCCTCAGGGGAACCCAGCGACGCAGCGGGGCAGTTCGGTGTGGATTGCTTTGCACTTGTGGATACAGAATCTCAGCTGCTACTGGCCTGCTCATTCACCTGGATTTGTGAACCTTTCCTGGAGTGCCTTCCGATCCTTCCCGGATCTGATTGACCCACTTCATTCATGGCATCAAGAATCTATTTATAGTGTTACAAATCCCTGGCCCAGAGGACTTCACAGGTATCTCTAAATATGCCGTGTATACCCCTTGGCCTGGACTTTACAATGAGAACGCTGATCCTTCTGTCCCCAGTCCAGAGCTTCCCCTTAGCTCGACAAACCGGGTGTTTGCCTTTGTATTGTCCTTGAAAACAAACTGATTTACAAGCCCTAAATCACAGTGAAACTGGTTTGGTGAACACCACAAAACTAAGAGCACAGGGAAAGGGCAGGCCAGTGGTTAGCATGCAAGTCTGCAGCTTTGCAGGTGTGAGTTCAATTCCTACCTCTACCACAGCCGCCTTGATAAGTCATTCAGGCCTAGATCTGTAAAGGAGATTTAGGTGCTCAAATCTCATTGACAATCAGTGGGATTTAGATCCCTAAGGGCTTAAAACACTTTAAAAAGTGAGCTTTAAGCTCTTGGCATTGTGATGCTGGGTGCAGCAATGCCCTAATACCTTTACAAATCTGGCCTTAGGCTCGCTCAGTGCCTCAGTTTCCCATGTTGGCAATCTCAAACCTCAGACTCCAGTTCAGTAAGGGAGTGTCTGAGGCTTCCCTGAACCTTGCAGGGAAACCTTGAACCAGCGGCTGGAGTTGGCATCAAACCCGAGAGGCATTTGTAGCTTGACACGAAAGGAGGTGAAACTGGACAGACTGTGCCTTGCACTGAAAACTCAGCAGTGCTCAGTCAGGTGGGTGCAAAACCCAAAGGAAAAGTTTGCACACAGCTCTGGGCAGTAAACCTGGGCTTTGCTGGGGCAGAGCGTTAGCCCCCTCCCAGCTGCAGTGTAGCTACCCCCCATGCGCTACTGGACTGCAGCAGGAAGAGTCGCACGTTGAAGGGTTTGCTGAAGCCTAGTGCCGCTTTGTTACGGTAGGGTTAGCTCAGCCGGGCTGCTTGGGAAGCGCGTGGTTCAGGCGGGGTTTCCTTGTGACACCAAGCTGGGTGTTGCAGCGTCCTGGCTTGAGGCTGAAAGGTTTACACACAAAAACCAGCAGAAGGAGGGATGATCTACACTGCGGCGGGGAGCGGGTCTCCTGATCTGGGTAGACAGACCAGCGCTGCCAGCTCCACCCCACCTAGAGTGTTAAAACACTGCGGCAGGGGTGGGGGCACGGGCTAGCCAGCTGAGCATGGCCCCGGGGGATCAGGCAGGCCTTGTGCTGCCCCCATCCGTGCATGAGCCCGAGGCCACCGGTGACCTAGCATGGGTCTGTCTACCTGGGCTTGGAAGCTCGCCCGCGGCTGCAGGGTAGACACACCCGCTTTGCTGCTGGACGGTTATCCAGAATAACAGCACATGGAAGGCTTTGCTCAAGGGTGCTGCTTTGGTACTGTAGGGTTAGCTAAGCCAGGCCCTTTTGTTATTGTAGGGTTATGTGAGCCATGTTGACCCACCAGAGAAAAGAGCCTGGACACTATTTATACGCTGAAATATACAAGACCTTTCTAAACAGTGACATTTGCTGCAAGCCTGGGCACCCCAGCGTCTGATTGCAGTCCTTTCAGTCCTGTTCTCTTCGGCGGAGGGGACAGCAACCACCATCTAACCAGGTCAAAGAACAGATAGCCAGGCTGGGCGGGGATGGTGTCCCTGGCCTCTGTCTGCCAGAAGCTGGGAATGGGTGACAGGGGATGGATCACTTGGTGATTCCCTGTTCTGTTCATTCCCTCTGGGGCACCTGGCACTGGCCACTGTCGGCCGACAGGACACTGGGCTGGATGGACCTTTGGTCTGACCCACTGTGGCCGTTCTTATGTAGATACGTGCCTCTGAATCTGCTTACTAACAGAAAGAAAAGAGATGGCTGAGCCAGACACATGACTTGGAAAGAAGCCACTTCCCTTCCACCACAGACTCTTCTGCGAGCCCCGGCCATGCCCTGCCTCTGGCCTGTTAATCGGGGTGGATAAAAACTGACTTAAAAAAAAGAGAGAGACTCTAAATCAATGTAAGTTAAGTTTTATAGCTGTTAAACAAATATAGCTAGATATGGAGTATCCTCCTGGTTTGCAAGAAGCAGCACCACCTTTCGTGTAAAAGTTCTATTTAGTTAAAATCGGCATGTTCTACTGGTTACCAACCAATGAATAAACCTGGTTTTAGGAAAATAGCTAAAAAGCACAAATGCAAAGCTCAATAGAAACACAGGTTTCCTGCCTGCTGATTTAAATCAGGGTTAAAACAGGTGATTTAAATCACTTTGATTTAAATCCACCCACCCTGCTATTAATGGGAGCAGCGAATGTAAATCACCAGGTGCGGGGAATGAGCCCCTTAGATCTTTAATTACCCCCTTGCATCCTTATTTGTAAGCTTGTCCGGCCTCGAGCGGTACTGAGCTCCCACTGAACTGAACAGGATCGTATCCAGGCGCTCAGCACCTTGCAGGACTGGGCTCCCTGTGGGTTTCACACTCGCTTGAGAGCCCTGGGAAATGAAACCCACTTGTTATCCCCAGGAAGGACAGAGTGTGGGACATGATCCCCCCTCCCCCACAGCCCAACCAAAGTGTCTCCTTGCCCCTGGCTCAGAGGGACCAAGCCTGGGGGGCCAGAAGGGGCTCAGTGTCTGTGACCTATTTGGTTTGTCTCCCGAGCCCCCCGTTCCCACCCCCGTTTATCCCCAGTGCTGCTTAGAAACGGGGAGAGTCCTGCCCAGCCCTGTGCAGGGAATTCCCCAAGAAGCTCTTGCTTTGTGGGCAAGGGCACACAGGAACCAGGGCCCATCCCAATGAGTTGAGAGGAATCTCCCCCTCCCCAGGTTGCCATGCCCTCTCCGCCCCTCTAGCCCCTCGCTGATCCCAGGGATTGTGCTGCTGGCCCCAGAAAGAGACGCTTTTCTCCCAGAGATCTCAGTGCAGCTCCAAACTGGCCACTAGGTGGTGCTAGGGAGGGGCAGCAGGTGGGTGCCGCCCTTCAGGTGAGCTTTGGACCTGCACTGTGGGGTTCATGAGGTCCTGTCTCAGCAGTTATAGCCTCTGTCCGCAGGCCTGGTGCCGTTCAGCCCAGAGGCCGGGTATCGTCTATAGGATTTGCCTAACAGTGGCCAGTGCATGTTGCTTCGATAGAAGTTACTGGCCCCAGCATGCATCAGGCTGTGCTATATCATGGGAAAGGGTTTTCCCTCCTGACCCCAGCTGGTCTGGTGCCCTGGAGCATGAGGATCTGAAGCCTCTGTCCCGCCTGTCTTAGCAGGTGTCACTGCAGATGCTATTCCTGCCGTATAAATCTCCCAGGCTTTATCTAAGTCTGCTAAGCCACTTGCCTCGCTATTATCTTGGGAGAGGGTCCAAGACCCACTCCTTGCCCGTGGTCCAGCAGCTCAGTGCAGCAGGTCTGAGGTATCAATGGCTGTGTGAGGGCTGCGGGTTATGATGATGCGAGTCCTGCTGGCATGATTTGTCAATGACGTGGGTAAGTGAGATGCTCACTGCCCACAGTGCTAGAATTTAAACACAATTGAGATCTACAGTCTGACTGTCCGTCCATCCGTCCCCATCCAACCCCCCGCCTCATCCACCTCATCTATCTCCCTATACAGACCCCTCCCTTATCTGTCTGTCTTTCCATCTCATCTCTCTTCCTGGCATCTCGGTACCCGCCTCTCGCTCTGTCGCACTTCTCTATCAGGGGCACAGTCAAGTGGGTCCTCGGCCCTTTGGCGTCTAGGCAGTGAGGTCAGAGCAGGCCTGGGTCGGCCACGGGTCAGAGGCAGAGCAGCAGGAGGAGCTGATTGCTCTAGGGTGGCTGGGCTGCCTGGATTGGGAGGAAAAACAGAGACTTGGGATTTCGAAGGGCAAGTGTCATCCAGGGGTTGAGGCAGAGCCTGCGGTTTTGGTGTAGCCAGGGGTGGCTCTATGTTTTTTGCTGCCCCAAGCACGGCAGGCAGGTGGCTTTCGGCGGCACGCCTGCGGGAGGTCCGCTGGTCCTGCGGATTCGGCGGCATGCCTGCAAGAGGTCCACCGGTGCCGCGCCATCGGCGTCCCTGCCGCCGAATTGCCGCCAAAGCCGCGGGACTGGTGGACCTCCCGCAGGCACAGCACCGAAAGCCGCCTGCCTGCCGCCCTCACAGCAACCGGCAGGCTGCCCCCCGCGGCTTGCCGCCCCAGGCACGCGCTTGCTGCGCTGGTGCCTGGAGCCGTCCCGGGTGTATCTGGAGCCCACTGAGCCTTAACCCAGCCCCGCTCCTTATTTCAGTGAGAGGTGGCCATGTGCTGAGAGCTTCCACTCTGGACATCTCCAGAGTCCAGGCACGTCCAAATCCGGGGGTCTGGTTCAGAGATTTCAAGGTCAGCAGAGGCCGTTATGATGATCTAGTCTGACCTGCCGAACACAGGCCAGTGACTGCCACGCCCTGATTCCTTCCTCAAGCCCATGTCTTGTGGTCGAGCTAGCGCGTGTCTTAGAAAGAGACACCAATCTCGCTTTGGACAGTCCCCGATGGAGAATCTGCCACGTCCCTTGGTTTGGCCTGGGACAGGGCGCGTGCTCAGCTACAGAGGTCGGTTCCAGATTCGGAAGCAGCTCCACCAGAGCTTGGGGCTGCTCTGAGGTCTGGTTTGGTCCCATCTCTCTCCCTATTTCTACCCAGCCATCGCATTGCGCTCTGGGTAAATGTGCTGAGCGGCTAATGGGATCCCTCCCCCAGACAGCTTGCGGTCTAAAGGAACAATGGATACAGCCCAATGGGCAGCCCAGACGCACATCTGCTGGATCCATTTATCCCTCCACCTGCCACGTCCCGCCCTTGAGTGCTCCATGTCGCAAGGGCATCTTCTCCCCTGGGGGGACACAGCGTTTGCCACGGAGGGTCTTTTGCTCCAGATTTTGCTATCCCCTGGTGGCTGGAGACCATTGTCTCTCTGGCTCCTGGGAAGGTGAGTGGGTGGCTGGGCTGCTGAATCCATTTGCTCTAGGACGTTTAACACATTGTGACAGTCTCTTTCTCTCTCTCTTTTCCCATTCCCTCCTTTTCTCTCACTCCCTCTTTCTCTCCTTCTGCCCTTCTTGCTTGGTTGCTCTTTCTTCTTTTCCTACTTCCCGTTGCGTGCTCTCTCCCCATTCCCCCTCTTCCCCCTCGCCTCCTTCCCCCTGTTTTTCTCTCCTTTCCACTTCTGCTGCACTCTGTCCGTCTCCCACCCCCTGCCCAGGTGAAAGTCTGGTTCCAGAACCGGCGCACCAAGCAGAAGAAGGACCAGAGCAGGGACTCTGAGAAACGCTCGTCCTCCACCTCCGAATCCTTCGCCACGTGTAACATCCTCCGGCTCCTGGAACAAGGGAGACTTTTGTCCGTGCCGGCCCCTTCCAACTTGCTCTCTCCAAATGCGAATCCCATCGGGAGCCCTGCCGGGAATGGATCCAGCCTGGCTCCCTCTGGCACCACCTCGCCTGGGCTGAGCAGTGGAAACAGCCCTCCTGGGACAGGAGCCTTCAGCCTGCAGGTCCCGTCGCTAGCATCCTCCTCTTCCTCACCCAGGCTCCCTGCCACCCCGCTCTGTTTCAGCGGCCCGCTCCTGGGCAGCCTGCATGAGCTACCCAGCGGCTACGGACTGGGGAGCTCTGCCTTTGAGCCTTACATGCGGCTGGAGAGGAAAGACAGTCCTGTACCCAGCAAGAAGCCGAGTCTTTAACTAAAACCCAGTGTCAAAATCACCCCCACCCTGTCTCCCGCATGGGGCTGTTCTGTGGCCAGTGGAATTGCAAAGACCGTTGAACAAATGTCCAGGTGACGTGCGTGTGACTGTGTGTTCCTGTCACGGAAATAAAAATACAGCTGCAGGCAACACCCTGTTTGAGATGCTCGACTCGGCAGGGTTCCCCGGGGAGATGCACAGGGAAACCGCTGCTTCTGGGGGCCCCCCGATCCCCGATTGCTAGAGGGTCAAATGTGCCCCTCTTCAGGGTGCCAGCCAGGTAGTATTTATACACTGATGCTCTGTCTCTTGCCGTCGGGTCCAGGGTGGGGGAGCGAGGGACGGGGGAAGGTCGGCTGGCACCATGTGTTTTATTCTGCCTTTGTTTGCCATGGAGTGAGACTGCGCGGTCGCTGTGTGATCTATTTGATTGCAGGAGCCAAAAATCATCCAATACCCTGGATATGGAGCCAGACCTGGACTGAGGCCAAGTGGGACTGGAAACCCCTGGCAGCTAAAGCCAATCCCAGGGGGTGGGGTGGGGTGGGGGGGTTGAGATGTTACAGAATTCAGGGGTGGGGTGTGACTTTGGAAGAGCAGATCCCCGCTCCTGCATGTTGGGTAGAGAGGCAGTGGGAGCTAGTGGTTAGAGCAGAGACATGGGCGTCAGGGCTCCTGGGTGCTATTCCTGGCTCTGCCTCTGGGCAAGTCCCCATTGTGTGCCTCAGTTTCCCCATCGGTAAAGAACTTTGTGCTCCTTTGTTTAGGTGGCTTGGGAGAGTTTGGGGAGCCCATCGCAGGAGGGGGAGGCTCAGAGTCCAGTCTCTGTGATCTTGCCTTAATCTGTCCCTGTTGCACACGGGGACAGCACGACTCTCGCTTGGTTTGTTAATCCCATCAAGCTAGGGGGGTGCGCTTGAAGGAGGAAGCAGGTACTGAACATACAGGCTGGCGTTGGTGCCAATGATCCCTTCAGTCGTCCGTCCCCCCCCAGCACTTTTGGCACAGAGAAGAGTGGGACTCAGAGAGCCCCTTGCACAGATCCCGGTCCCCCCCGTCACTGTTCTCCTGCACTGCAGAGAGGCCTGGGGGCTTCTGGCAGCTCTTCTGCAGCAGTGCAAACGCAGGTTCCAGAGCAGCAGCTTTAAGGATGGACCTGACCCAAAACATTGCATCCCCCCCAGGCCCAACAGGGGTGTCTGGTGTCTGGATCAGCAGCCGTTGGCTTTTGACAGGGTCTATACCCAGCTGGGAAATGAATGGGGAGCCCTGCCGGTTGTATACAGCTTCTTAACAAACAGTCTCGGGATAGTCACCAATTTCATGTATCACACCAACCGCCCAGGGTCCATGCCCACTTGCCAAGCAGGATAATAAACACTGCTCCCAGGACGGCTGCCAGCCTGGACAATACGGCTGCTAGAGGACACTGCCACGCAGGGATGTTAACTCACGTTTTGACGGCTTTTCTGCTAGGGACATGGGAAAAGAGCCTAAGACCCAAACATTTCCCTGCCAACCAACAGTGACAGCATGTGGGTTAGTCATGAAGGCCCAGACCCTCAAAGGTATTTTGGTGCCTATGGGAGTTAGGCACCTCAATCCCTTGGAAGATCTGGACCTAAGCCTTTAGCAAGACCTTTGCTGACCCTTAAGATCGCTCAGATGGTGTCGGAAGATTGAGGCTGGTCCTTGCCTTAAAGAGATGCCACCCGTGGGAAGTTTGTCAGTTTCGAACAATCCAAGTTCAAAGCAAGCTGGGAATTTTCCTCCCTCCTCCCATGACAATTTTTGACCGAAATGAAAATGTTTCAGGTTTTGACTAAAAATGCTTGGCTGTAGAAAACCAGCCTTTGGAGTTATTTGTGTGTGGAGGGGAAAGGTTTAACCAAATGCTCAAAACATTGAAAACTTCCTGCAGTGACAGCAAGCCAGTTTGCACCGCAAAACAGTTTGGATTGAGCATTTCTCGTTAAACGTCGTTTCAGGCATGACACTGACCCCACATGCCGCTGGCCGTTTCAGTCGCCTGTTCTTACTGTTTTAGAAACCTGTGAAAGAGGGACACAAACAACAGGTGAAACAGACTAAGTGACTGGACAGGGGACAGCCTGAAAATGACTGTACAGAAATTTATCATCAAATGCACAAAGCAACCAAACTGAAAAGCAAAAATCGAACTCTTTTGCCTGTTTCAGCCCCCTCAGTTCTAGCTTGCGTGGTGTCACAGTGGGTAAAGGGTTTTCAGAGAGAAGAGAAATTGCTGGTACAGTACCCCGGTAACTGGAACTTACAGGTGGGATCAAGAGAAAAAATTGTCATCCAGATCCAGATTTTGAACCCTCCCGAATTCAGACCCAGGTTTTGGTTCAGCCCTCTATCAAGTGGGAAGCGGGCGCAGGCCTTTACAAAAGGGTTTCAGAAGCCCCCTGAGGCTTATTGGAATGTGGAAGGTCGGTTCTGGCCCATTTCTGAGCAATGGGGATCAGACTCAGATCCAGACTCCCCAGGCAGTGGTAGTGCAGATCAGACAATACCCAGATTCAAACCACCCTTGAGCTGGTTCTGTGAGGCCCAGTGAATGCTGTTTCCCTCCCCTGTTTCCCTCCCCCCATCTCTAATTTAACCCCCCCGCCGTGGCCTCGCTGCTGCCCTGTCTCCTTGCCGATGCAACCGGTGCAATAGGTGATTTCTACTGCTTTGCCACGGACACCCAGGGGTGCCTGATGTCCTGCTGATGGGCATGACTGATCGGAGTCGAGGCAGGCCAGGACTCCTGCCTGCCTGTCCAGCTGGGTCCTGGGAATAGGGATATAGACACAGAACCAGGCAGAAAGCCGGTGGATCCAGGATGTGTGGGCTGCGTAGGAGGGAAGAATGGCTGTGAGAACACAAGTGCATTATTAGCAATGGGCCCGATCCTGCAGTCCTGACGTGGGGCCAAACTCCCATCGACTCCAGTGGGAGCAGGGCTGGACTGCTGAGCACCTGCCCAGCACTTGCAGCTTCTTGCAATATCGAAGGGGTTGTGGGCGCTCAGCGTCAGTACCGCTCAGAATTGGGCCCAGATGGAGGGCCTGATCCTGGCATCCACATTTATGCTCTTGCAAGCAGCCTTCTGGATGTCAATAGGCTTCCTCATGTGAGTCGACTTGGAAGGGCTTCAGGATTTCCTCCTGCCCTCTTGGTCCTGATCCTGCAAGCAGCTGAATCCCCACTGGCTCTAAAAGAGATTTGGGGAGGTTGTGGGGGCTAATCAGCTGAACACAAACTCCCAGTGTGGCCAAAAGGGCTAATGGGGTCCTGGGGTGCATAACCAGAGGAACCTCGAGTGGGAGCAGAGAGGTGATTTTACCTCCGTATCTGGCACTGGTGCGACCCCGGCTGGAATCCTGGGCCCAGTTCTGGTGCCCACCATTCAAGAAGGATGTTGATAAATTGGAGGGAGTCAGAGAAGAGCCAGGAGAAGGATGAAAGGTTTCGAAAACTGCCTTGTAGCGAGAGACTCAAGGAGCTCAGTCTATTTAGCTTAACCAAGAGAAGGCTCAGGGGTGACTTGATGACACTCTATAAGTACCTACGTGGGGAACAAATATTTAATTACGGGCTCTTCAGTCTAGTGGAGGAAGATCTCACAGGATCCAATGGTTGGGAGTTGATGCTGGACAAATTCAGATTGGAATAAGGTGTAAATTTTGTAACGGAGGGTAATTAACCAGTGGAACATTTCCCAAGGGCCGGGGTGGATTCTCCAGCACTGACAATTTTTGAATCAAGATGGGATGTTTTCCTGACAGCCTCGGGTCTAGGGATTATTTCGGGGCAGGTCTCCGGCCTGGGCTATGTGGGAGGTCAGACTAGATGGTCACATGGTCCCCTCTGGCCCTGGCATCTGTGGCTTTGATGGCAGGGTTGGGCCCCACAGGCCTTCAACTGGCCATTGACAAGTCACAGGTGCCACCCCCCCCACCCCCATTGTAAACTAGGGCCCGATCCTGACAGCTTTACCCACCCTGCGCTGCCCCCATTGAGACCAATGACTTCCATAAGGCCAGGATTTGGCCTGTGGCGTATGGTGCTTGGATTGCTGTCTGCTGCTTAGCATGGTGTTTGGCCTGGCCTGACCTTGCTATCTCTAAGGGGTGGTGGGATGTGGGAGCGAGGGATGAGGCAGGGGGACAAGATTCTTGGGAAGGAGCACGACTTTGCACCCCGTTGAAATCTGCCATCCTCAGCTGCGTTGTTTGGTCATCACCTCACAGGATCAGGGCCGTAGGCGGGGCCTGCATTTTCACTGCTAGCAGGGGCTGAGGGCAGAGCCTGCTAATCCAGCCCATTCTCAGGTATCTGGCAAGCGAAATCAGCCAGCCACTCCTCCTTTGTCAAAGTCAAAGCCCCCGGAGCCAATGGCTGGTGGGGCCGACACGGTTCAGGCATGTCAGTTTCACAGCGGTACGCCAGGGCGGGATGTGGCCAGCAGGCAAACCACCTTTGGCGGCTCTCAGCTGAGCGATCAGGCAGCCATTGTGCAGCTGGGTGAACTCGAGAGGTGTGACTCGAACCCGTGACCTTTAGGAGCATGGTCGAGCAACTCCTTTGTCCCACGCCTGCATTAAAGGCCCGGCTTTGGGAAGCAGGAGTGGATAGATCCAGACCCATCACTATTTTGGCCTGGTAGGGCCCA